>NC_091179.1:40047661-40393633 GCF_040958095.1 Procambarus clarkii
CTCTCTCTCTGGCTCTGACTCTCTCTCTCTCTGGCTCTCGCTCTCTCTCTCTGGCTCTCATATTTCATTTGATTTAAAAATGTCTGAGATTTTTACTTAATCTAAGTTATATTGCATGGTGCTAATATGAATATTATACATGACTTTTTTCTTTTCTTTCTCTCTCTCTTTCTCCCTTTCTTTCTTTCTCTTTCTTTCCTTCTCTCTCTCTTTTTCTTTCTCTTTCTACATGAATATTATACTTGACTGTTTACATTCACTTGTAGATTTTTATTTTTAGTTAATTAGTCCTAAACTTTTGATTAATAGATTTTTATTATTAGTCATAGAAAAACTATAGTGTTATATGTATACTCGGAAAATTTTACTTGTTTTAGTTTTAAGTAACAATAACTGCTTGTAACGTCAGACTGATCTCAGCATGACATGAATCACAGGCTGCTTGATCACAAAATCTATTGTGTTCACATATTGCATATATAGATTTTTATAGATTTTTAAATTTTTACTTTTATATTCTGTTATAGATATAGTCTATATATTTCGAGCTATTACATATATTTTGTTGTATTACTCATTCTTAATTAAATAAATATAATATTTTAATTCTCTTTTTGTACCCTATTTATTTGTAATTTACACATACATATATAGGATGTCCATTTCTTTCTCAGATATGTCTTCTTTCTTTCTCTCCCTTTCTATTTCAGATATGAATTAAAAAATTATTATACCCTAATTTACCCTAAACGTTTTAATGTAGGTAATTAAAAGATTATAAAAAAGTTTTTAGAAATGTTAATTATTTACGTTCTAAGGTTGTATATAAAAGTTCTCAAAAAACCTTTTCTAAACGTAATTATAAACGTGCTGAAAACAATGAAATGTCGTTTTTAGGATGTTTTAAAAACATGAAAATGTTTGCTGGGTTATCAGTCCATCTCTAACGAAGCACTAATGAATCGCATCTGGGTTTTTTTTGACGGATTTGACGCAGGCGGTAGAGGAGGTGCTGTCTGTTCCTAGTCAAGCACTCGTTGATGTATAATCCCTTCCGTTGGGCTACAGCTGTCCGGACTAGATTGGATTTCGTGAACTGGGAAGACAGCTTCAGGCGAATTTTCCGTTGGTTTTGACTTGATGGATTCTTTTTGCCTACTCTGTAGGCAGCAATAACGTCAGATTTGTTTAGAATGAGCTGCAATTTGTCTTTTAAGAGATCCAGAGCTATTTCGACACAGTTTTTACCATCATGTTCCACAGGTATATCTTGGGACGACACTATAACAGAGTCTAGCAGCTTTTGCTGGTCTTGTTCATCCTGGGAGACAGAACGCTGGGCTGAAAATGTACTGATACATGCAGTCATTTTGTTGAGAGCTTCCTCCTGTTTTTTAATGGCTTCATCAGTTTTCAGAAGGTTGCTTTCCTCACGGAGATCATTTAAATCATGCTGTAGTTGGTCTTGGCTTGCCTTGCAGTTTCTAATTTCCTCGCGGAGGAGGGTTATTTCTTGTTGTTGTTGTTGGAGATTAGCGCGGATCGCTAGATTCTCATTTGAGGAAGTTGAGGAAGGTAACAGCAGTAGGGTGTTCAGGCTCGCAGAGGTCAATATTAAAGTCCCCTGCGATAATTAGATGGTTTTTGTTCAGTCTGTTATCGAGTATTAGATTTCTAGGGTTTGAGTTGAATTCGGACACATCAGTGTTAGGAATTCTATAGACTGCACCCACAGACAGGACAGACTCGGCACCCTTGACTCTGAAGCTGGCGAAGATATACTCCCCACAGCAGTCTCTAGTTCTAATTACTTTTAAGCATGTTAGTTCTTGGTGGTAGTAAAGAGCAGTGCCACCACCTCTTAAGGATGATAAGGAGTCACTTACAATTAATGTATCAAGTTTGGAGACTTGTACACATTTCAGTGCAAGGAGCAAGGCAAATAGTTCAGTCTGAAGGGTAGAGGCCCCAGTTGTTTATACTGTTACATATAATTGTGTGGTGGTCTTGCTATGGGGGACTTGGTATTATTAAGGGGTAAGGGTAGTTAGAAGACAGAGTATCAAATATGGGAGAGCTAAAACTCTCGGCGGGAAACGCTGGCGGGTGGTACCGGCTCCGACACTGCTGCTGAAAATTCGTGTTAATTTCGTCTCCACTCAACGTTGCATGGCCTAACTGCTGCCTAGCACGAGTTAAGTGCATGGAGACTTAATATGCCATAACTCACAGTGAACCTCAACAGTAATCAACCAAAATTAACCAATTTTCGCCTGCCTTTCTACGACCCTTCTGCCAAGTGTTCCCTATACGCCCATCCCTACTATAATTCACCAAGTATCTACCTTTAGAAACGCTACCAAGAATCTATTCGCCGAAAACATGCCCAAACATAACAACAAGCAAGGTAGGGGTGCCTCTCGCTCTGGTTCCATTACTCCTAAAGATCTGAATGAAACACTGGTAACGCTGCAATCCCCGCCGATGTTGGTAAACACAGCATCCGCTCCCCCTCCTCAATCCCCCCCTTCAACTCACCTCGAATCTCTAGCTGTTGAATTCACTCAATCTATGGCTTCCTGTCTAAACTTGCTAAACTTGCTAGTGTTTTGCTATAATTACTTTCTATTTTACAGCAGATTTGTTTTCATCTGTTCCTGTAATTGCTTATCTTATTGTATCGTGACATTCTTATCTATATTGATATATATTATCTATCTATTGTTACTTACAGTGTACCTGAGAGTACTTGTAAGCAATCTACCTCATTTTTCATTTTTGCTCAATTTGTTTTTGTATTGCTTAGTCTTGTTTATATTTTTGTTTTGTATGTCTATATCTTGTGTTTTGTATAGTCCATGTTTATATGTTTTTTCTTTAATCTCATTTATTACCTAGGTTGCCTAGCCTAGCCATACTCCCTTACTCCATTGTACCCCTGTAAGCCCCTTTTCGTGTTTGTTTTGTACAGTATTGTGTACATTTTTTTCCCCCTATTTTATAGCTTATTTCTACCTTGTAATTTGCCTTTCTTTCCTTGTTTTTCCTGCAATCAGCTTTTTTTATGCAGTCAAGTATAGACCCAGAACTTAACCTCTTATCCACTATCTATGACAATAATCACTTTAATGATCTAAATTGCAGATATTTTGCAGCACATGATGAAAACAATGTATTAACTCATAATCACAATATCTCTGTAATCAATTTGAACGTTAGATCCCTAGGTAAACACTTCGATGATGTTAGTGCCTTGATTGAAGCTATTGACAACAAATTCTCTTTTATTATACTTACTGAAACATGGTTGAAAGAGGATACTACTCAACTCTTTAACATGCCTAACTACTCAGCAATTCACAACTGTCGTCAACTTCAGAGAGGTGGTGGCACTGCTCTTTACTACCACCAAGAACTAACATGCTTAAAAGAAATTAGAACTAGAGACTGCTATGGGGAGTATATCTTAGCCAGCTTCAGAGTCAAGGGTGCCGAGTCTGTCCTGTCTGTGGGTGCAGTTTATAGAATTCCTAACAATTCCTGTAGCCTAACACTGATGTGAGCCGAATTCAACTCAAACCTTAGAAATCTAATACTTGATAACAGACTGAACAAAAACCACCTAATTATCGCAGGGGACTTTAATATTGACCTCTGCGAGCCAGAACACCCAACTGCTGTTAGCATCCTCAACTGTATGAATTCCTGCTTCCTCATACCCTTAATCACTAGACCTACTAGAATCACTGATAGCACTGCCACGACTCTAGATCACATCTGGACAAACATAACCTCTCCGCTTACTTCAGGTATAATCACCGATAGCGCTACAGACCATTACCCCACATTTCTCTTAACTAACATTAGCAAACAACCTCTTGAGTCAAGAGAGATACGTTTTAGACTACACAATGAAACTGCTATAGACAATTTTATAACTGCTACTGATAATGTCAAATGGGAGTCCGAGTTAGGTAACATAGAGGACATCAACCTAGCAGTGCAATCTTTTCTTCAAAAAACTCTTAGCCTTTATAATACCCACTGTCCTATGCTTACAAAACAAGTCACAACCAAAAGGCTTAACAATCCCTGGCTTACAAAGGGAATACTTAAATCTATTAATAAAAAACATGACCTTGAGAAGAAGTATAGGTTAGGAATTGTCTCCAAAGAATTCTCAAAGAATTACTCATTATTGCTATCTAAGATAATTAGACGAGCCAAAACTAAATACTACGAAGATAAATTTACCCAAATAAAGAGCAACATTAAACAAACTTGGAGAACAATTTCACAAATATTGGGATCAAAGAAGTCTTTAAATAACAAACCGACTCTCCTGTCTAATAACGATGGTCAGCTTTCCGCCTCTGATTCTGCTATTGAGTTCAATAGGTTCTTCTCTTCCATTGGTTCATCCCTTGCTAATGATATTCCATCTTCCAGTACTGACATTAAGGACTATCTTACAGGTAACTATCCACAGTCTCTGTACCTAAAGCCTATTAATTCCACTGACGTCAATGAGATAATCCTTTCCCTTAAAACCAAGTCTGGTGCCCTTGATGAGATATCAACTTTAATCTACAAAAAAGCCTCCAGATCTTTAGCCCCTGCTATTGCTTTGCTCTTCAACAAGTCACTTGAACTCCAAACCTTTCCAGATATTCTAAAAAAAAGCGAGAGTAACGCCTGTCCACAAATGTGGTGATCTCACAGATGTTAACAACTACAGACCTATATCAATCCTGCCAAACTTGTCAAAAATTTTTGAAAAACTAATCTATAAGCAGCTTTACTCATATCTAGCCAAACTCAATATACTTAGCCCTTGCCAATATGGCTTCAGGCCCCAAAAAAGCACTAACGATGCACTTATTAGTATGCTTAACTCGATTTATACAGCTCTTGATAGAAATGAGTTCCCTGTTGGGTTATTTGTGGACCTGCGTAAAGCTTTCGATACTGTCAACCACCAAAACCTTCTTCTTAAATTACATCATTATGGTGTCAGAGGACACTCCCTACAATACCTCAAATCCTACCTTACTGACAGGCTCCAATGTGTTTCTGTGAATAATACAATTTCTCCCACTTTACCCATCAACATTGGTGTTCCCCAGGGCAGCATACTTGGCCCTCTCCTCTTTCTCATCTACATTAATGACCTTCCAAATGCCTCCCAACACCTCAAACCAATTCTATTTGCGAACGACACAACCTTTATTTACTCCAGTCCTGATCCCCTTGCTCTAAATGCCACAGTAAATACTGAGCTAAATAAAGTCCATCTGTGGCTAACTGCCAACAAACTCATTGACAAAACTTTCTATATTCTGTTTGGCAATAAATCCTCTATTCAAATAAATCTCAAAATAAACAATACCCAAATTTGTAACAAATTAGATGGCAAATTCCTTGGCATTCTCATTGACCACAAGCTGAATTTCCAGGGACACATTCTAAACATATCAAAAAAAGTTTCAAAAACTGTGGGCATTCTTTCTAAGATCAGATATTATGTACCAAGCCCTGCCCTGGTGACTCTCTATTACTCCCTTATCTATCCATATCTCAACTATGGTATTTGTGCTTGGGGCTCTACTACCCAAAATCACTTACGTCCTCTAATTACTCAACACAAAGCTGCTATTAGGACAATATCCAATTCTGGCCCCAGACATCACTCGGTACCCCTACTCAAATCTCTGAATATGTTAGACATTAAGTCACTGCACATTCTCTCATGTGTATTATACATATATAAAACGCTAAACTATAATGCCAATCCTGATCTCAAAAGCTTCATAGAAGGTTGTAACAGAACCCATGAGCACCACACCAGAAATAAATACAGTTTTGATATTCCTAGAGTACGACTTAATCAAACCAGAAATGCTCTACAAATCAAGGGGCCCAGAATGTGGAATGACCTTCCCAACCATGTTAAAGACTGTACCTCTCTCAACCAGTTTAAGTTAAAAACGAAGCTATACCTAATAAATTCCCTGTAACCTACCTTACCCCTCTGTTGTCAACCCATGTATGTTTTTTTTTTTTTTTTTTTTTTTTCAAATCAACGCTGTTTGAATGTAATTTTCTGTAATAATTTGTAATTGTATTTGTGCTGCTTTTTCAACAATGTTCCCCCCTCTTTTACCTCTATTTTTATTTGTTCTCAACACATTTTATTCTTTTTACCCATTAGTTTTAAGCTTTAGTCATTAATGTTTTTCCTGCCCGAAACGCTTTGCGTAATAGTGGCTTTAGGCATTGTATGTACTAGCTCTATCTATAAAACCAACAAACTTTGTAAAATCTCTTGATGTATGTACCTTACCTAAATAAAAATTATTATTATTATTATTATTATTATAAAAGGCCCGGCCCCCAAAATAAACTATCCACAGTAATAATACCTTGCTACTAGACCATATATGTCAGTCTGAGGGTTGATCAATGCACACCCATACAGGAAGAAGGGATACTCTATAATTTATGTACTTATTTATTAACCCCTTAACAACCCCCCATATACACTCACACCAATAACAATAATAATAAAAACTTTACCACCCTATCTTACGTTAAAAGCCTTGGTCCACATAGACAGGATACAAGGTTTACACTGAGAACAAGCTAGGGTAAAGTACTACTGGATAAGCACTGAAGCTGGATGCAGCTTAGGGTAGAGACACCACATGGTACCCTAATACAAAACACAACACTTAGGGGTACCCAAACACTGGCAAATACTACCCCCCAGGTCTCACCAATCGTTACTACCAGAGTAGGCACACTTAAACACCATACAGTACTTAACTTAATGGTACAGGAACTTAAGGTAAGGGAAATAAGTAAGAGGAGAAGGGAGGAGAGTAGGGGTGCAGCCACAGAGTAGGTCTCGTCCCCACGAACGCCAGCCAGAGAAGACCGCTCCTAGCGACCAGCTAGGCCTCCCGCATGACGTGGTGCCGGAAGGAGCCTAATTGATCATGCAGCTAATCACATTAAAGATCTTCCCCTATGCAATGTATTGTTACTTTACAAATGATTAGAAATTATTAGTCAACATAGTTGGTGCCTATGTTATTATTTAATAATCAACCCCAAGCTCAGTCTTTAAATGCTCTTTGAGAAACAAGAATAGTCTTACGTCTGGCAGGGAAGATACAAACAATTGCCGCTCGTGATGCACTCAACTGTACTACCAGAAAGTTTAATAGCTCAATTTTGACCTCTGGTTTCCACTGGAGAACCCAGGGTCGTAACATATACGGACTCCCCACTCAAAGTACAAGCCATCGCCCGTTTTTTTTTTTTTTTTATATATTGTCAGAACAACTGCACTTCCAGCTGCACCCGTGGTGCGGTGTAGGGAACCATCAGTGTATATGATTTGAGAGAGAGAATGCTCTCTGGACAGAGCATCAATATGGCTTAAGGGGTTGAGCTTTGCCTCAAGACGAAGCTTGGGCTGATCTCTAATTTGCTTCTTGGGTGAAAAGGGAGGGATTAAAACTGGAAAGGGTGTAACCTCCCACGGTGCAGGAAAGTCCCGTTGTTGTTTCTCTTGGTACAAATCATGAACCTGATACATTCTGAGTTGAGTTCCAGTTTTTGTTATCCATTTGGAACAATGCTGATCTTCAATAAAGAAATTCTGGAGGGCTTCTGTGCAAGGATTAGGATGAGTTAGCCTAAGCATTTTTATACCAATTTGACAGTTAATTTCAGTAACACGATCAACAACGCTCGGACTATTAAGTTCCTTTCTCATATTAAGTATCTTTGTGGTACGAGGGCACCCAAAGATTATCCTCAAGGCTTCGTTCTGCAATTTTTCAAGCCCTTCAAGCTTTCTTTCAGGCATCAAAACAAGCAGAGGTGCAGCATAGTCCACTAAAGATCTGATGTATGCAAGGTACATCATTTTGACAATTCTGACATTGGCACCATAGCCTGAGTGATAACCTTCAACAGCCTTGAGAGCTCGGAGCCTATCTTTATACTGACGACAGAGTCTGAATACAACAGGACCATGCAGTGGCACCTCAAGGCCAAGGTATTTAAATCTGTTTACATAATCAAGCTGGGAGTCATCAGACAGTTGCATCTTGCGAACAGCTCCTCCCTGCCTGGGTGGGCGCCGATTTAGTATCTTTGTTTTCTCTGCTGAGATAATTAAACCTAGGTCCTGACATGAGTCTAATACAGAGTTAAGAGTGTTCTGCGTGTTAGCACACCCAGTGGTATGTATCATTATATCATCAGCATAGCTAATGATGTGGACGTTGGGTTTGCTCGGTATAGAGTTTAACAGCGTGTTTATTAAGATATTAAATAGGTAGGACTGAGGACACCACCCTGCGAGGTACCTAGTTCAAAGTCTGTTGTTACACTCCTATGCCCCAGGGAAAATACAGAAGACTTCCTGTTGGATAAGTAACCCCTGATCCAACAAAGAAGCCGACCACCAATATTCATTCTTGCAAGCTCACTCAAGATAACATGTCTATTTGCAATATCAAAGGCAGACATAAGATCTAGGAAGGTGGTATATGACTTTTCAGTGTGCAGGGTAAGAAAGGTGGTGATGCAATGATGCACACTCCTTCCATGCATGAAGCTATATATCTGGAGGTTCTTATTCTATGGAGGAGACGGTTTAGGACCATTCTCTCGAATGTTTTGCAAATGCAGTTAGTAAGGTTGTTGTTGTTGTTGTTAAAGATTCGCTACCTGGAACAAAGAGTTCCAAGTAACACGGGCTATGGTGAGCCCGTACGCTAGTAAGGGAAATTAGGGGGAAAGCATTCTCTTGATTTGGCTTGGGAATTGGAATGATTATACTGTTGGTCCAAGAGATAGGAAGTTCCCCAGTAACATAGCTCATATTATACAGCTCAAGCAGGGGATTCCCTGGTACTAAAGGGAGCAGACGCAATATGTCATAAGTGATACCATCTTCACAGGGGGATGTGGCTTTGCCTTTGTTTAGGGCCGCGAGTAATTCAAACTCAGTAAATGGCACGTTGCATTCATCTTCCTTGTGGAGCATGAAGTCAACGAGCCTTTCTCGATCTCCGTAACCAGCATTTAATCTGAACTGTATGTCTGGGGGAAGATTATTGAAGCTAGAGGTGGTTGCTCAAGCATCGACTAACTCGTTTGCTCTGTGTAGAGGGTGAGGGTGTGCTACTTGGCCGATCTTATCGCCTTTAATTCTTTTAAAATCCTTCCATGCCTGGCTGAGGGAGGTATGAGAGTTGAGACTGTTAACAAAAATTTCCCAGTTATCTTGCCTGAGCTCTGTCATGCGCTCCCTCGCCTTGGCTAGGGCTTTCTGAAAGAGCTTGAGCATTGCTGGCGTACGTGTTTCCCTATATGCAAGCCCAACTCGTCTGGCAGTGCGTTTCAAAGTACGCAGTTTGGGGTCATTGTAATAGGAATGGCGTTTATTACCTTTCATATCGTTCCGACTAATCAAATCAAATCAAAATCAAATGTTTATTTAGGTAAGGTACATACATACAAGAGATTTTACAAAGAGTGATGGATTTATAGATAGGGCTAGTACATACAATGCCTAAAGCCACTATTACGCAAAGCGTTTCGGGCATGAAAAACTTAAATGACTAAAGCTTAATACTAATTGAGCATCAAGAATAAAATGAGTTGAGAACATATAAAAAAAGAGATAAAAATGGGGGAACATGGGTGAAAAAGCAGCACAAATACAATTCGGTCGACAAACAGCGTCATTTAAAAAAAACAGACATTGGTTGACAATAGAGGGGTAAGGTAGGTTACAGGGAATTTATTAGGTATAGCTTCGTTTTTATCTTAAACTGGTTGAGAGAGGTACAGTCTTTAACATGATTGGGAAGGTCATTCCAAACTCTGGGTCCCTTGATTTGTAGAGCATTTCTAGTTTGATTAAATCGTACTCTAGGAAGATCAAAACTGTATTTATTTCTGGTGTGGTCCCCATGGGTTCTGTTACAACCTTCTATGAAGCTTTTGAGGTCAGGATTGGCATTACAGTTCAGCGTTTTATATATGTATAATACACATGAGAGAATGTGCAGTGACTTAATATCTAACATATTCAGAGATTTGAGTAGGGGTACCGAGTGATGTCTGGGGTCAGAGTTGGATATTGTCCTAATAGCAGCTTTGTGTTGAGTAATTAGAGGACGTAAATGATTTTGGGTAGTAAAACCCCAGGCACAAATACCATAGTTGAGATATGGATAGATGAGGGAGTAATAGAGAGTCACCAGGGCAGGGCGGGGTACATAATATCTGATCTTAGAAAGAATGCCAACAGTTTTTGAAACTTTTTTTGATATATTTAGAATGTGTCCCTGGAAATTCAGCTTGTGGTCAATGAGAATGCCAAGGAATTTGTCATCTAATTTGTTGCAAATTTGGATATTGTTTATTTTGAGATTTATTTGATTAGAGGATTTATTGCCAAACAGAATATATAAAGTTTTGTCAATGTTAAGAGTGAGTTTGTTGGCAGATAGCCAAAGATGAACTTTATTTAGCTCAGTATTTACTGTGGCATTTAGAGCAAGGGGGTCAGGACTGGAGTAAATGAAGGTCGTGTCGTCAGCAAATAGAATTGGTTTGAGGTGTTGGGAGGCATTTGGAAGGTCATTAATGTAGATGAGAAAGAGGAGAGGGCCAAGTATGCTGCCCTGAGGAACACCAATGTTGATGGGTAGGGTTGGAGAAATTGAATTATTTACAGAAACATATGTACTCGGTTACCATCCTTATAATCTGTTGTATTCGTGTCGCTCCGGACACAAGCATGTTGCAGTTACTCCTTAAGACTTTTTTCCTATATCTGATTTTGTTGTTATTTATATGTTGATTTGATACTATATATATTTATCATATATATATATATATATATATATATATATATATATATATATATAGATTATTTTGGTCTGATCTATTGTTTTATATTATTATATTGGATTATATATGAATTGAGTTATTACTTCCTAGTTTCCCCTCTGGTTTAACTTCTGCCTTCGCTCCAGATACGGTAACTTGTTACCTGTCCCCCCCCCCCTTCCTTTTTTCACTTGTCCGGGTTTTCTTTTCTTTTTTCCGCTAAAGTTCTGCTCGGTTTGTTAGTTACCTTACTTCGCTAGTCTATTTTCCAGGAAGATCTTATTCTCCTCCTTTCACCTTAATTTTGCTCTAGACACTCCTATCCTCTGTGCCAGTGTTCCTTTCCGAGTTTTCCTCTGGGTTTCATCCTGGCTTTTTCATTTAATGACAGTTGCCCAGTTTGCTTCCGGAAAACGTCCCCCCCTCTTACAACCTAATTCCAGCAGTACCCTTAAGGGATAGGTTTATTGCCCATCACGTTCCTACTGCATGCCCGCTCTGCCCACCCTTACTGTACTCTCTTGAGCGCAGGCGGGAGAGATACATAATAATTTACACGTGGAAAATATAAGAGGGGCTGGTCCCAAACCTGCACACAGAAATAACATCACATGAGACCAGAAGACATGGCAGGATGTGCAGAATACCCCCGTTGAAAAGCAGAGGTGCAACAGGTACTCTGAGAGAGAACTCTATCAACATCAGAGGCCCGAGACTGTTAAACACGCTTCCGCTACACATAAGGGGCATAACTGGCAATCCCCTCACAGTGTTCAACAGAGAACTGGATAAGCACCTCCAAAGGATACCTGATCAACCAGGCTGTGACTCATACATCAGGCTGCGAGCAGCCGCGTCCAACAGCTTGGTTGATCAGTCCAGCAACCAGGAGGCATGGTCGACGACCGGGCCGCGGGGACGCTAAGCCCCGGAAGCACCTCAAGGTAACCATAATACTTCCAGAACCGACTACAGAAGGCGCACAAGGCACACCAATGAAGAACGAGGTAAAAGGGATGGAGCCCAAGGGCAGACTATGGTACCCATGAAGTCGACACCACCCTCACCGCCGTGGGGCGGGCCGCAGCGACAACGACGGACACGGGGTCGACTTTGGGGAGTCGGCCTTGGTGTAGGCGACTTCCCATGCCCGCCCTGGGGCCAGCATTACAGGATTGGTCCCTGTGAGGGTGGGCTCCAGCGATGACCAGTCTTACTCCAGCGGGCACAGCGCCCCCTACTCGGGTGCACAATCCCTGCTGTACGTTTACCTCACAAGGACGTGGCATCGGGGTTCCACCTTGCCTCTCTACGCTCTGTGGATCGACGCGATGATGCTCCGTTGGCCTCACCAAGGACGCTGTTTAACTTGCAGCATCTGCCTAGTAGAACTGGTTGAGCTCCTTTTTCAGTCAGGAGGAACCCGACTGTTTTTAATGCCCTCTCCGGGGATACGGGCACGGTTGCTGTCACGGAAACGAGTGGCCATATTTCTAGTCAAAGGTTGGCGAGGAACACTCGCCTCACAAGGTCTAGTTGGTGGGCTCTTGCCTCACTATGCCCATGGCCCGTCGCGATGGCGCTTCGTTCGCCTCGTCAAAGAAGCCGTTTCACTTGCAGCATCTGTCTAGTAAACCCGGTTGGGTAAATTTTAGTCAGGGAAACCTGTCACGGGCACGGTTGCAGCCACAGTCCGTGTAGTCACACTCCTAGTTACAGCGGCCAGCCGCCGGTCGCCCTTCGGGGTTGGGTTTTCCGCGCCGCTGGCCCGCGTGGGATGGGGGGGCTGCTTCGCCAGAACCCCCAAAGTGATAAGCCTGCAGAGAGCTAAGAAATATTAACATGAACTGTAAATAGTGTAAATTCAAATAATGCAACTTTCAGTTACTAACTATAGATGTAACTATTAATTGTAATTGATTTAATACTTTATCATTATAATGATTATTCATTATAATTATTCTTTACTCCAAAGGATACCTGATCAACCAGGCTGTGACTCAAACGTCAGGCTGCGAGCAGCCGCGTCCAACAGCCTGGTTGATCAGTCCGGCAACCAGAAGGCCTGGTCGACGACCGGGCCGCGGGGACGCTAAGCCCCGGAAGTACCTCAAGGTAACCTCAAGGTACTACTTTATTTTTATGCATTACAGTCACTAATAATTTATCATTCACCCTAATTAGCTATATGATGCATTAAAATTATTGCTTATCATTATACTATTTGTTATTATTATTATTATATTATTATTATATAATAATAATTATTAATTAATATATTATTTATTAATTTATTATTTATTAATTTATTATTAATTTATTATTTACTGATAAATAAATAAATAAATAAATGTTTATTCAGGTAAGGTACATACATACAAGAGGGTTTTAAAAAAATTGATAGATTTATAGATAGAGCTAGTACATACAATGTCTAACGCCACTATTACGCAAAGCATTTCGGGCAGGAAAAACATTAAAGACTAAAACTTAATAGTAATTGAGCTTAAAGTATAAAATGTGTTGAGAAACAAATAGAAATAGAAATAAAAAGGGGGGAACATGACTGAAAAAGCAGCACAAATACAATTAAGTCGACAAACAGCGTTGTTTAAAAAAAAACAGACGTGGGTTGACAATATAGGGGTAAGGTAGGTTATAAGGAATTTACTAGGTAGTGCTTCGTTTTTATCTTAAACTGGTTGAGAGAGGTACAGTCTTTAACATGATTGGGAAGGTCATTCCACATTCTGGGTACCTTGATTTGTAGAGCATTTCTAGTTTGATTAAGTCATACTCTTGGAATATCAAAACTGTATTTGTTTTTGGTGTGGTGCTCATGGGTTCTGTTACAACCTTCAATGAAGCTTTTGAGGTGAGGATTGGCATTACAGTTCAGCGTTATATATATGTATATTACACATGAGAGAATGTGCCAGTGCAGTGCAGTGACTTAATATCTAACATATTCAGAGATTTGAGTAGGGGTACTAAGTGATGTCTGAGGCCAGAGCTGGATATTGTCCTAATAGCAGCTTTGTGTTGAGTAATTAGAGGACGTAAATGATTTTGGGTAGTAGAACCCCATGCACAAATACCATAGTTGAGATATGGATAGATGAGGGAGTAATAGAGCGTCACCAGGGCAGGGCGGGGTACATAATATCTGATCTTAGAAAGAATGCCAACAGGTTTTGAAACTTTTTTTGATATATTTAGAATGTGTCCCCTGGAAATTCAGCTTGTGGTCAATGAGAACGCCAGGGAATTTGCCATCTATTTTGTTACAAATTTGAGTATTGTTTATTCTGAGATTTATTTGATTAGAGGATTTATTGCCAAACAGAATATAGAAAGTTTTGTCAATGTTAAGGGTGATTATAAAATAAACAAGTCCCCACTCTGAGCGCGTTTTCTTCCAACCTCAGAAAAAGAACACTGCTTTCCAAAGTGGTGGGTTTTCTGATGGAAGAAAACATAGGTCTGTGGAGATGCGTCTAACCGCCCACTCTGCGCGCGCAACAGCCAGTGTTTCTATAAGCTTTGCCTGCGGTCTGGTGGGTCCCTGTTCCCGCCATGCATGCAGCTGCTTCACTTACAAAACGCCCACCCTCCTCCTGGGATCCTCTGCATCCCCTGTTTTATTTTTAAAGGGATGACACACAGGCAGGTCATGGGGTACTTGTTCTAGGTTGCTAAGCATTTGCGGTATCTTTGGGGGGTGCTCCACCGGAACCCCCAAAATGATAAGCCTGCAGATTGCTAAGAAATATTAACATGAATTGTAATTAGTGTAAATACAAATAATGCAATTTTCAACTACTAACTATAGATGTAACTATTATAAATAAATAAAATAAATAAATGTTTATTCAGGTAAAGTACTTACATACAAAAGATTTTTACAAAAATTGTTAGGTTTATAGATAGAGCTGGTACATACAATGCCTAAAGCCACTATTACGCAAAGCATTTTGGGCAGATTGTAATTATCAGATCAATTAATTGTAATTGATTTAATACTTTATCATTATAATGATTATTCATTATACTTATTCTTTATTACTTTATTGTTATGCATTACAGTCACTAATTATTTATCATTCACCCTAATAAGCTATTTGATACATTAAAATTATTGCTTATCATTATACTATGTTATTATTATTATATTATTATTACTATAAAATAATAATTATTTATTAATTTATTATTAATTTATTATTTACTATTATAAAATAAATAAGTCCCCCCACTGAGCGCGTTTTCTTCCAACCTCAGAAAATGATTAACTCGCTACAAATTAAATTCATCTTCCTTGTGGAGCATGAAGTCACCGAGCCTTTCTCGATCGCCGTAACCAGCATTTAATCTGAACTGTGTGTCTGTGGGAAGATTATTGAAGCTAGAGGTGGTTGCCCAAGCATCGACTAACTAGTTTGCTCTGTGTAGAGGATGAGGGTGTGCTACTTGGCCGATCTTATCGCCTTTAAATTCTTTTAATATAATAATAATAATAATAATAATTTTTATTTAGGCAAAGGTACATACATGAAGAGATTTTACAAAGTTTGTTGGCTTTATAGATAAGAGCTAGTACATACAATGCCTAAAGCCACTATTACGCAAAGCGTTTCGGGCAGGAAAAAACACTACTGACTAAAGCTTAAAACTAATGGGTAAAAAGAAAAAAATGCGTTGAGTACAAATAAAAATAAAGGTAAAAGAGGGGGGAACATTGTTGAAAAAACAGCACAAATACAATTACAAATTATTACAGAAAATTACATTAAACCAGCGTTGATTTGTAAAACAAAAAAAACAAAAAACATACATGGGTTGACAATAGAGAGGTAAGGTAGGTTACAGGGAATTTATTAGGTATAGCTTCGTTTTTAACTTAAACTGGTTGAGAGAGGTACTGTCTTTAACATGGTTGGGAAGGTCATTCCACATCCTGGGCCCCTTGATTTGTAGAGCATTTCTGGTTTGATTAAGTCGTACTCTAGGAATATCAAAACTGTATTTATTTCTGGTGTGGTGCTCATGGGTTCTGTTACAACCTTCTATGAAGCTTTTGAGATCAGGATTGGCATTACAATTTAGCGTTTTGTATATGTATAGTACACATGAGAGAATGTGCAGTGACTTAATGTCTAACATATTCAGGGATTTGAATAGGGGTACCGAGTGATGTCTGGTGCCAGAATTGGATATTGTCCTAATAGCAGCTTTGTGTTGAGTAATTAGAGGACGTAAGTGATTTTGGGTAGTAGAGCCCCAAGCACAAATACCATAGTTGAGATATGGATAGATAAGGGAGTAATAGAGAGTCACCAGGGCAGGGCGTGGTACATAATATCTGATCTTAGAAAGAATGCCCACAGTTTTTGAAACTTTTTTTGATATGTTTAGAATGTGTCCCTGGAAATTCAGCTTGTGGTCAATAAGAATGCCAAGGAATTTGCCATCTAATTTGTTACAAATTTGGGTATTGTTTATTTTGAGATTTATTTGATTAGAGGATTTATTGCCAAACAGAATATAGAAAGTTTTGTCAATGTTAAGGGTGAGTTTGTTGGCAGTTAGCCACAGATGGACTTTATTTAGCTCAGTATTTACTGTGGCATTTAGAGCAAGGGGATCAGGACTGGAGTAAATGAAGGTTGTGTCGTCAGCAAATAGGATTGGTTTGAGGTGTTGGGAGGCATTTGGAAGGTCATTAATGTAGATGAGAAAGAGGAGAGGGCCAAGTATGCTGCCCTGGGGAACACCAATGTTGATGGGTAGGGTGGGAGAAATTGTATTATTCACAGAAACACATTGGAGCCTGTCAGTAAGGTAGGATTTGAGGTATTGTAGGGAGTGTCCTCTGACACCATAATGATGTAATTTAAGAAGAAGGTTTTGGTGGTTGACAGTATCGAAAGCTTTACGCAGGTCCACAAATAACCCAACAGGGAACTCATTTTTATCAAGAGCTGTATGAATCGAGTTAAGCATACTAATAAGTGCATCGTTAGTGCTTTTTTTGGGCCTGAAGCCATATTGGCAAGGGCTAAGTATGTTGAGTTTGGCTAGATATGAGTAAAGCTGCTTATAGATTAGTTTTTCAAAATTTTTTGACAAGTTTGGCAGGATTGATATAGGTCTGTAGTTGTTAACATCTGTGAGATCACCACATTTGTGGACAGGCGTTACTCTCGCTTTTTTTAGAATATCTGGAAAGGTTTGGAGTTCAAGTGACTTGTTGAAGAGCAAAGCAATAGCAGGGGCTAAAGATCTGGAGGCTTTTTTGTAGATTAAAGTTGGTATCTCCTCAAGGGCACCAGACTTGGTTTTAAGGGAAAGGATTATCTCATTGACGTCAATGGAATTAATAGGCTTTAGGTACAGAGACTGGGGATAGTTCCCTGTAAGATAGTCCTTAATGTCAGTACTGGAAGATGGAATATCATTAGCAAGGGATGAACCAATGGAAGAGAAGAACCTATTGAACTCAATAGCAGAATCAGAGGCTGAAAGCTGACCATCGTTATTAGACAGGAGAGTCGGTTTGTTATTTAAAGACTTCTTTGATATCTTTCCATCCCTGACTGAGGGGGTGTGTAAGAGTTGAGACTGTAAACAAAAGTTTCCCAGTTATCTTGCTTGGGCTCTGTCATGCGCTCCCTCGCCTTGGCTAGGGCTTTCTGAAAGAGCTTGAGCATTGCTGGCGTACGTGTTTCCCTATATGCAAGCCCAACTCGTCTGGCAGTGCGTTTCAAAGGACGCAGTTTGGAGTCATTATAATAGGCATGGTGTTTATTAACTTTCATATCGTTCTGGCTACTGAATGATGCAAGGGGCCGACCTAAAGGGTCAGCAAACGTCTGAATGCTCTGTACTAGACCGTCGTTAAATGTCTGGACTGTGGAGGGATCATAAGTGCTGTACCACTCTGACACATGAGCAACAAAGTCTTCACGTCGAGCAGGAGGAACACTGAGCCAGATTGTTTAATGTTAGACATTAAGTCACTGCACGTTCTCTCATGTGTATTATACATATATAAAACACTAAACTATAATGCCAATCCTGATCTCAAAAGCTTCATAGAAGGTTGCAACAGAACTCATGAGCACTACACCAGAAATAAATACAGTTTTGATATTCCTAGAGTACGACTTAATCAAACTAGAAATGCTCTACAAATCAAGGGGCCCAGAATGTGGAATGACCTTCCCAACTATGTTAAAGACTGTACCTCTCTCAACCAGTTTAAGATAAAAACTAAACACTACCTAATTAATTCCCTGTAACCTACCTTACCCCTCTATTGTCAACCCATGTCTGTTATTTTTTTTAATGAACACTGTTTGTCAACCTATTGTATTTGTGCTGCTTTTCAGTCATGTTCCCCCTTTTTTTTTTATCTTTATTTGTATTTGTTCTCAACACATTTTGTTCTTTATGCTCAATTAGTATTAAGTTCTAGATATTAATGTTCTTCCTGCCCGAAATGCATTGCGTAATAGTGGCTTTAGGCATTGTATGTACTGGCTCTATCTATATATTGATCCATTAATGTAACATCACTTGTATGTATGTACCTTACTTGAATAAACATATTTATTTATTTATTTATTTATGTGAGCCGTTTGCGTTTTAAAGTCCCACAGGTCAGGATGGTCTTTCCTATACATAGAGTACTCAATTTAGGGTAATGATTTGACAACAAATCTGTTACAATAGATTTTTTTTTGAGATATATACAAGAGTTGTTACATTCTTGTACAGCCACTAGTACGCGTAGCGTTTCGAGCAGGTCCCTGGAATACGATCCCCTGCCACAAAGAATCGTTTTTTCATCCAAGTAGACATTTTACTGTTGCGTTAAACAGAGGCTACATTTAAGGAATTGCGCCCAGTAAATCCTCCCCGGCCAGGATACGAACCCATGACATAGCGCTCGCGGAACGCCAAGCGAGTGTCTTACCCGTACGCCACGGAGACTAGAAGAGCAAACCACCTCTAGAGTCAAGAGAGTTACGTTTTAGACTGCACAATGAAACTGCTATAGACAATTTTATAACTGCTGCTGATAATGTCAACTGGGAGTCCGAGTTAGGTAACATATAGGACATCAACCTAGCAGTGCAATCTTTTCTCCAAAAAACTCTTAGCCTTTATAACACCCACTGTCTTATGCTTACAAAACAAGTCACAACCAAAAGGCTTAACAATCCCTGGCTTACAAAGGGAATACTTAAATCCATTAATAAAAAACATGACCTTGAGAAGAAGTATAGGTTAGGAATTGTCTCCAAAGAATTACTCATTATTGCTATCTAAGATAATTAGACGAGCCAAAACTAAATACTACGAAGATAAATTTACCCAAATAAAGAGCAACATTAAACAAACTTGGAGCACAATTTCACAAATATTGGGATCAAAGAAGTCTTTAAATAACAAACCAACACTCCGGTCCAATAACGATGGTCAGCTTTCAGCCTCTGATTCTGCTATTGAGTTCAATAGGTTCTTCTCTTACATTGGTTCATCCCTTGCAAATGATATTCCATCTTCCAGTACTGACATTAAGGACTATCTTACAGGTAACTATCCACAGTCTCTGTACCTAAAGCCTATTAATTTCACTGACGTCAATGAGATAATCCTTTCCCTTAAAAGCAAGTCTAGTGCCCTTGAGGAGATACCAACTTTAATTTACAAAAAAGCCTCCAGATCTTTAGCCCCTGCTATTGCATTGCTCTTCAACAAGTCACTTGAACTCCAATTAACCTTTCCAGATATTCTAAAAAAAGCGAGAGTAACGCCTGTCCACAAATGTGGTGATCTCACAGATGTTAACAACTACAGACCTATATCAATCCTGCCAAACTTGTCAAAAAATTTTGAAAAACTAATCTATAAGCAGCTTTACTCATATCTAGCCACACACAATATATTTAGCCCTTGCCAATATGGCTTCAGACCCAAAAAAAGCACTAACGATGCACTTATTAGTTTTTTATTTTTATTTTATTTTATTTTTATTTATATATATACAAGAAGGTACATTGGGTATGTGAGAATACATTGGATAGTACAGTATTTACATTCTTGTAAAGCCACTAGTACGCGCAGCGTTTCGGGCAGGTCCTTAATCTAGCAGATAATTTTAAGTAGGTAATTTCAATCAGAATTGATAAATGAAAGATACATTACAAGAGAAAAATGAGATGAGAGAGATAAGTAAGTATATTAAAGCACATTGTTATATTAAAGCTCTGATTGATTACATTGACAGCTTGATTAGTAATTTAAACAAGATTAATAGACACCATACAGCAGATTGACAGCACATATAAGACAGCAATGATCACAATGGTAAAGATATTCAGAATGGGTACATAAAGATTGGGAGACTGGGTAGCAAAAGATACAGATAAACAAGATTTATAAACACCATACAATAGAATGGCAGCACATATAAGAAAACAGCAATGATCTCAATGGTAAAGATGTTCAAATTGGGAACATAAAGGTTGGGAGATTGGGTAGCAATAGATACAGTGCAATTTTAAGGCAAAAAGTGAAAAACTATGAAGATGAAATTAGGTACTTTTTAGTATTGATTTTGAATGATGTAAAAGTTGGACAGCTTTTCAATTCAGTAGGGAGTGAGTTCCATAAACTGAGTCCCTTTATTTGCATAGAGTGTTTACACAAATTAAGTTTAACTCTGGGGATATCGAAGAGATATTTATTTCTGGTGTGGTGATAATGGGTCCTATTACATCTGTCCAGGAAGAGTTTCAGACAAGGATTTGCATTTAAGAACAGGGTTTTGTAAATGTAGTTGACACAAGAGAATTTGTGGAGTGAGATTATGTTTAGGACAGGATTAGTATGCTTAACTCGATTCATACAGCTCTTGATAAAAATGAGTTCCCTGTTGGGTTATTTGTGGACCTGCGTAAAGCTTTTGACACTGTCAACCACCAAAACCTTCTTCTTAAATTACATCATTATGGAGTCAGAGGACACTCCCTACAATACCTCAAATCCTACCTTACTGACAGGCTCCAATATGTTTCTGTGAATAATACAATTTCTCCCACCCTACCCATCAACATTGGTGTTCCTCAGGGCAGCATACTTGGCCCTCTCCTCTTTCTCATCTACATTAATGACCTTCCAAATGCCTCCCAACACCTCAAACCAATTCTATTTGCTGACGACATAACCTTCATTTACTCCAGTCCTGACCCCCTTGCTCTAAATGCCACAGTAAATACTGAGCTAAATAAAGTCCATCTTTGGCTAACTGCCAACAAACTCACCCTTAACATTGACAAAACTTTCTATATTCTGTTTGGCAATAAATCCTCTAATCAAATAAATCTCAAAATAAACAAATACCCAAATTTGTAACAAATTAGATGGCAAATTTCTTGGCATTCTCATTGACCCAAAGCTGAATTTCCAGGGACACATTCTAAATATATCAAAAAAAGTTTCAAAAACTGTGGGCATTCTTTCTAAGATCAGATATTATGTACCACGCCCTGCCCTGGTGACTCTCTATTACTCCCTTATCTATCCATATCTCAACTATGGTATTTGTGCTTGGGGCTCTACTACCCAAAATCACTTAAGTCCTCTAATTACTCAACACAAAGCTGCTATTAGGACAATATCCAACTCTGGCCCCAGACATCACTCGGTACCCCTACTCAAATCTCTGAATATGTTAGACATTAAGTCACTGCACATTCTCTCATGTGTATTATACATATATAAAACACTAAACTATAATGCCAATCCTGATCTCAAAAGCTTCATAGAAGGTTGTAACAGAACCCATGAGCACTACACCAGAAATAAATACAGTTTTGATATTCTTAGAGTACGACTTAATCAAACTAGAAATGCTCTACAAATCAAGGGGCCCTGAATGTGGAATGACCTTCCCAACCATGTTAAAGACTGTACCTCTCTCAACCAGTTTAAGATAAAAACTAAACACTACCTAATAAATTCCCTGTAACCTACCTTACCCCTCTATTGTCAACCCATGTCTGTTATTTTTTTTTTAATGAACACTGTTTGTCAACCTATTGTATTTGTGCTGCTTTTCAGTCATGTTCCCCCTTTTTTTTTATCTTTATTTGTATTTGTTCTCAACACATTTTATTCTTTATGCTCAATTAGTATTAAGTTCTAGATATTAATGTTCTTCCTGCCCGAAACGCATTGCGTAATAGTGGCTTTAGGCATTGTATGTACTAGCTCCATCTATATATTGATCCATTAATGTAACATCACTTGTATGTATGTACCTTACCTGAATAAACATATTTTATTTTATTTTATTTTAGATGTGCACCAGACGTGAGAGACGTTGAAACCAACACAGAGGTCTGGAATGCCTCCACATATATGCACGGGTTCAAGGTCACCCACAATCTGCACATTTTGGTGACTATTTAGTAACGACAGCAGTTGATTCCCACTACCGTTACTGAAACGAGAGCCACCATTTATTCAGACGAGAACAGCAGCGAAAACAAACCAGCGCATATAGAACGAAATGGGTTTTATGTACAAACCTCTCAGTGAACGAAGTTGTTTCTAGTGCGGTATCCGAAACTGCAGTAGACGACTTGACCAGTCCACGGCGTGCTTACCAAACCCGGATTATGTCCATTACATCACTAAACTTCATTCAATAACTATATGCCTGTTAAGTAGAAGATTTTAATTGTTAATAGCATTATATTGTTGCTCTAATATCAAATACGTACACATATGCGAAACGTCTGAAGCTGATATCTGAAATGGTAAAAATATTAGTGGTGTTGTGGTCAATGTATGGAGTGTCCTGTTTCCAATTCAAAGTACATTATTATCCCCAAACCACACACTAACACTTTCGCTAATTGGTGACAACAGTGTCGTCACCAATATTTCTACTTATTACGCTGGCGTGCGGCGCTCGGGAGTCACGAGAAAAAATATTTGTATAAAATCCATTTATTATCCGATCAACTTGGGAATAGTTTACAAATGTTTGCCATGAAATTTACGTTTTTTCTAATAGCCGAACAGCTTATTAAAGAGAACGTTGTGGCAGTGAATCATTGTGGTAAAACAATTGTATTATTGACACGACGAATATAATCGACGTAGTTTTTATATATGTTGCCGGTCGAACGCATCCTTATGTGATCTTTAATACTTATGTTCTTATAGAACATTCTATTGCGAACACATTGGTACAAAAATGAAATACATACATCGACAAATAATGTCAGGACAATGAATTGAATATACACTTTTCAAAGCGAGTTTCGCCGATATGCCGCCGCGGGTAACACTTCGGCCACTTCCCACACTGTTTTAGGTGGGCTACGACATTGAATCTATATTTATATGCATATGTCCGTGTAGAGAATTTTATTGCGATACCAATGATATCACAATTAGCGATGTAGGACAAATGTAGGCTTCGCAACCATTAGGAGAGTGGAAACATTTTGTTGCTGTTTGGCGCTCTCGGCGAGTGATCTGAATAGTTTTTTATTTGGTGTTGATAGTCCTTATGCTTTGGCGGCATTTTATAGAGATGTTCTTATAGACAATTTTATTGCGAACACAGTGATACCAAATTTAAATACGTGCGCCTTCAATTATTGTCAGGACAGTCAAAAGAGTGTACACTTTTTCGGTCTTACCGCGTAGGTGCGCGAACCACGGAAAGCATCTAGGGTATGATTTTTTTTTGAACGCGGAGAGCGCGAAAGTGCTAGAAAGTGAAGACGACTACGTTTCGGTCCGTCCCGGACCATTCTCAAGTCGATTGTGGAGTTCCAAGTACATTCTTTGATTGGAAAACATGAGGATAAATACAAATATTAATTGTAAATGACCAGGTATAAAGAAAAATATGAAGTAGGAAAAATGATATGCGGAACCAGAAAAAAAACATTGGAACGCTTAGGTGATGAGAGGGTAAGCGACCGCCGCCATTTTAGTAGCGCTGTCCGGTGATATTCAGCATGAGCATTAAGGGAAAACCTCGACACAAACTGCACCTATCATAAAGAAGAGGTACCACCATTGACCGTTAAGTGCTCACGTCAAGTCTAACTCTAAGAAACAACACTCAAGTCTTGACGCGTCTCCCCTCATCACTCGTGCAGTCATCCTGGGAGAAATCATCACACAAACGGCACTTTTCATAAAGATGAAGACTCACCAGTGTCCACAGTGTGGGAGGGTATTCACTCATCTTGGACATATGAAGAGTCACTTGTTAGTGCATTCTGGTGACAAACCTCATGAGTGTCCAGAATGTGGGAAGAAATTCAGACAGCGTGGAAGTATGAAAAGTCATATGTTAGTACATTCACATGACAAACCTCATGAATGTCCGGAGTGTGGGAAGAAATTCAGTCTGCTTGGAAATATGAAGACTCACATCTTAGTGCATTCAGATGACAAACCTCACGAGTGACCAGAATGTAGGAAGAGATTCAGAGAGCGTGGAACTATGAAGACTCACATGTTAGTGCATTGGGGTGACAAACCTCACGAGTGTCCAGAATGCGGGATGAGATTCAGATCGCCAGGAACTTTGAAGACTCACAGAATGGTGCATGCGGATGAGAGACCTTTTGAATGTGCTGAGTGTGGCAAAAAATTTAGAACACGTGGAAAGATAATAAACCACGTGTTAGTGCATTCGGGGGACAAACGTCATTGAGTATCCAGAGTGTGGGAAAAGATTCAATCGTCTTGGACATACAAAGAAGCACAAGGTGATGCATGCAGATGACACGTTAAACACTTTGAGTGTGGAAGATAATTAAGAGAATGTTGGAGGATAATGAGGCACATAATGGTATATTAACTTACCATTAATCTAACAGTGTGCTATCACAATGTCAGTTGGATGTCCTTCAGAGGTTCTAATTGTTATATTTTCTTTGAGAAATACACTTCAAAATGAAAGGTAAAGATCTAAAAATATTTCATTATATTCTGTTATGAAAGTTAGATGCTCTTCATAGACCAAGCAAAAACTAGAGATGCTGTAACTAGAAAAACTTAAAATTGCTTATAAGTAATCTTTTTTTTTTTCATTTAGCAAAAATAAAACAAAGCTTTAAATGTATTTTTCATCATGTTCATGTAAATAATGATGTGCTTTTTATTTTCAGATTCAGATTCAGATGTTTATTCAGGTAAGGTATATACATACAAGTGATGTTACATTAATGGATTGATATATAGATAGAGCTAGTACATACAATGCCTAAAGCCACTATTACGCAATGCGTTTCGGGCAAGAAAAACATTAATATCAAGAACTTAATACTAATTGAGCATAAAGAATAAAAGATGTTGAGAACAAATACAAATAAAGATAAAAAAAAGGGGGAACATGACTGAAAAAGCAGCACAAATACAATAGGTTGACAAACAGTGTTGATTAAAAAAAAAAGAAAAAAAAAGAAAATAAAAAGAAAATAACAGACATGGGTTGACAATAGAGGAGTGAGGTAGATTACAGGGAATTTATTAGGTAGTGTTTAGTTTTTATCTTAAACTGGTTGGGAGAGGTACAGTCTTTAACATGGTTGGGAAGGTCATTCCACATTCTGGGCCCCTTGATTTGCAGAGCATTTCTAGTTTGATTAAGACGTACTCTAGGAATATCAAAACTGTATTTATTTCTGGTGTGGTGCTCATGGGTTCTGTTACAACCTTCTATGAAGCTTTTAAGATCAGGATTGGCATTATAGTTTAGCGTTTTATATATGTATAATACACATGAGAGAATGTGCAGTGACTTAATATCTAACATATTAAGAGATTTGAGTAGGGGTACCGAGTGATGTCTGGGGCCAGAGTTGGATATTGTTCTAATAGCGGCTTTGTGTTGGGTAATTAGAGGACGTAAGTGATTTTGGGTAGTAGAACCCCAAGCACAAATACCATAGTTGAGATAAGGATAGATAAGGGAGTAATAGAGAGTCACCAGAGCAGGGCGTGGTACATAATATCTGATCTTAGAAAGAATGCCCACAGTTTTTGAAACTTTTTTTGATATATTTAGAATGTGTCCCTGGAAATTCAGCTTGTGGTCAATGAGAATGCCAAGGAATTTGCCATCTAATTTGTTACAAATTTGGGTATTGTTTATTTTGAGATTTATAAGACTAGAGGATTTATTGCCAAACAGAATATAGAAGGTTTTGTCAATGTTAAGGGTGAGTTTGTTGGCAGTTAGCCAAAGATGGACTTTATTTAGCTCAGTATTTACTGTGGCATTTAGAGCAAGAGGGTCAGGACTGGAGTAAATGAAGGTTGTGTCGTCAGCAAATAGAATTGGTTTGAGGTGTTGGGAGGCATTTGGAAGGTCATTAATGTAGATGAGAAAGAGGAGAGGGCCAAGTATGCTGCCCTGAGGAACACCAATGTTGATGGGTAGGGTGGGAGAAATTGTATTATTCACAGAAACATATTGGAGCCTGTCAGTAAGGTAGGACTCGAGGTATTGTAGGGAGTGTCCTCTGACTCCATAATGATGTAATTTAAGAAGAAGGTTATGGTGGTTGACAGTATCAAAAGCTTTACGCAGGTCCACAAATAACCCAACAGGGAGCTCCTTTTTATCAAGAGCTGTATGAATCGAGTTAAGCATACTAATAAGTGCATCGTTAGTGCTTTTTTTGGGTCTGAAGCCATATTGGCAAGGGCTAAGTATATTGAGTTTGGCTAGATATGAGTAATTTTTGTTCTCTGTGGAATTTTTGGAATTCTGCTAGATATGAGTAATTTTTGTTCTCTGTGGAATTTTTTTTCAAAATGTAATATTTTCTCTGTAGCTAAGTTATCTAGAGGTTATCGTGAGATGATTTCGGGGTTTAGTGTCCCCATTTCTGGTCCTCGACCAGGCCTCCTTTTTGTTGCACACCCCCAGGAAGCAGCTGTCTTAACTCCCAGGTACCTATTTACTGCTAGGTGAACAGGTATATCAGGGTGAAAGAAACTGCTCATTTGTTTCTGCCTCCAACCGGGGATCAAACCCGGAACATCAGGACTATGAATCCGAAGCGCTGTCCACTCAGCTGTCAGTTATGGACATTTTTATTTTAGTATTATATAGCATTGGAGCTGGTGATGAAGACAATCTGAGATGTCGTCAATATGAAACCATTTTATTAATGAGGAAATAATTCACTGTGTCGGGGGGACAGGAAGCCAGAGTGTATTCATATACATTTGGCCTTTATTTAGATCTAACCCAAGGCCGAATTACTGACCCCGCCCAGGATGCAATCTCATAACAAGCTGACTATCTCCTGAGTACATACACACTGCTTGGTGAACAGGGCCATTAGGTGACTGGAAATATGTTCAACTATTTCTGTCCCGCCTGGGATTCGAACCCAGAATTCTTGATTGTGCGTCGAGAACAAACCCAACTATTACTGGGACCCTAATCAATAATGTATAGTAATAATGATTAATTAATAATATATATTCTTCAAGGAATTAGCTCATCAGATTAATAAGCAAACTGATATCCATTTTGTATTTTTTGTTTAGGTCTATTTGTGAGTTCTACTCTTAATTAGAAATATGTATCACTCAAGAATTTGTAGGCAGACTGGCATTTATAACTGTCAGTCAAAAGTTTTTTATTTCTCTAGCCTAACTTTATCAGTTATGCTATAATTCTCTGGGAATTATATTTTTAGCCCCAGTGGCCTCGACGAGGACAGGAAGCCAGCAGCTTGTTGAAGCCACCCCCCCCCCCCTCCCCATTGCCTTGATCTTTTCCAGGTATATTTTGAAATTCAGCACAGTTTTGGCAGTTATATCTTTGGTGAGTAGGGGGGTTCCATGGGTCAATAACCCTATGACTGAAAAAGCCTGACTGGAAGCTATATTGGCCTGATTGTCAATTATATTATCCTCAGTGTCATATTATCCTCACTCAGTTATATTATCCTCACTAGCTGTCAATTATATTTGGTATCCCGGTAGTAGGTGGGTTTGTTCTCGATGCACAATCGAGAACTCCAGGTTCAAATCCCAAGGTGGGACAAAAATGGTTGGGCTCATTTCCTTTCACCTAATGTGCCCATTCACCTAACAGTGAGTAGGTACTCAGGTGTTAGTCAGCTTGTTGTGAGATTGCATCCTGGGTGGGGGGGGTCAGTAATCCTGCCTTGGGTGGGAGGGGGTAAACTTTGATTAATTAAAATAAATAAATAAATAAATAAATGTTTATTTAGGTAAGGTACATACATACAAGAGATTTTTACAAAGATTGGTGGACTTATAGATAGAGCTAGTACATACAATGCCTAAAGCCACTATTACGCAAAGCGTTTCGGGCATGAAAAACTTAAATGACTAAAGCTTGATACTAATTGAGCATAAAGAGTAAAATGAAAACAAGAAATGAGAACATAGCTGAAAAAGCAGCACAAATACAATTCTGTCGACAAACAGCGCTCTTTAAAAAAAAAAAACAGACATTGGTTGACAATAGAGGGGTAAGGTAGGTTACAGGGAATTTATTAGGTAAAGCTTCGTTTTTATCTTCAACTGGTTGAGAGAGGTACAGTCTTTAACATAGTTGGGAAGGTCATTCCACATTTAGGGCCCCTTGATTTGTAGAGCATTTCTAGTTTGATTAAGTCGTACTCTAGGAATATCAAAACTGTATTTATTTCTGGTGTGGTGCTCATGGGTTCTGTTACAACCTTCTATGAAGCTTTTGAGGTCAGGATTGGCATTACAGTTTAGCGTTTTATATATGTATAATACACATGAGAGAATGTGCAGTGACTTAATGTCTAACATCTTCAGAGATTTGAGTAGGGGTACCGAGTGATGTCTGGGGCCAGAGTTGGATATTGTCCTAATAGCAGCTTTGTGTTGAGTAATTAGAGGACGTAAATGATTTTGGGTAGTAGAGCCCCAAGCACAAATACCATAGTTGAGATATGGATAGATAAGGGAGTAATAGAGTCACCAGGGCAGGGCGTGGTACATAATATCTGATCTTAGAAAGAATGCCCACAGTTTTTGAAACTTTTTTTGATATATTTAGAATGTGTCCCTGGAAATTCAGCTTGGGGTCAATGAGAATGCCAAGGAATTTGCCATCTAATTTGTTACAAATTTGGGTATTGTTTATTTTGAGATTTATTTGATTAGAGGATTTATTGCCAAACAGAATATAGAAAGTTTTGTCAATGTTAAGGGTGAGTTTGTTGGCAGTTAGCCAAAGATGGACTTTCTCTAGCTCAGTATTTTCTGTGGCATTTAGAGCAAGGGGGTCAGGACTGGAGTAAATGAAGGTTGTGTCGTCAGCAAATAGAATTGGTTTGAGGTGTTGGGAGGCATTTGGAAGGTCATTAATGTAGATGAGAAAGAGGAGAGGGGCCAAGTATGCTGCCCTGAGGAACACCAATGTTGATGGGTAGGGTGGGAGAAATTGTATTATTCACAGAAACATACTGGAGCCTGTCAGTAAGGTAGGATTTGAGGTATTGCAGGGAGTGTCCTCTGACTCCATAATGATGTAATTTAAGAAGAAGGTTTTAGTGGTTGACAGTGTCAAAAGCTTTACGCAGGTCCACAAATAACCCAACAGGGAACTCATTTTTATCAAGAGCTGTATGAATCGAGTTAAGCATACTAATAAGTGCATCGTTAGTGCTTTTTTTGGGTCTGAAGCCATATTGGCAAGGGCTAAGTATATTGTGTTTGGCTAGATACGAGTAAAGCTGCTTATAGATTAGTTTTTCAAAAATTTTTGACAAGTTTGGCAGGATTGATATAGGTCTGTAGTTGTTAACATCTGTGAGATCACCACATTTGTGGACAGGCGTTACTCTTGCTTTTTTTAGAATATCTGGAAAGGTTTGGTTAAAGCCAAATGTGTATGAATACACTCCGGCTTCTTCTCACCCGACACAATGAATAATAATATGCATTATATCGAGATGATTGTGAATTACATAAGCCTGACTGGCAATTATATTAGCATGACTTTCAATTTACACCAGATATGTTTGTTTATGTTTTGGTACTTATGGGTTCTATTACATCTATTAATGAACAGTTTCAGATCAGGATTAGCATTTAAGAACAAGGTTTTGTATATGTAAATAGCACAAGAGAATGTGTGAAGTGAGTGTATATTTAGCATGTTTAGGGATTTAAACAGAGGCTGTGTGTTGTTTGGAAACATAATTTTTAGTTTTGATAGCAGATTTTTGCTGGCTGATGATGGGCTCGAGGTAATTTACAGTGGATGAATCCCATGCACACATACCATTTGTTGAGATACCAACCCTAATTTACAAAAAAAGCCTCTAGTTTTTAGCTCCAGCATTGCATTGCTCTTTAACAAATCATTTGAACTCCAAGCTTTTTCCTGATATTCTAAAGAAAAAAAAAGCAAGAGTAACCTCAGTCCATAATAATGGCGATCTCACTGAAATCAACAATTGTAGACCCATATAAATTCTGCCGATAAAATCATTTTCTAAAAAAAAAAATATTCTAAGAGTTAATCTACAAGCAGCCTTACTCCTATAACAAAACAAAATATACTTAGCCATTGCCAATATGGCTACAGGCCCAAAAAAGCACCAACCATGCACTGATTAGCATGATTAACTTGATATATGCAGCTCTTGAAAAAATGAGTACTGTATTCATTTATTTGTTGACCTATGTAAGACTTGATACTGTCAACACAATAACCTTCTTAAATTACAACATTACGGAGTCAGAAGTCACTCCCTCCAATACCTACAATCTTAACTCAGTGACAGGCTCCAGTATGTCTCTGTGAATAATTCCAATTCTCCCACCCTACCCATTAACCATGGTGTTCCAACTGGCAGTATACTTCACCCTCTCATCTTTCCTTCCCTTTCCAGCCTGTTGCCGTGGTGATGGGGCTTAATGGTCAGCTGCTGGAGTGTAATGCTCCATGGGACAGTGTGTTCTGTTCTTTTGAAGCCTTGTGCTCCGCTGCCATCTTCACTAATTGTGCTGGATGCTTTTTTCTTCTTCATTAAGTTTTATTTTTCAACCCCTCCCCCCCCCCCCCCTCCCATCTTCTCCTTTCTGATTGATATTTCCCACGGACTTCTTTTTGTTATTCTTGATTGTTCTTTCAGATGTCTTCTTTCTGTTTTGAAGGTGGATATTTGAGGAGGCAAATTCTCTCACCCGTAAAACTATGGTACCCGACATTGTCGAGTGAGGGGGAAGCTTTCATTGTCAATCTTTCCCTTCGTTGCTGAGCCCGAACTCGACAAGCTGATGGTTCTTAAGGTGGCTTTTGCAGGGCGTACACCCAAGATACACCCTTGGGGCTCTGTCTTGTTGGGTGGCTTACCTGTTCATTTATATGCCAATATCTGACCCTCTTTTTAACTACTCAGTCTCGTGGCGTGAGCAACCAGCTCCCCCCCCCCCCACCCCCCATCCCCCACCCCCAAGTCGAAATGTGTTGGAAGGCCGAGCTCTGCAGCTCCTACATTGGACCCAGACCAAGTTGCTTCTCTGACTCTCCTGACTACCCTTCTCTGCTCTCCTCCCACCTTTGTGGTAGGGTTGAGTCCCAAGCCCCAAGTGGTGACCACCTGGCTAGGTATGCCACTATGCTAGTCCCAGAGGTAAGTTCAGAGGTATGCCACTAGGCTAGTCCCAGAACTAAGAGGCATGAGTTACGAGGAAAGGCTGCGTAAAATGCACCTCACAACACTGGAAGACAGAAGAGTAAGGGGAGATGTGATCACTACCTACAAAATTCTCAGAAGCGACAGGGTAGATAAAGGTAAACTGTTTAACACTGGTGGTATGTGAACAAGGGAACACGGGTGGAAACTGAGTACCTAAATGAGCTACAGGGACATTAGAAAGAACTTTTTCAGTGTCAGAGTAGTTAACAGATGGAATGCATTAGGCAGTGATGTGGTGGAGGCAGACTCCATACACAGTTTCAAATGTAGATATGATAGAGCCCAGTAAGCTCAGGAATCTGTACACCAGTTGATTGACAGTTAACACTATCGCTCTCTTTGGACACCCCTCGTGTCCACTTTTTTTCTCTCGTGTCCTGGCTTTGGACACTGCTCGCGTCCAATAAATACATTTTTGGTCAAAATTTTAAAATATTTGTTATAATCCTATTGTGCTATTATTATGGGACTAGTTTTAAAATGTGCGCCTTTACATTGCAAACAATTTGATACAAACATTAAAGATGTAACAAAATTTTATGTCAGAACACTGGAAAGATATATAATATAACGTAAAGAACACTGGAAAGATATATAATTTTGGTCAAAATTTTAAAATATTTGTTAAAATTCCAGTTATTGCTCTATTATTATGAGACTAGTTTTAAAATACGCGCCTTTATATTGCGGACAATTTGATACCAAAACGAGCAACGTAACATGACAATTAACGTGAGAAAACTGAAACGAGTATACACATTTTACTGATTTTGTGCGCTCATGGGTAACTTTTCCCGACTTTAGGCTTTGCTGTGGGGAGTCAGGCTTGGCTTTTGGACCTTATATGCATATACACCTGTAGGGAATTGTATTGTGAACACAATGATTCCAAAATGAGCGACGTAGCACGACAATTAAGGTGAGAAAACTGAAACGAGTATACACATTTAGTTTTGCCGAGCGCTCGCCCGCACCATCAGGCCTACTTCGTGCATATGCGCAGAGCGCAATACTGTTAAGAGGCGAGACCAGAGAGTCAGAGTTCAACCCCCGCAAGCACAACTTGGTGTGTACAACTAGGTGAGTACCTACCTGGAGTAGTTCCATCTCTCTCTTTAACAACTGTGCCTTTTATCCCTCTCTTACTGGGGGCTTCTCAGTGCTGCCCTCTCTGCAGATGCACTCGCTTAATTCCTTCTGGTTCTAATAGGAGCCAAGCTTTATTTGGTCCTGCTACATGGACTAAGTATTTTAGTCATGTTGATTCTACTCATCCTGATGATTTATTCATCCATAAACACATTGTTGATTCAGTGGAGATCTTTGTCACTTTTAACCCCACCAGTAACCCTGCAGCTCCTCCTTAGGAAGCAGTTGACCACTTAGCCTCATTGTCCTGCATTGGGGAGACCCCTGTTCGGATCTCCAAAAATGCCTGGTTGAATGCCAGCATTGGCACAGTTATTCTCACACACCATGTTGCGACTGGTGATAGGGAACTTAAAGACTGTCACAAAGATATTAAACATGTCCTTGAGGCCCCAGGCCATCCTATCCTCCAGATTGATACGTTCACTCACTCCCTCGTGGTCATCGTCACCAGACAATGACATAAGGTCTTGTTCCATATATGCTGGGGAGCTGATAGGAACACTACACCTATATGCATCGCCTGCCTCCAGAGACTAGCATCTTCACGGCAGAACTTTATGCTATTTTATTTGCTGTTTGTCAACTGCTTCCTCGCTATCAATCTTCCTTTGTTGTTGTCGTTAACTTTCACAGTGCCCTCATGGATCTGGAATCCTTTAATCCAGTTCATCCTCTGGTAGTCAAAATTCAACATTGGCTGTTTCTTATCTCCAGCAGATTTAAGACGGGGGAGTTTAGCTGCATTCCCAGTCACATTGGTGTGTCCCTAAATGAGCGTGCGAACGCTGCCATTAAAGAGGCCTTCCGCACTTGTCCCCATTTCCTGTAAAGGTGTTCCTTATTCCGACTCCTACCCAGTTATTCATTCCTCAATCCTTGCCAATTGACAGGGTTATCTTGAGATGATTTCAGGGCTTTTTCTGGGGGGAGCCCCGTCGGCTCCCCGGAGCTTTACCGGCTGATATGCTAATGTCAGACTTTGGCATCAGTCATGTGTATGGAGTTCTAGGGCCTACCGGGGACCACGAGCCAGAACCTGGCCCCCTCAGAGAGGCAAGGAGAGCAATGGCCTATAGAAACCCCCGTGTGGTTGGAAGCATTCTATGTCTGCCATCGACCGGGTCAAGCATCCAGAAAGGTAAGCATTCCAAAACAAACCCCTATTCTGGTGAAAATTGCTACCTAAGCCGAACTAGTGGATAGAACTCTTCAACAGAAAACAAGGAAACTAGTATGACGTCATACGTCACTGCGCCGCTGTCTGCGCAGCTCCCCCTCCCCGGGAGGGGGAAGGGGGAGCCCCAGACCTCCCACGCCGGCTATCCACCCACCAGTTCTTCGGCTGATGCTATAGGCAATGGTTATGTGCTCCGGCTCCAGTGGTTGTTTCAGCACTGTGCCTAGAGTGTGGTGTCTGTTTTCTAGGTGGTGCGTGAGCCGGGAGTGGTTCTTCAGTACTCGGGCTGCATGCGCCTAGGGTTCCCTTCCCTAGGTGCCCTGTAAGTACTGCCCTTGGGGCTTGGGGTCACCTTCCACAAGTTCTTTGGGTCCTGCCCCTGCTTGGCCGTTTACTGCTTGGTTTTCGGCCGCTCTTTGTGTGCTCGGGTGTTCTGTCTCCCTTGTTCGCCTTAGAGTAAGGGGCAGTGTTTGCACTGGTGGGGCGCGGGGTACTGTGCAGCTTGTCTTTACCAATCATAGCGGCCGGCTCTGTTCCGCTTGGGTACGCTGTCCTCTTGCGGGGTTTTCTTTTTCTTTTTGTTTATCTACCTGGTGGGGGGGGTCTGCCTTCGTTCTTGCCCCTTGTGTCCCTTGTGTTCTGAGTATTTTCTGGTGGTACCCCCTGCTAGGTCCCCGTGAGTGTACACGTCCCAGGGGTTCAGCTCTTAGAAAGTTGTTTGGTAGCTTTGGGTGCCGGTTAGCAGTACCCTGCCTGGGATTACCTGAGCGCGAGTCCTCTTAAAGTAAATGCTCGGGACCCTGGGAAACCCCTGGGGGCGCGCGGGTCCGATGGATGTGACCCCAGAGTCCCCCCCTCGCTTCCAGCGAGTTTGAGGGTTGCTCTCACCTTTTGTCTCTGGGTGACTCTCTGTTTTGCCTCCGTCTGCTGCCTGTGGGGTCGGTGACACCTTCGACCCGGAGTCCTGCGAGTTTGGTTGCTCGTTGTGGCTCGGTTACCCAGTGGTGCTAACAAAGCGGGTGCGGGCAGCAGGGGCGTTGCACTTGAGCCTTGGTGGTGGCAACGTTCTCGTGGTTTCCTCCCCGGGAGCCCCGGGGCTGCCCCGTTGTAGTTCGTTTTGGGACTTGGGGGTGTTGGTTGCTTCGGTTCCATCCACGCCCCCTTGTCTTTCCCCTGGTTCACCCTTCCTTCCTGCATCCGGTTCCTTACCGTCTGTAGGTTCGGGGCGGGGTTTTTGGGGGTGTTGAGACTCGGGCAGTCTCGGGGAATTCCCCTTCCGGGGTAGTGACGGGGGCATTTGGGCCTGTTCCTCCAGCCGTGTTGTATGAGTCTGCCAGTGGGCTCCCTTCCTTAGTGTTTTCACGGCTGCCCCGGTTTTCTGGTACGGCCGGGGCTTTGGGGGAACGGCTCGGCCCCGGGGCCTGTCGTGTAGGTTCCCGGGGCTGGGGAGGGGCTGACTTGGGGGAGCCTTGGCCCCGTTAGACCCCGTGGGGGTTTTTATCCCCCTCTAGGCGGGACTTGTGGTTACGCGGAGTGGGGTCTTTCCTCCCCACTCGCCGTACGTGCTGTTGGACGTCAGCCCCTCCCCGGGCTCGGTTCCTTTGCCTTTGAGTCGGTTGGTTCCGTCCTGTGGGTGGATGTTTCCTTCCCCCATTTTTGGGACGGTGTTTTTGTCATGTTTCCCCGTTCGATGGGGTTCTGCGTGACTTCTGATCTCGGGTGCACCTGCGCCTTCGTGTGCCTTCGGGACTAGTGTTGGCTTCTGTGTTCTCGAGGGTACGGGAAGGTTTTTCGCTACTTTCCGCATTATTGGAACGTCTGTCGGCTCCTCGTACTTGTCGCCCTGTTGGGGTACTTGTCGCCCTGTTGGGGTACTTGTCGCCCGGTTGGGCTACTTGTCGCCCGGTTGGGCTACTTGTCGCCCGGTTGGGCTACTTGTCGCCCGGTTGGGTTCCTTTTTGGGCTCTTTGCTTCTTTGGCCGGTTTTATTGTTCCTGCTTCCTCTTTTGGCTACTTTTCTCGTGCAGTAGTCCTGGCTGGCGCCTTCCCGCAGGGAGGGTGTGCGGTTCGGTAAGCGTGTTATGCGCATGCGCGTGGAGTTTGTTTTGGTCTGGGCGGTGTTTCAGTGCTGGGGTTTTGCGCCCTTTTTTGCTACAGTGCTTCGCCTCTCGTTCTTCTCCCTGGCTGCGGTATGTGCCCCTTCGCGCCGGGGGTGTCCTGGTTCCCAGTTGTGGGGAGGACACCGTGGTTTTCCCTGTGTCATGGGTGTGGACCGCCTCCTTTGCCTCTCCCTGCTCTCCTGCGGGTCCGGCAGGGTCCGGCTCTGGCGTCTTCACCTGGCGGTGCTTCCAAGTTCTTCTGGGCACGGTTGAGTCGTGTCAAGTTCGTGCCACCATTCGCCAGGTGAGTTTCTGCGGTCTGGCGTCTTTTGGCCGGGCGCTGGATGCGGCGGTGTTTATATACCTTTTTTTATTTAGGTATATTTTTGTACGACTGAGACCGTTCGCACACCAGTGACTGTCCCTTTATCACCCCTTCCTGTCCCCCTCATGTGCATGTCCAACCCATGCTGGAGTCATTCAGGGGACCCTCCTTTTTTTTTTTTTAATGTTGTGAGGTGTGGGGGTTGTAGGGTTGGTTCTGTACTCACCTGGTGAGGCTCCTGGCTGTGCTTGCAGGATTTGAGCTCTGGCTCTTGGGTCCCGCCTATCTGGTAGAACTTGCGGGATAGTACCAGTGGAGTGCAGTGGTGCTATTGGCACTTTTGGGGAACACTGTATTCCCATCAGTGGTCTGTGCTTGTTACACGACCTACTTGCGAGCATAAGCCTTCTTGCTGGTTCGTCCGTGGACTTCCAGGGCGCACTGGCCTGTTTTCGTATGGCAGTTCCGGCCCGTCCTGGTTGTGGGGGTATGTGGGCTGGTGGACTGCTCCTAGCAGCTGCCTGGTGGGCCATCCTCTGGCCGGTCTGGCCTGACCTTGGGCCGGGCTTCAGGTGTAAAAGAGCTCCCAGTACCTCATCCAGCAGGTATCGAGCGGGGTTTCTCCGCCGTCGGTCGCCTGGTGCAGGTTTCTGGGCCTGCAGGGTTTTGTCGTTTCTCCGTTGGCCCTGTCTGGGGTCTGCCTGCTCCGTTCTCTGCCTTTGCAGAGGGGAGTTGCTATTTACATGTTGCATGTTGCAGTGGTGCCTGTTGCTGCTGCTGCACGTGTGCATTGGTACCGTGTCCTTGTTCCTGTGTCCGGTTGTGGAGTGGCACTTTGCTGCCGTTTTGTGCCTGGGGATTGCGTGGGTTTTTTTGTGCTTCTGCTCTTGTTTTTTTGTGCTCTTCCTGCCTCCTCTGCAGCAGGGATGTTCTGCGTGTGTTCTTAGGCGTTGGTCAGCCTGTGTCCTGTGATGTGCTTCTTTGTCTCGGTCTATTGCAGTTGTTCGTGCCCCTTGGTTCGGGTCCTGTTCTGGCGGCGACCCTTCCGCCTTCTTTGGTTTTCCTAGCTTGCCCTGCCGGTTGTTGTTGTTATTTTTTTTTTTTGGGGGGGGGGGTTTCTTGCGATGTCTCGCGTCGGACCCGTCGTTTCTGAACTCCTGGCGGGCTTGCATGCTTTGGGGAGTTTTTCTGTTCGGCAGACGTTCCATCTCCTTGTGCCGCCTGGGTTTCGGTGGTCGCGCCCGAGATCTTCTCGCGGCTCCGCCTTTTTCCTGGGCTCGGGGGGCCTTGTCGGGGCTGCTTATGTTCTGCCTCGTGGTCTCGCCTCCGGTTGGTGGTCGGGTGGCTTCGTGGTAGGTGTCCCACCTGCGTGCTTCTCTTGGCGGCAGTATGGGTATTTTGGCGGTCCTTCCTTTTCCTGTCCCTTCTTAGGTGGTTACTCTTGTTAGCTTGGTTTACTCTCGCCTTGGTTTTCTAGTGGGGGTTGGGGGCCGTCGTCTTGCCACATACTGTCGCCTCTTTTCGTGTGGCGCAGGCGGAGCCGCTTCAGCTTGCTTTCGGTCTTGGTGTTGCTTCTGCACCGTTAGTCAGCTGTCTTGTGCGTCGTTTCACCTCCGACCTGTTCGTGCGCCGCTTGCACCATCCTGGTCTCTGGTCAGCGTGCTCTATCTTCTCCTCGGTTGGTAGTGCCCCTTCGGTTCCGGTGTGTTTTTTCGTCGGCTCTTTCCTTTGGGCCTTTGCCTCTGGGGGTCGGTTCGCTGAGTTTTCTTGCTCCTTCGGTTTTAGCGTTTTGGTTGTTTGATGGCAGCAGTCTCCATCTTTTCTGGCGCGGGGTGGGGCTGCTGCATTCTGGAGGGGTCCAGGGTTTGTTGGTGCTTCGTTGGTCGGGCCGGGGGTGTGTCGTTTTTGTGTTCAGTGGCGGCCCTCCGCTGTTGTTTGCGTTCCACGGCGTTTGGGTCCGGAGCGCGTTTTGCGTTGATCCGGTTCTGTTCTTCCCGGTTCGCGGGTGATGGTGTCCCGGGTGGTCAGCCGTGTTCTTGCGGCTAAGCTGCCTGTGTTCTTCCCTCATGCCTGTGGCATTCGTGGCTTCGCTGCTCTCGCTGCCGTCTGGGCGACGTGGCCTTGCAGTCTTTCGGGCATGGATTTTTGGTGTTCATGCAGGGGCCTTGCTGCTCGTGGTTCTCGTGTTGTTCCCGGGATTTTCGGGGCTGTGGCGCCTTGGGTTGGCGTTTGCTGCCGGTTGTCTCACCTCCTTGGGGGGTGCGTGGTGTCCGCCTCCCGGTTTTGTCCCTTTGACCTTCCTCTGTGGGTAGTTAGCTCCGGGGAGCCGACGGGGCTCCCCCAGAAAACCAGCGTTGAATGTAATGAAACGCCATTTTCTGGGTGAGACCTGGAGGCTCCCCGGCAACCCTCCCTCCCTCCGGTCGGCGTTTTTCGCGTGTTTTGACATCCAGCCTCAGAACTGATGGGTGGATAGCCGGCGTGGGAGGTCTGGGGCTCCCCCTTCCCCCTGCCGGGGAGGGGGAGCTGCGCAGACAGCGGCGTGGTGACGTATGACGTCATACTAGTTTCCTTGTTTTCTGTTGAAGAGTTCTATCCACTAGTTCGGCTTAGGTAGCAATTTTCACCAAAATAGGGGTTTGTTTTGGAATGCTTACCTTTTTGGATGCTTGACCCGGTCGATGGCAGACATAGAATGCTTCCAACCACACGGGGGTTTCTATAGGCAATTGCTCCCCTTGCCTCTCTGAGGGGGCCAGGTTCTGGCTCGTGGTCCCCGGTAGGCCCTAGAACTCCATACACATGACTGATGCCAAAGTCTGACATTAGCATATCAGCCGGTAAAGCTCCGGGGAGCCTCCGGGTCTCACCCAGAAAATGGCGTTTCATTACATTCAACGCTGTTTTTTTTTTTTTTAGTGTCCCCGCGGCATGGTTCTCGACCAGGCCTCCACCCCCAGGAAGCAGCCTGTGACAGCTGACTAACTCCCAGGTACCTATTTTACTGCTAGTTAACAGGGGCATAGGGTGAAAGAAACTTTGCCCATTGTTTCTCGCCGGCGCCTGGGATCGAACCCAGGACCACAGGATCACAAGTCCAGCGTGCTGTCCGCTCGGCCGACCGGCTCCCTCGTTGTTGTTGGTCTTCTGTTACTAGTAACAAACTGCTTGCTCTTAAGGGTAGTGTGTCTCCTCGGCCTTCCTCCTATCACCGTAACCGGGAGTGGGAAACAGCTCTGGGCAGGTTAGGTTTTGTCCATACACGTTTAACTCACGGGCACTTAATGGAGCACCACAATGCTCCTTATTGTCCAAACTGCATTGTTCTTCTTACTACATATTTTTGCATATCCTTTTTTAATGTCCTGACTTCGAGGACGTGCATTTGTCTTGCTTCCCGACTGTCCCTCGCAGTCACTTATTCCTCGACAGAATCCTTGGTGAATCGAATACTTTTGATATCGTTTACCTTATGCGCTTTTGTTCTTGTATTGGCATCCTTAGTGATATTTAAAGTTTTTTGAATGTTCCACATATTTGATGGTGCTACATAGCCTTCCTGGCTTGGTGTCCTCTATTGATAATTACTTACTCTTTCTCATCTACATTAATGACATTCTGAATGCCTCTCAACACCTCTTGCCAGTTTTATTTGCTGTTGACACAACCTTTATTTTCTTCAATCCTAAGAATTAGCAATATCCAGTTTGTTAATAAAGTAGATGGTAAATTCAATGGTGTTCTCATTGATAACAAGCTGAACTTCCATTGCTACATCTATATAAATAAAAATGGAAAGGTTCATTTGTTCAAAATTGCTAATCTCTGAAAGTTCTTCACCGATTGCTTTGAAATTTTCACACAACTTCCCATTCCCATCCAGGCGGGTTTTTATATACATACTATATAGATGTCACGTCTGTGACAGGAAAAAACATGTTCTTTTGTTTAAACTGTGTTTTTCGTGTGTTTTTCATGTAAGGGAAATCTTCAAAACCTTTTTACCGATGGCTTTGAAATTTTGACACAACGTTGCATTCGAATAGATGTATGTTTTCATATAAATACTATATACATGCCTCATCTGTGACAGGAGAAAACATGCTTTTTATTTTTAAACATGGCCATCTGTTGGACGTAAGGGCAACACAAGCTGTAATCTCCGAAAGTTCTTCACCGATTGCTTTGAAATTTTGACACAACTTTCCATTCAAATACGTGCGTGTTCTTATACCTACTATATAGATGCCACAACTGTGACAGGTAAAAACATGCTTTTCGTGGAAAAACAGCGCCATCTGTTGCACATAAGAGCAACACGCACTATAGTACATATGTTGCAGTTCCATTTCAATATTTCCTATTGCATTGATTAATTGAATTTTCATAGATTTCGATTTGTTTTCATTTTTATTTACTTGTGTAACATTGTGTTGAATTGAGCTTATTTGTTGTTTACCATACCGTTCATTTTGTGAGTATAGATACATATGAGTTTCTATAAGTATAAATACCTACCACACTTGTGACAGGCAAAACCAGGCTCTTTTTAAAGAACAGCACCATCTTTTGCACGTAGTGCAACACACACTATACTAAATATGTTATGATTCCATTTCAATGCTTTAGATTACATTGATAAATTTAATTTTCATAGATTTTGATTTGTTTTCATTTTGATTTAATTATTTTATGTAACATTGCCTTGGAATTGAGCTGTGTTGTTTACCATATCGCTCATATCGTGAGTATAGTTTATATTTTATTTTTAATTTTTTAATTTGTTTTTTAACTAATTATTTTTCAGTGATTGGAACATCAGATCATTTGATGTTCCCAATTTTCTGATGGGAACACCAGATCACTTGGGAATGCATCTGACGAGGGAGTGAGGAATAGTGGTGAAGACGGGGGGGCTGGAGTGGGGGATTGTGGGAAAGACGACAGGACGGGAGGAGGTAATGGTGGGGATGAGGTGACAGGGGAATGGAGAACGGTGGGGGAGGACAAAGGGACAGGGGAGGGGGGGGATGGTGGAAAGGAAGAGGGGACATGGGAGGGGAGAATTATAGGAAGGACGAGGGGGAGGGGGGAGTGGGAGATGGTGGGGAGGACGAGGGGACGGTGGAGTGGGGAATTGTGGGGACGATGGTGGATGGTGGGGAGGACAAGAGGATGGGGGAGGGGGGAATGGCGGGGAAGACAAGGGTATTGGAGATAGGTTGGGAAGATGAGTGAGAGGGGAATGGTGGGGGAGGACTGGGGGACCGGGGAAGCTTAATGTGGCTCAGCAACGCACATGCATTGCAGAGCCACAGCAACACGTGGCTGGGTACAGCTAGTACAAAATATAGATAAAAAATTTTTTAAAATAATTTGGCATTCTTTCCTAAATCAGATAATATGTATGTTGCACTCTGCCTTGGTTAAGCTTTATTGGTCTCTCGTCTATCCATATCACAATTATGGAATCAGTGCCTGGGATTCTACTACCCAAAATTATCTCTGACCCCTACTTACTCAAGACATATCAGCAATTAGAACAAAACCAAACTGAAGCCCCAGACAGCACTCGGCCCTTTTAATTAAATCATTGAATATTTTAGATATTTAGCCACTTCACACCCTTTCAGGTGCCCCCTGTATATATATAATTTTGAACTACAATGCTAAACCAGTCCTTAAATACTTGGTAGATGGTTGTAACAGAACCTTTGGACTCCACACTAGAAATAAATATTTATTTACAGATGATGAGTCACAATAACACGGCTGAAGAATGTTGACCAAACCACACACTAGAAATTGAAGAGACGATGTTTTGGTCCATCCTGGACCATTATCAAGTCGAATCACACATTAGACTTGATAATTTCAAATTCAAATTCAAATGTTTATTCAGGTAAAGTACATACATACAAGGTGTGATACAAACATTGATGGATTTATAGATAGACCTAGTACATACAATGCCTATGCCTATGCCCAAAGCGTTTCGGGCAGATGGTCCATAATGGTCCAGGACGGACTGAAACGTCGTTGTTTCTTCAATTTCTAGTGTGTGGTTTGGTCAACAAATATTTATTTGATATTCCAAGAGTGCGATTTAGCCAAAAGTGGAAATGTTCCAGAAATCAAGGGTCCCAAATGTGGAATTATCTTCCCAATAACATCAAAGACTGTCCCTCTCTCAACCAGTTTAAGAGAGAAACTAAGTACAGTACTACCAGATAAACTCCATGTAACCTACCTTACCTATATGATTGTCAACCTATATCTTGCTATTATTAAACAATAATGATTAATGACTGAACTTCTAATACTGCTGATATCTGCCACGTAAAAAAAAAGTATTCTGTTTATTTAGTTAAACTTGCCATCTGCTGTTCTGTTGCAATTTCTGCTGTTCCATTCAACATGTAATTATTGTAATTTCTATCAATTTTTTTTTTACTTCAGTTCAACTTTTGCTTTTGATCTCAATTACCTTTAACTCTTAGTTTTAAGCTTTTGTCCACATCATGCCTGAAACTGTGCATATTAGTGGCTTTATGCATAGTATGTACTTGTTCCATCTAGAAATCCAACATTGTGCTTGTAACCAATTTTGTGTGTACTTTTCCCAAAGTAAACGTTATCACCAATAGCATTTTCATTATCGTGTTAAACAGGGATAGCTTAGATAATAGTACAGTATAGTGAAAGGAGAGAAAAGTGGGGAATATAATATCTGATTTTTAAATTATACCAACAGTTTTTGAGACTTCGTCTGTGCTATATGTGAGCGTTGAAGTTTAGTCTCTTGTTTGTGTATAGGCCAAGGAACTTTCCATCATTTTTAATGCTAACGTTGACATTATCTGAAGGTGAAGTTCGTTTGATGATTTACTTCCAAATACAATGTAGTAGGTATTTTCTATGTTTTGTGTGAGTTTGTTAGTTGACATGCAGGAGTGGATTTTTTTTTAATTTGTTATTTACAATATTATTTAGTATATGAGGATTGGGGGTTTGAATAGATGAAGGTAGTACATTAACACCATCAAATAGTATTGGTTTATGGATGTTAGAGACATTTCGTAAATCATTGATGTATATAAGAAATAGGAGAGGTCCTAAGATGCTGCCCTGTGGCACTCCTATAGTTAATGGTTGAGATGGGGAGGTTGTCATTAATGGCTACATATTGGTGTTTGTCATTAAGATATGATGGAATATAGTTGTCAGGATGGCCTCAGATTCCATAATGATTAAGTTTAAGTTAGTTGTAGGTATGGTTTACAGTATCAAAGCCTGACTGACAATTATATTAACCTGAATCTGGCACTTATATTATCCTGAGTCTGGTAATTATAAAACTCATATATCTGAAAATAACATATGGTAATTACATTTTCTTGAATCAAGCAGTTTTATATTCTTATGAATCTAGCAACTGTGTGTGTGTGTGTGTGTGTGTGTATATATGTATATATATATATATATATATATATATATATATATATATATATATATATATATATATATATATATATATATATATATATATTATATATATATATATATATATATATATATATATATATATATATATATATATATATATATATATATATAAATCTTGCAACAATAGTAGCATAATTCTGACACTATTATGCTGAATCTGGCATTTTATAAACCAGAACTTTGCATTTATATGAGTCTTACTCCAGAATTTATATTATAATGTGGAGTATTTCATTCCAGGCTTAATTACTGCTATTATTCATTACATTTGTTTACAAATGCCTGAATCTAACAATTTATTATCATAAAAGGATGTCTGCTTTTAAAAAATAGTTTTTTAAAAATTTTATGTAAAGTTTGAATATTGTTTAATTAGTAGGTATGATTATTATAGCCTTGTATTACCAGGTATAGGAGGAGCCTATATGGTTTTGATTGTTGTTTACTTTCTTGTTGTCTTGATGGATGTAAATGATGTTTAGTTATTATTTATTTATGCTATTATTAGTTCACATTGTTTATAGATAAAATAATGTGCAATAGTTAAAACCTGTTATTATATAATTATTACTTGATAGTTGTCTCAGCATTCAAATTTACTCTCCTCTTACTATAAATGTTCGTTTAATTAGCACATAAATGATCTTCTTGTAACATTGTTTATTTATCCTATGGCAGTGCTTTGGTATTTGTAAAGGCATAATTCCTAATTACTAAGGTAACTGGAGAAGTAACAAACCCTGAATGTTAAAAGCATTTTGGTATGTGTGAAATATTTTTGTTTTGCAAGAACACTGGCTTAAATCTTACGAATTTGAAAACTACTACAAATTTATTGACTGTTCTTTTTACACTGCCAGTATTGAAATGTGTGAAGACTGGTCAGGTCCTGGAAGACCCTATGGTGCTGTGGCATAAAAACATGCAATATAAAGTTGATGTTGTCAATACTGTTTCAGAGCTCACTCCTGCTGTACTTATCCCCAATTGTTAGGTTATCTTGAGATGATTTTGGGGCTTTAGTGTCCCCGCAGCCCAGTCCTCGACCAGGCCTCCACCCCAGGAAGCAGCCTGTGACAGCTGACTAACACCCAGGTACCTATTTTACTGCTAGGTAACAGAGGCATAGGGTGAAAGAAACTCTGCCCATTGTTTCTCGCCGGCGCCCGGGATCGAACCCGGGACCACAGGATCACAAGTCCAGCGTGATGTCCTCTCGGCCGACTGGCTCCCTAGGCATGGTGCTAGGCAGTATTTGATCACGTGTGTGTATATGCCTTGTTTCACCAGCAATAGTAACTGCAGATTATTGCAGCTTGGGGCTCAACCAGGCTCAATATTGAGCTTGGGGCTCAACCAGGTATCAACCAGATGTGTATGGGGATGAACTGGAGTGAACGATATGGAAGAAAATGCAAAATAAAACCAGTGAAGAGCAGGGGTGTCATAGGCACAATCAGAGAACACTATATAAACATCAGAGGTTCACAGTTGTTCAACATCTTCCCAGCGAGTATAAGAAATATTGCCGGAACAACCATGGACATCTTCAAGAGAAAACTAGATCATTTTCTCAAAGGAGTGTTGGACCAACCAGGCTATGGTGGATATGTGGGCGTGCGGGCAACTCCAAGCAACAGCATAGTGGACCAAACTCTCACAAGTCAAGCCTGGCCTCAGGCCGGGCTTGGGGAGTAGAAGAACATCCAGAACCCCATCAAGCAGGATATGTATAATCAGAAATATATCAATTGGCTAATTTGTATCATAATGCTGAACTCTGTGGTAGGTGATTTTTAACACTGATTTTTCTTGCCAAGATGTATTCTTAAATCTGCTTAAGTACTTATGTTAAAATTAACATCAACTGAGAATAAAGAATAAGCCTCGTATATTGGCAAAGAAGCATTCGACTTCAGTAAGAATATGGCATCTTGTTATTGGAAAACATGTACCTACCAGCTTGCTTGTTAATTCATGTAAATTAGTGAAATTTAAGTGCTATTGAATATTGTAATTAGCCTGGCTCAAGTATCTAGATAGTTTCCCAATTGTTTTTGAAAAATAAGTCACCTTCAGTGACAAGTATAGGGGCCAGATTCACGAAGCAGTAACAAACGTTTTTCTACTTAGCATCTTCCTTGCGGCTACATTGTGGTGCTTGGAGTTCTACTACCCAAAATCATTGAAGTCTTCTAATTACTTAACACAAAGCTGCTGCTAGGACAATATCCAACTCTGGCCCCAGACATCACTTGGTACCCCTACTCAAATCTCTGAATATGTCACTGCACATTAAGGCACTGCACATCCTCTCATGTGTATTATATACAGGTATATATAAAATGCTGAATTGTAATGTCAATCCTGACCTTAAAAGCTTCATTGAAGGTTGTAACAGAACCCATGAGCACCACACCAGAAACAAATACCATTTTGATATTCCAAGAGTACGACTTAATCAAAGTAGAAATGCTCTACAAATCAAGGGACCCAGAATGTGGAATGACCTTCCCAATCATGTTAAAGACTGTACCTCTCTCAATCAGTTTTAAGATAAAAACTAAGCACTACCTAATTAACTCCCTGTAACCTACCTTACCCCTATAATGTCAACCCATGTCTGCTATTTTTAAACAATGCTGTTTGTCGACCAAATTGTATTTTTGGTTGTTTTTCTGCCATGTTCCCCCTTTTTTATTTTTATATTTTCTCAATACATTTTATACTTTAATCTCAATTAGTATTAAGTTTTAGTCTTTAGCGTTTTTCCTGCCCAAAACGCTTTGCGTAATAGTAGCTATAGGCATTGTATGTACTAGCTCTAATTATAAACTCATCAATATTGGTATTACACCTTGTATGTATGTACTTTACCTGAATAAACATTTGAATTTGAATTTGAACATCGGTATTCAGGTAAGCATTTATGTGTGAAAATCTTAGTAAGTACATACTGTCAGCTAAAAGTGGTCTCGACCGCTCGTAGATTTACGTAAACAGGATATAACTAAATTTTTCTCTACTACACAACACGGAGGATCGATTTTATTACTGTATAAACAAACATTTTAGCTGGCGAGTCTCGCCAAGAAGTCCTTCATGTTAGCTATACAGTATATGCATTCTCTGTTTAAAACTTGTAGTAAATATGTCTTTTATATCAGAATTAGTTTTATAATAGCAAGATATTATACTAGTAGTTGTTAAGTAAATAAACACTGGTGAACATGAAACATAAGAGGTGATGATCCTGAGCTGGTGGGAGCATTTACTATCACCAACCCCCTCCCCATCCAGCCTGTTGGCGTCGTGAGGGGGCTTCGTGGTCGGCTGCCGGAGTGTGATACTCCGTGGGACAGTCCTCTGTCCTTTTATGGCCTTGCATTCCTGCTGCTGTCTTCTCTAATTATGCCGGATCGCTTTTCCTTTTCATTATGTTTCGTTTTTCTCCCCCCTCTTCTCCTATCTGCTTGTCGTTTCCTGACGACCTTTTGCTTGTTTTGGATTATTTCTTTGGACTTCTTCTATTTTGACGCCCGGGTGCTTGGGGAGGCATACTCTTGCACCCGTAGAACTGTTGTACCTGACGTCTCGAGTGAGGGGAACCTTTTATTGTCAATCCCCCTTTCGTCGCTGAACCCGATCTCGACGGACTGACGGTTCTTAAGGTGGCGTTTGTGGGGCGTATACTCACGGCACACCCCTAGGGGGCCCCGGCATGATCAGCGATAGCTTCCTGTTGGGTGTCCTGCCTCTAATTGTGGCTCCATGGTGGGTATGGGGGCACATTCGTGGATGAATTTCTTTCTCTTCGTCTCTATGTCGACGAATGTTTCCATTGTACCCTCTCAGGCTTGTGGGGTGGGCGACCAAGCCCCCGAGTCGGCCTGTATTGGAAGACCGGGCTCTGTAGCTCCTGCTGCGTTGGGCCCCGACCTTGCTCCTCCTTTGGCCGTCCTGACTTCTTCCCCCAGCTCCCCTCCCTCTGTGGTTGGGTCGAGCCTCCAGCCCCCAGTAGTGACCACTTCATCCCCTGGTGCGGCTAAGTCTCTCGTTGTGACTACTGCGCCTTTTGACCCCTCTCTCTCTCTCTGGGGGTTCTCAACGCCGTTCGCGCCCCAGCCGCACTCGCTCGATTCCTTCCCGTGTTGACGCGTATCAGGCCTTGTTTGGTCCTGCTTTATGGGCCAAATACTTTGATCTCCTCCCTCTTGATTCTGCACCTCCTGACGATTTCTCCCTCCATCGGCATCTTGTAGATTCCGTGGATGCGTCTGTTACTTTCAACCCCACTTGTCTCGGTACACGTGTCGTTGCTGCTCCTTCTCAGGATGCAGCTTCCCGCTTGGTTGTCTTATCTTGCCTAGGCAAGATCCCTTTTTGGGTCTCTAAGAATGTTCAGATGAATGCCAGTGTTGGCACTATTCTCCTCCCACCCCATGTTGCAACTAGTGTTTGGAATCTGCAGGATTGCCACGATGATATTCGGCATATCCTTGATGCCCAAGGCCATTCTGTCCTCCAGGTTGACTCGTTTACTCGTCCCCCTCGTGGTCATCGCCGTCAACCCCTTCGCGTTGTGAAGATCACCTTTGATGGTAGGACCCTTCCATCCTCTGTCATTCTTGCTGGTGCTAGGTGCTCTGTCCAGGAGTATATTCCTTCTCCTCGACTTTGTAACAAGTGCCGGAGGTTTGGGCATGGTGCCCTCCGCTGCTCTGGGACTGTCTCTCTCTGTCCTTTGTGTGGGGGTGAAGGTCACTCTAAGTCGGAGTGCACTTCTCCCCAAGCTCGCTGCCTCAACTGCGGTGAGGCCCATCATACCTTCTCCCGTGCCTGTGTTCATTACAAGCTTGAGGCAGCCGTCCTCAACCTGAAGCACTGGGAGCGTTTATCTTTTCCTGAGGCGAGGCGCCAGGTTCACCAGCTCCCGCCTTATACTACAACCCGTTCTCACACAAGACAGCACATATATGACTTAATGCTTAAAGTCAATATGTTGAATATGAATTAGTAAATATGTGATATATTCCCAGTTACTTGTTTTACCAAGGCCCAAACTCTTCCTCACGTACCAATTTACGTGTCACAGTACCCGTCCGTCAACATAGATAGCAGAATATTCGTGATTGGTTCAATTATAAGGAAAATTGTAGTTTTCAGGTCCCACATGGGTTGTGAAATTTACCTACTGTTGTCCATGCTCTTATAATATTACAGATCAGCTATATCCTATTGAAGGCTCGTAGTTTTGTTTTGAGAAATATTAGTTGTTCTTAGTAAATTATAATAAGCACTATAAATTATTACATAGAATAACAGTGCTTCACCAATCAATATTATATACCATAGTTTGGCTTTAAAAATCTTTAAAGAATGTTTTGTAGGAACGCTAACAGAAAACGATGTTACATTTGAATGTCTATGGGGTAAACTACTGCAAACAGGACGGTATTGTGTCTACTATACCAACTATAGCTAGGATGGGTATATTGTCACCTACCGCCTGTTAGGTGGGAAAGGGGTCCAATACCACCCACAGGATGGGTATGAGGGTCACATCCACCCACAGGATGAGTATGGGGATCACATCCACCCACAGGAAGGGTATGGGGTCCAATACCACCCACAGGATGAGTATGGCGTCCACTACAACCCACAGGATGGGTATGGGGCTCCAACCACCCATAGAATGGGTATGGGGCTCCAACCACAAATAAAATGGGTATAGGGTCCAATAACACCCACTGGATGTTTAAGGCGTCCATTGCCGCGCGTCGAGCTCGAAAACCGCAGCATTCATCTCAGAACCATGCCTATTTCACACAGATTCCTTAATAAACGTAAGAGTTTTATATGTCACAAGAAAGATAGAAATATAAGCTTCATTATAAATACCTTACCATGGGCATATTTAAATTTAAAGCGAAGATACGTGTACTTTTATAATAGCCGAGCTTTAACCCCGGACAGATTGATCGACCGAGCAACTCTCTCTCAGAACAATGTTTATTTCACGTGAATTCGTTAATAAACATATATGTTTTATATGTCTCAAGAAAGGCAGACATATAAGCTTCACTTTAAACACTTTACCATAGACATATTTAAAGTTCTAATGAAGATACATGTATTTTAAAAATTACGGAGCTCCCACCCCGTACAGACTGAACGACAGAGCAACTCTCTCTCAGATCAATGTTTATTTCACGTAAATTCGTTAATAAACACAAATGTTTTATATGACTTAAGCAAGATAGAAATAAGAGCTTCATTTTCAATACATTACAATAGACATATTTATAGCTCAAGTGAAGATACATATGTTTTTATAGTAGCGCTCAGTAGCTTGTCGGGCATGGAGTGCAGACGCCTACGCACTTGCCGATATATTGTATAATTATCAAAGATACGCTAATAAAGCCTAAAATCTTATATGCCTCCAGAAAGACCGAGATATGAACATTATTATGATTTCACCAAATGAAATATATCATGTTCGAGAACAAAGATATATCAATTTTAAATTAAGTTTCGACTCTTGCTCGGGCGAGAGAGAGGGAGCGACTCTCGCCCCATCTATTGGAGATTCTGTCCACTAAAGACCCAAAGCTACTCAAACCCTCCTAGCATTATTTAAGTAATGAAGTAATATGGTATATTTACTATAATGTGGGTGCTGAATGCAGAACATGAGAAAACATATATTTACTCCAAACTAATATAATTTCATTATGAAATAAGTAAATAAGTAGCATCAAAGGAAGTCGACGGTCCAAGCGTCAATGTTGTGGAACGACTTATCCAAGATATATCGTTGTTTGGAAAGTGTTTGTTGGCATATCCAGTTGTCGCACTTCTCTGCACAAATTATCACAAATTTAAATTATAATGTTAACAAGTAGAATACGTATTTTTAATAAAATCTAACATAGCTAGCCAGAAAACATTTAACATTTATTAAAAAAATATATGTTTGGAAGTTAAATCGACTTCATAGGACAATAGTGTTGTTATATATACTCGTTATTCGTTGACATGCGTTCGCTACTTAAACTACCATGTACTGTACTTATGTGAAATCTCCCATGTCTCTTCGCTCATCTCACCGAACCCTACAGGCTCTGTGATATATTGCTTAATTAATTGAGATTCACAAATAAAGCTTATAATTGTATATGTTATCAAAAAGGCAGAGCTTATTTTAGTTCATTTATTATGCACCCCATACCCATCCTATGGGCGATAATGGAGTGTTACAGAGGCGCATAATGGGCTCAGGGACTGAGCCCCACAATTCATATAGCCAAGGAAGTTATAATCTTGATAAGCTAGTTACAAAAGTCAATGCACATTGTCACATCAACAATGGGCTCGAGACCGACCACAAGTACAGTTTATAATTTAAGCAACTGACATATATGGAGGGCTAGTGTCACAATTGATTTGTTTATCCTACACATAACCCCCTCTCCCCCATCCAATGGGCAGCGGTGGATAGGTTACAATCAAGTCGTTTTTTGCGTTTTATTCAGAGATTAGATCTTATTGGGTGAGGAAAGATATTCATATTTTAAAGAAGGCTTCTTGGCTGATGCTCTCCATTGATGGAAAATATACAACCTTTTGAAAATCAATGTTAGTTTGATCTAGATATTGTAATTAACGAAAGTATTTATGTCATCTGAAAGGTAGAAATATAGGCTACATCTAAAATCCTTTGTCATAAATATAACTGAAGTGAAAACGAAGATATATGCGTTTTGATAGTTACTTGATGGCTAGCTCTGAGAGTGTGAAGCCCTGCACACCAGCCAATAAATTGTATAATTAGTTTCCATATATTTTAATTAATCTTAAAAATCTATATGTCAGAAGAAAGGAAGATGTAGCCGTTAATGTGACAACATTTAAAAATATATATATCTTAAGTTAAATAAATAATATCACCTTATCGCCGGTGTCCGGACACATAAAAATTACCTAGGTATCAGTATCCAGCCAGGCGGGGATCACAGGCTGCACAATACTGATAAATTATGTAATGCACTACTTGTGGTCCATCTCGAACCCATTTATGATGTGACGACTTATAGTGAATTTTGTAACTAGCTCACCAAGATTGTAACTTGCTTAGCTAAATGATTTGTGGGGTTCGGTCCATTTATTTTCTTTCTTTATTATGCACCCCATAATACACATCCCGTGGGCGGTGGTGTAAAGGATTACAGAGGCACATAATCGGTTCAGGAACTGAACCCTCTAGTTCGTTTAGCTAAGCAAATAACAATCTTTTGACGCTAGTTACAAAATTATTAATGTACACATACTTATGCATACATGTACATATTCATACGTATACATATATACATACACATACATATTTAATCACCACCACAAATACACACATCAGTAATCTTTTGTGTCACAAGTGATTCAACAAGAGGCTCACAACAGTCACTATACAAGGCACTTTACATTTATGGTAAGTCACACAGTTACTAGTCTTGCTCCACACCCACCCAACTGGGCGGCAGCTTTACAGTCATGTGCTCCACACCCACCCAACTGGGCGGCAGCTTTACAGTCATGTGCTCCACACCCACCCAACTGGGCGGCAGCTTTACAGTCATGTGCTCCACACCCACCCAACTGGGCGGCAGCTTTACAGTCATGTGCTCCACACCCTCCCAACTGGGCGGCAGCTTTACAGTCATGTGTATGCATTACCTACAGTAAGCAAATTTTGGATACTTCGCTAAGATTTCGGGCAGCACATCATTATGAATGAAGTACTTACACATTTCATGGACACTATTGATGTTGTTATCTTTAAATTCCGCTATTTTTCACATTCCATTATATAATGACTCAAAGTATGCGAATAGTTCTGCTGACAGAGTTTACATTTAGTCAAATCTACATCATCAGATGTTACAAACTTCCAGAGGTACTTGTAGCCGAGCCTAAACCTAGCAGTGGTAACATCTAGAAGTCTGCTAACATTATTGGATGACCCATAGACGAGCGATTCATCAAAGTTTATACAATATTGTGAAATTGAGAGTCAGTGTAGTAACATAAATTGGTAAATAATAAATATTGTAAGTTAAGAATCTGATGCATGTGTGTGTGTTGGGGGGAAGGGGTTATACCCTTGGTAAGCGAGATTGGAAAGTAACCTTAGACGTACTGCGGTCAATGTGGGAGGGGGAGGGGGAGGGAGGGTGGGAGAGTCAAATCCACCCTCCAACATCTGGACATAGTACCAGCAGCCTCCACAACCCTCCATCAGCCTCCAGCTGATGCTTGTAGATGCCTCATCTAACCTCACCTATGTCACACATTAACCTACAGTTCCTGTGATATTTAAACTCCTCATCACAGTGGCGTCTCACCAATATAAACTGTATTGGATTTTGTCCCGAAATAGCTATATGCTGACTGGACGTGTATGTATGTATGTATGTATGTATGTATGTATGTATGTATGTATGTATGTATGTATGTATGTATGTATGTATGTATGCATGTATGTATGTATGTATGCATGTATGAATGGATAGATGTATGTATGTACGCATGCATGCATGTATGCATGCATGTATGTATGTATGTATGTATGTATGTATGTATGTATGTATGTATGTATGTATGCATGTATGTATGTATGTATGGATAGATGGATGGATGTATGTATGTACGCATGCATGTATGTATGTATGTATGTATGTATGTATGTATGTATGTATGTATGTATGTATGTATGTATGTATGTATGTATGTATGTATGTATGTATGCATGTATGTATAGATGGATGGATGTATGTACGCATGCATGCATGTATGTATGTATTTATATATGCATGTATATACGCATGTATGTATGTATTTATATACGCATGTATATACACATGTATTTATATACGCATGTATGTATGTATGTATGGATGTACGCATGCATGTATGTATGGATGTATGTATGTATGTATGTACGCATGTATGTATGTATGTATTTATATATGCATGTATATACGCATGTATGTATGTATGTATTTATATACGCATGTATTTATATACGCATGTATTTATATACGCATGTATATATGTATGTATGCATGCATGTATGCATGTATGTATGTATGTACGCATGCATGTATGTATGGATGTACGCATGCATGTATGTATGTATGTACGCATGTATGTACGCATGTATGTATGTATGTATGTACGTACGTATGTATGTATGTATGTATGTATGTATGTATGTATGTATGTATGTATGTATGTATGTATGTATGCATGCATGTATGTATGCATGCATGTATGTATGTATGTATGTATGTATGTATGTATGTATGTATGTATGTATGTATGTACGCATGCATGTATGTATGGATGTATGTATGGATGTACGCATGTATGTACACATGTATGTACGCATGTATGTACGCATGTATGTACGCATGTATGTATGTATGTATATATGTATGTATGTACGCACGCATGTATGTATGTATGTATGTATGTATGTATGTATGTATGTATGTATGTATGTATGCATGTATGTATGTATGTACGCATGTATGTATGTATGTATGTATGTATGTATGTATGTATGTATGTATGTATGTATGTATGTATGTATGTATGTATGTATGTATGCATGTGTGTATGTATGTATGTATGTATGTATGTATGTATGTATGTATGTATGTATGTATGTATGTATGTATGTATGTATGTATGCATGTGTGTATGTATGTATTCCCAATCACGTTAGACTCCCCCTCTATCATCCAGTTAAAGAGAAAAACAACTATGTACTAAATAATCAACTCCTTGTAACTTTAATTATGCTGACCTTCCTATCTGTATTCAGACTGAGCCTACCATCATTAAAGGTGATTATAACGAATTATGCTGACCTTCCTGTCTGTATTCAGAATGAGCCTACCATCATTAAAGGTGATTATAACGCTAGACATAGGAATATTGGTAATTCGCAGTTCAGTAATCGTAACGGCAACCAACTGGTGTCACTATTAGGTAGTCACGATGATGCACAGATTGTGGGTGACCTTGAACCAACGCATATCTACGGAGGTATTCTTGATCTATGACTCGGTGTCAACGTCTCCCACACCGTGTGCGCCTCGTCAATAGTGCCAGATATGGCGTCTGGTCATCTGGCCATATTAGCCACTGTAAGCATTGGAAGCTCTATCCTCCCTGGTGGAGTGTTCAAGCGGAAGAGGCTGGCTGTGCCCATCGATCAACGAGACAATCTTGTTGCTCATGTGTCAGATTGGTGCAGTTCATCTGAGCCTTCATCAGTTGAAGATTTTAACAATGAGATCACAGGTACTATCGAACAGTTTATAGAATCACTTGATTCATCGTCCAGGCCACGTAACCCAAATTACACTGGTCATAGCACTTATGCTTATTATAATGATTCTAAATTGCATGCACTAAAACGCACTGCCAGAATAATTGGACTAGCTTGTAGAAGGACCCGCACTGCTGAAATGCTTCGGCTCTTTCAAGCGGCTCTGGCTAAGGCCAGAGGTGGAGCTGAGGCAGACAGACTGGGAAACTTTTGTCCGTGGTCTCAATTCTCACACGCCACTAAGTCGGGCATGGAAGGATATCAACAAGATCAAAGGGAAAAATGCTGCAGAGATCTCGTACCCTAATCCTCTGCACAGAGCAAATGAGCTTGTTGATGCTTGGGCCACGACTTCCAGCTTTGACAGTCTTCCTCTACCCTCACAGAATGAATTAAATGATAGATATACTGATAGGGCAAGGCTCCTTGACTTCATGCTTCATCAAGAGGATGACTGTGACATGCTTTTTACTGAATACAAACTAGATTCTGCTCTACATAAAGGCAAAGCTACATCACCCGGGGAGGATGGAGTTACTTACGGCATACTGCTTATGCTTCTGCTAGTTCCAAGGAATACCTTTCTTCAATTGTATAATATGAGCTATGTAACTGGGGAGCTTCCTAAGTCATGGACCAACAGTGTTATTATTCCCATTCCTAAACCTCACCAGCCGAGTGCTTTATGCCCAGTCTCCCTCACTAGTTGTCTCTATAAGTGTCTTGAGAAGATGGTTCTCAACCGTCTCCTTTACAAAATTATTAATATGTTGTCTCCCCAGATATATGGCTTTATGCATGGAAAGAGTGTACATCACTGTATTACCACATTCCTCACCCTGCATACTGATAGGTCATATACCACTTTCTTAGATCTTAAGTCAGCCTTTGACATTGCTAACCCACACGTCATTATGAGAGAACTTGCTAAAATGAATGTTGGAATGTTCATGTTAAAAATTGTTCAAACTGAAATAAATATATAATACTGTACGGTACAGTTGTGTTTAATTATGTTTTGCGATTCCTATGCAAAAGGTATTTGTGCACCAAGTACTACTAGGTCATTATGAGATATGCTGAATGTTGTCAATATACCATCTGAATACGCTTCACTTTGCGTTAATCATTGGACGTCCTAATGATTAAGGTCCCCAAAAGGACTTAATCAGACCTCAGTGGATAATTTTACTCTCTCTCTCTCTCTCTCTCTCTCTCTCTCTCTCTCTCTCTCTCTCTCTCTCTCTCTCTCTCTCTCTCTCTCTCTCTCTCTCTCTCTCTCTCTCTCTCTCTCTCTCTCTCTCTCTCTCTCTCTCTCTCTCTCTCTCTCTCTCTCTCTCTCTCTCTCTCTCTCTCTCTCTCTCTCTCTCTCTCTCTCTCTCTCTCTCTCTCTCTCTCTCTCTCTCTCTCTCTCTCTCTCTCTCTCTCTCTCTCTCTCTCTCTCTCTCTCTCTCTCTCTCTCTCTCTCTCTCTCTCTCTCTCTCTCTCTCTCTCTCTCTCTTTCTCTCTCTCTCTCTCTCTCTCTCTCTCTCTCTCTCAGAGCATCCCCTTATGTGTTGTATGTGGGTGCTGAAGTTCAGTCTCTTTTCTATGTATAGGTGAAGGAACTTTCCGTAATTGTTATTGCTAATGTTTACTTGTAATACTGGGTATACATCCGGTGTTCTTACCCTCGACCGCGGCGAGGGTAAGCCGTGGCCGTATGGTCTGAAACCCACAAATATTTACAATGGGGGGTGGGGGGGGGGGGATAACATTTCCTCTTCAAGCACGCGCACACAAATGAACTATGTTACTTAACTGGAAGCACTCGTACAACATAATTTACACGATTTCTCAGGATAATTATACTTCTTACCAGCATATATACAGTATAGTACCTAGGAGGTTCTCTTCAATGATATCTAAGATAATTAAAAGAACCCAAGCAAACCACTGTGGAAATGTGCAGGACAAACATATCAATTGTGACACTAGCTCTCCACATATGGCATTTGCTTAATTTAGAAACTGTACTTGTGGTCGATCTCGAACCCATGTTGTTGATGTGACGATGTGTTATGAATTTTGTGGCTAGCTCCTCAAGATTGTAACTTGCTTAGATAAATAAATTGTGTGTTCAGTCCCTGAACCCATTATGTGATAAATTAACTAAACTAAAAACTATAGTCTGGCGACGAAGCCTGAACTGCATAATGTAAATAGGGATTAACCAGAAAAAGATATAGGTGAAGAATAACATCAGGTAACTGCGTTAATTACAATATTAGATCAAACTAACATTGATTTTCAAAAGGTTGTATATTTTCCATCAATGGAGAGCATCAGCCAAGAAGTCTTCTTTAAAATATGAATATCTTTCCTCACCCAATAAGATCTAATCTCTGAATAAAACGCAAAAAACGACTTGATTGTAACCTATCCACCGCTGCCCATTGGATGGGGGAGAGGGGGTTATGTGTAGGATAAACAAATCAATTGTGACACTAGCCCTCCATATATGTCAGTTGCTTAAATTATAAACTGTACTTGTGGTCGGTCTCGAGCCCATTGTTGATGTGACAATGTGCATTGACTTTTGTAACTAGCTTATCAAGATTATAACTTCCTTGGCTATATGAATTGTGGGGCTCAGTCCCTGAGCCCATTATGCGCCTCTGTAACACTCCATTATCGCCCATAGGATGGGTATGGGGTGCATAATAAATGAACTAAAATAAGCTCTGCCTTTTTGATAACATATACAATTATAAGCTTTATTTGTGAATCTCAATTAATTAAGCAATATATCACAGAGCCTGTAGGGTTCGGTGAGATGAGCGAAGAGACATGGGAGATTTCACATAAGTACAGTACATGGTAGTTTAAGTAGCGAACGCATGTCAACGAATAACGAGTATATATAACAACACTATTGTCCTATGAAGTCGATTTAACTTCCAAACATATATTTTTTTAATAAATGTTAAATGTTTTCTGGCTAGCTATGTTAGATTTTATTAAAAATACGTATTCTACATGTTAACATTATAATTTAAATTTGTGATAATTTGTGCAGAGAAGTGCGACAACTGGATATGCCAACAAACACTTTCCAAACAACGATATATCTTGGATAAGTCGTTCCACAACATTGACGCTTGGACCGTCGACTTCCTTTGATGCTACTTATTTACTTATTTCATAATGAAATTATATTAGTTTGGAGTAAATATATGTTTTCTCATGTTCTGCATTCAGCACCCACATTATAGTAAATATACCATATTACTTCATTACTTAAATAATGCTAGGAGGGTTTGAGTAGCTTTGGGTCTTTAGTGGACAGAATCTCCAATAGATGGGGCGAGAGTCGCTCCCTCTCTCTCGCCCGAGCAAGAGTCGAAACTTAATTTAAAATTGATATATCTTTGTTCTCGAACATGATATATTTCATTTGGTGAAATCATAATAGTGTTCATATCTCGGTCTTTCTGGAGGCATATAAGATTTTAGGCTTTATTAGCGTATCTTTGATAATTATACAATATATCGGCAAGTGCGTAGGCGTCTGCACTCCATGCCCGACAAGCTACTGAGCGCTACTATAAAAACATATGTATCTTCACTTGAGCTATAAATATGTCTATTGTAATGTATTGAAAATGAAGCTCTTATTTCTATCTTGCTTAAGACATATAAAACATTTGTGTTTATTAACGAATTTACGTGAAATAAACATTGATCTGAGAGAGAGTTGCTCTGTCGTTCAGTCTGTACGGGGTGGGAGCTCCGTAATTTTTAAAATACATGTATCTTCATTAGAACTTTAAATATGTCTATGGTAAAGTGTTTAAAGTGAAGCTTATATGTCTGCCTTTCTTGAGACATATAAAACATATATGTTTATTAACGAATTCACGTGAAATAAACATTGTTCTGAGAGAGAGTTGCTCGGTCGATCAATCTGTCCGGGGTTAAAGCTCGGCTATTATAAAAGTACACGTATCTTCGCTTTAAATTTAAATATGCCCATGGTAAGGTATTTATAATGAAGCTTATATTTCTATCTTTCTTGTGACATATAAAACTCTTACGTTTATTAAGGAATCTGTGTGAAATAGGCATGGTTCTGAGATGAATGCTGCGGTTTTCGAGCTCGACGCGCGGCAATGGACGCCTTAAACATCCAGTGGGTGTTATTGGACCCTATACCCATTTTATTTGTGGTTGGAGCCCCATACCCATTCTATGGGTGGTTGGAGCCCCATACCCATCCTGTGGGTTGTAGTGGACGCCATACTCATCCTGTGGGTGGTATTGGACCCCATACCCTTCCTGTGGGTGGATGTGATCCCCATACTCATCCTGTGGGTGGATGTGACCCTCATACCCATCCTGTGGGTGGTATTGGACCCCTTTCCCACCTAACAGGCGGTAGGTGACAATATACCCATCCTAGCTATAGTTGGTATAGTAGACACAATACCGTCCTGTTTGCAGTAGTTTACCCCATAGACATTCAAATGTAACATCGTTTTCTGTTAGCGTTCCTACAAAACATTCTTTAAAGATTTTTAAAGCCAAACTATGGTATATAATATTGATTGGTGACGCACTGTTATTCTATGTAATAATTTATAGTGCTTATTATAATTTACTAAGAACAACTAATATTTCTCAAAACAAAACTACGAGCCTTCAATAGGATATAGCTGATCTGTAATATTATAAGAGCATGGACAACAGTAGGTAAATTTCACAACCCATGTGGGACCTGAAAACTACAATTTTCCTTATAATTGAACCAATCACGAATATTCTGCTATCTATGTTGACGGACGGGTACTGTGACACGTAAATTGGTACGTGAGGAAGAGTTTGGGCCTTGGTAAAAAAAGTAACTGGGAATATATCACATATTTACTAATTCATATTCAACATATTGACTTTAAGCATTAAGTCATATATGTGCTGTCTTGTGTGAGAACGGGTTGTATACTAACGTCTCTTATGCTCGCGTGTTGCGCTCTTCCTCTCCTCGTCCTTCCCTCCTTCCTCAGACTCACAACCGTTTCCGGGCCTTGGACCCTGATACGCCCACTGCCCCCTCCTCTGTTCCTGTCCCGAGGGGTCCCCCTCCTGGTCCTCTGTCTGGGGTTCCCCTTCTTTCTACCCGGTCTGTCATGTCTCCTGTGTCTTCTTCCTCGTCTCCCTCCGATCCTCCTTCCCATCCCCTTCCTCATCTATCGGCTCTCCCCGCCGCCTGTCGGTGCAGGCGGATGTCCATCGTTCTCCTAACAGCCGTCGTGTGTGCTCTCGTTCACCTTCTCCTGTTGAGACACTGGAATCCGTTGCCCGGTACGTGGTTGCTGGGACACCAGTCTCTTTAAGTCAGAAGCGTAAGCCTGGCTCCTTTCCTTCCTCCTCCCCGGCGGGTAAGAAGGCTTCGCTTTCTTCCTCAGCTCCTACTTCTGGCTCTGTTGCTCCTTCCCCTCCCATTTCAGTGATTGCGCCCCCTGTTCCTGCTATGGAGGTTTCTTTGGCCCCTGCTTCCCTTTCGGTTGCTGCTCGCAGCAACCAAAAGGCTCCCCTCTTTCTACTCCCCCTCTTCCTGCTGCTGTCCTTGACTGCTCCTCTCCGTTGTCTCCTCCTCCTCCTCCTCCTCCGGACCCCGCCCGCCCACCTCTGATCTGTTCTCCCGTTTCCTTCCCTCCGTCTTAGCTCAGTTTACCCATGCCCCCTAACCCTGACTTTGCTGACCCTGATCCCGACCCTGATATTCTTTAACGTGCTCTGTTGCTCTTTCGCCTTTGTTTCTTCCTTGTTCTCTGTTTTTGTCCTTTCTCTTCTCGTCGTTGTCCATTCTTCAATGGAACGTTCGAGGTTATTACGCCAATTTCCTCGAACTCCAACGTCTGATTTCGCGGTTTTCGCCCCTTTGTGTCTGTCTCCAGGAGCCGATGCTTGGTGCTCATCCTAGTCGTTTTTGTGGCTATTCCTTTCTCTCTCTCCCCCCCCCCAGCCGTTGCTGGGGCTTTTAATTCTTCTGCTCTCTTGATTCGTGCTGATGTTCCCTTTGTATCTTTACTTTTTCCTTCGCCTCTCCATTGTTCTGCTGCTCGTATCTTTGTGGGGAAATGGTACACAGTTTGTTCCATTTATCTCCCCCCGAGTGTCCCGCTTTCTCTTCCTGATTTGAAATACCTCCTAGACTCCTTGCCGGAGCCTGTGCTCCTGCTGGGTGACTTCAATTGTCGTCATTCTCTTTGGGGTGACGTTCTGACGAATACCCGGGGTCGCCTTCTTGAGCCGTTTCTCCTCTCTTCTTCCCTGTCTCTTCTGAATTCTGGTGAGCCCACTCATTTGGACTTTCGGACTCGCACCCTTTCTTGTCTTGATCTTTCTCTCTGCTCTTCTTCTCTTTACTTAGATTTCACGTGGCAGGTTCTTGATGACCTCCATGGAAGTGATCATTTCCCCATCCTTGTTATCTTTTTCTCTTTTCGCCCTTCCCTCTCTTTCCCTAGGTGGCAGTTTGCTAAGGCGGACTGGACCCTATTTACCGTCAGTGCTGCTCTCTCTGACCTCTCCCTTCTGCCTCTCTCTCTTGCGCTCTCCTCCTTTTTCATGACACTGTCTTCAACGCTGCCCTCCGCTCTATTTCTCGCTCTTCCTCTCGGGGTCCACGGAAGTGCGTTCCCTGATGGAATGCGGACTGTGCTCGGGCTGTCCGCTGTAAGCGTGCTTGGCTCGATGCCGTTGTCCTCCCTGTTCGCAAACCGGGGTCTCTGGGTACTTCCCCTAAGGACTTCCGCCCTATTGCCCTCACAAGTTGTGTCTGCAAACTCTTTAAACGTATGGTTAACGTTCGTCTGATGTGGTTCTTGGAACACCATCACCTCCTCTCTCCCCTTCTCAAATTTGGTTTCCGCAAGTGCCGCAGCACGACAGATGTCGTGGTGAACTTGGAGGTCTATATTCGTACTGCTTTTGCTGCGAAGACCTCCGTTGTTGCTGTCCTTTTTGACTTGGAAAAGGCTTATGGCACCACTTGGCGGTTTCATATTCTATCTCAACTTCATTCTTTTGGCCTTCGTGGTCGTCTCCCTCTCTTTCTCCGCAGCTTCCTCTCTCGTCGTTCCTTTCGGGTGCGCCTTGGTACCGCTCTTTCTGCTTCTTTTCAGCAATACGAAGGTGTGCCCCAGGGTAGTGTTCTGAGCACTACTCTTTTTCTGGTTGCCCTCAATGGTCTTCTTTCCTCTCTTCCTTCAGGTGTCTTCTCCACTCTCTATGTCGATGATCCTACCCTTTGCTGTCAGGGTGATGATTCGCCTTTCCTTCAGCGCCGGCTTCAACTTGCAATTGATGCCGTGTCGTCTTGGGCCACCGATCATGGCTTCAAGTTCTCTACTTCTAAGACTTGTGCCATGACTTTTACGCGGAAACGGGTCGTTCTTCGTCCCTCTTTGTCACTTTATGGTCATCCCCTTGAGTACAAAGATTCCGAGAAGCTTTTGGCTTCGCGGAATCTTTTATTCCTTGACACTCGTTTGTTTTGGTCTCCCCATATCTTTTACCTCCGTGTTGAGTGCTCTAAGGCCCTTACCCTCCTTCGGGTCTTGTCCCATACTTCTTGGGGGGCAGATAGCCGCATTCTCCTTGCTTTACATTCCTCTCTCGTCCTGTCTAAGCTCGATTATGGTTGCCCTGCTTACTCGTCTGCTTCTCCTTCTACTCTTCGCCGTGTTGATGCTTTGCACCTTACTGGGTTGCGCCTCAGTTCTGGTGCCTTTCGTTCGACTGCCGTCCTTAGCTTGTATGTTGACACTGGCTTCCTGTCTCTCTAAGACCGCCGTGATCGCTACTGTCTTTGCTATCTCGCGCGGTCCTTTCAACATCCTTCCTCTCGCCTCTGACGTGCTTTAACTTTTACCCCTCCTGCGGTTCGTGTTCCTCTTCACCACCTCCCTCTTTCTGTCCGGTTATCTCGCCTACAGGACTCTCTTTCCGTTCGTATTTCTAATGTTTCTCCTCGTGTTGTTCCTTCTTTGCCCCCATGGAGAGTCCCTCTTCCGTGGTTTTGTACATCCTTGACCCGTATCACTAAAGCTTTTACCCCTCCTACGGTTCTAAAACGCATATTCCTTGAGCACTTTTCTTCTCACTCCCGCTCCGTTTCTGTCTTCACCGATGGGTCTAAGTCTGCAGACGGTGTTGGCTACTCTGTTGTTTTTCCTGATTGCACTTATATGTGTCGCTTACCTCCGGAGACTAGCATCTTTACAGCGGAGCTTTATGCTATTCTCTATGCTCTTCGTCTCCTGCTTTCTCATTGTCCTTCTTCCTTTGTAGTTGTTGACTCTCGTAGTGCCCTCATGGCTATCGGGTCCTTTAATCCGGTTCATCCAGTAGTTGTCATGATCCAGCATTGGCTGTTTCTTGTTCACAGTAAATTTAAGTCGGTTGAGTTTTGTTGGGTTCCTAGCCATATTGGTGTGTCTTTAAATGAGCGTGCGGATGCTGCCGCCAAGGAAGCTGTCCGCTCTTGTCCCATCTCTCGTAAAAGTATTCCATATTCCGACTACTGGTAACAAACTGGTATTCTGTTACTGGTAACAAACTATGCACTCTTAAATGTTGCGTTTCCTCGTGGCCGTCCTCCTTCCACCGTAACCGGCGGTGGGAGACAGCTCTGGCGAGGTTGCGTATTGGGCATACTCGCTTAACCCATGGTCACTTGATGGAGCGCCGCCCTGCTCCTTATTGTCCTAGTTGCATTGTCCCTCTTACGGTCGTGCATGTCCTTCTTGAATGTCCTGACTTCCAGGACGAGCGTGTGTCTTGCTTTCCGACCGCCCCTCGCAGTCACCTGTCCCTCAATAGAATTCTTGGCGACTCGGATACTTTTGATATTGTTCACCTTATGCGTTTTTGTTCTCGTATTGGCATCCTTGGTGATATTTAGGGCCCTCTGATTATTTTGCGCATATGATGGTGCTACATAGCCTTCCTGGTTTGGTGCCTTCTTTTGATAATTACTTACTTACTATCACCAAATGCCCTTGTTCACCAAGCAGTAAGTATAGCTAGGGGGTATACCTTATCTATACATACCCATTTTTAATTTATTTTGTTTGGTTTTACTTTGAAATTTAGTCTGGGTGAGACATAATAGAAAAATATTCTGCACAAATGATGTTAGGTAAGGGTAAGGGTAAAAAATTCTAAAACTTTTATCATTTATTTATTTATTTATATACAAGAAGGTACATTGGTGGTTAAGAGAGAACATAGAAATGAAGTTGATTTTACATTCTTGTAAAGCCAGCATGCATAGCGTTTCGGGCAAGTCCTTACAAACTAACAGATAATTTTAAGTAGATAATTTACAGTAAGATTGACAAAAAATGTTTACAGGTACTCTACAGCTTTACTTTACAGGTACAGATAATTTTAACTAGAGAAATTACAGTAAAATTGACAAAAAATGTTTACAGGTACACTGTAAGAAATTTTGACACAAAAACAAAGGTTAGAATAATGCACAATAATAACAATACACTATAATGAACAAGGATTACTAGATACATTAGGATAAAATTTCAGGGTTATACATGGGTTCACAGCACAAATTGAGGATCATTTTAACCCTTTTACTGCGCGGCCTATAAATATGACAACCCCCCCCCCCCAGTGCGCAGGAAATGAAACCTCGGGAAAAAATTCTTTTTTCTTCTGAAAGTGTCAAAAACCCCTCCCTGTATATGGGTATAGCAACGGAAGTTCGAAATTGTACTTACTTTGGCTGCTATGGGGTCCGAAAGGTGGAGCGTGACGTCATCATTCCCCGTGCGCCAGAGCAGTATGCTCTCGGGGCCGGTGGGGCGCCTGGGGCGGGGCCCGCGAGTTGCCCGAATATATTTTTGTTCATTTTTTGCGCACAGTTCCAAATACATTTTATTTGTTTTTACGTGCTAATCCTATGTATAATGAACACGTACACCACATTATGGTAGTAAAACATCCGTACTGTCCAAGGACACTGTTACGTGCATGATCAAATCAAATCAAATGTTTATTTAGGTAAGGTACATACATACAAGAGATTTTACAAAGAGTGATGGATTTATAGATAGGGCTATAGTACATACAATGCCTAAAGCCACTATTACGCAAAGCATTTCGGGCATGAAAAACTTAAATGACTAAAGCTTAATACTAATTGAGCATAAAGAATAAAATGAGTTGAGAAAAAATAGAAAAAGAGATAAAAAAGGGGGGAACATGGCTGAAAAAGCAGCACAAATACAATTCTGTCAACAAACAGCGCCATTTAAAAAAAACACGACATTGGTTGACAATAGAGGGGTAAGGTAGGTTACAGGGAATTTATTAGGTATAGCTTCGTTTTTATCTTAAACTGGTTGAGAGAGGTACAGTCTTTAACGTGGTTGGGAAGCTCATTCCACATTCTGGGTCCCTTGATTTGTAGAGCATTTCTAGTTTGATTAAGTCATACTCTAGGAATATCAAAACTGTATTTATTTTTGGTGTGGTGCTCATGGGTTCTGTTACAACCTTCTATGAAACTTTTGAGGTCAGGTTTGGCATTACAGTTCAGCGTTTTATATATGTATAATACACATGAGAGAATGTGCAGTGACTTAATATCTAACATATTCAGAGATTTGAGTAGGGGTACCGAGTGATGTCTGGGGCCAGAGTTGGATATTGTCCTAATAGCAGCTTTGTGTTGAGTAATTAGAGGACGTAAATGATTTTGGGTAGTAGAACCCCAAGCACAAATATCATAGTTGAGATATGGATAGATGAGGGAGTAATAGAGAGTCACCAGGGCAGGGCGGGGTACATAATATCTAAAATCAAAATCAAAATGTTTATTTAGGTAAGGTACATACATAAGAGATTTTACAAAGAGTGATGGATTTATAGTTAGGGCTAGTACATACAATGCCTAAAGCCACTATTACGCAAAGCGTTTCGGGCATAAAAAACTTAAATGACTAAAGCTTAATACTAATTGAGCATAAAGAGTAAAATGAAAACATGGAATGAAAACATAGCTGAAAAAGCAGCACAAATACAATTCTGTCGACAAACAGCGCTCTTTAAAAAAAAACAGACATTGGATGACATTAGAGGGGTAAAGTAGGTTACAGGGAATTTATTAGGTATAGCTTCGTTTTTATCTTAAACTGGTTGAGAGAGGTACAGTCTTTAACATGGTTGGGAAGGTAATTCCACAATCTGGGTCCCTTGATTTGTAGAGCATTTCTAGTTTGATTAAGTTTGATCTGATCTTAGAAGGAATGCCAACAGTTTTTGAAACTTTTTTTGATATATTTAGAATGTGTCCCTGGAAATTCAACTTGTGGTCAATGAGAATGCCAAGGAATTTGCCATCTAATTTGTTACAAATTTGGGTATTGTTTATTTTGAGATTTATTTGATTAGAGGATTTATTGCCAAACAGAATATAGAAAGTTTTGTCAATGTTAAGGGTGAGTTTGTTGGCAGTTAGCCAAAGATGGACTTTATTTAGCTCAGTATTTACTGTGGCATTTAGAGCAAGGGGGTCAGGACTGGAGTAAATGAAGGTTGTGTCGTCAGCAAATAGAATTGGTTTGAGGTTCGTCGAGTCGAGGTCGAGGGAGGGGGAAGACGTACCGTGCGCGCTCCGTTAAAATCGTGACATTAACCGGGATTTCTTAGGACTACTGCCATGGATTACTGATTACAGACATAACAAAGTGCATAGTGACCCGCTGGAAAATTGAAAACAGTCATTAACAATAGAACTTTGTGTTAAATAGAGAATAAACGGGAGACCACGTGTGAGCCAGTGCACGAGGCTTTGTGTACATGCGTGTATGAGGAAAAAATAGTGAACGGTGATTCGTTGAGCAGTGATGTAGAACGGGTATCACAACAACATATAAGTTGGAAGTGAAGGAAAATCGTGCATAGAATATTATAAATATAGAATACTAGAAATATAGAATAGTGGCAAGAGGCTGCATCAGTGGTTATAAATCGGGTAACTGGAAACTGGTGACTATCAACCTGGGTCAACAAGAGGTCACCTGTACCGACCGGGGGACCAGCTTCGCTACCCTACGCTAAGTACCTGCCATAAAGTTTGAACAAAATAACATACATAATATTACAAATATACGGTATACATATAATATTATAAATATTAAACATAAATATATACATATAATTTTATAAAGAGTTAAAAGGACTGACATCAACAAGTGATCCATACAGTGAATCTCAAATACAATACAATACATCAGACACTGGAGAGGTGTGGCAAGTGTTCGGGAGTACTGGAAAAACGTAATGTAGGCGTAACGTGTTGCATCTGTAACTTAAGATTTCACCCGGGCTGTACAGAATTAGCTCCAGGATGCACAAAAAGGCAAGGAATTTACTGGGTTTGCAAAGATGACAGATTAATGTTAGAGAACATAACTAAACTGATGAAAAACATTCCCGAGTCACAGAGATTATCATTCACAGACAGGCTTCCAGTGATATGCGGACTGGGAAAAGACAACATTGGATAACGACCAAAACTCAGAAACAGATAGTTTAGAGAACCGCAGCAGTAGTGTGGAGGAGGAGACTATTGTGGTACAAAATAACAGCAATATTGCAGAGCCAGATAATATAAACGATGAGAGCAACAGTGAGACAGAGTGCATAGATGAAGGAATTGGGACGAAAAACGGAGATGGCTCCAATAAAGAGGTAGACAAGACAGACACAGATATAAATACCTTGAAAAACGCAAAACCGGAACACATTTGCAAATTCTACGCTAAAGGAATATGCAAATATGGAAAATTAGGAGCAAAATGCCATTTTCTGCATCCTCGAAAATGCAGGAACATGTTGGAGAGGGGTACATGCCGTTTTGGAACAGAGTGTAGATACTTCCACCCTAAATTATGTCAATTTTCAATTAGGGACAAAAAATGCTACAATCTTCAGTGTCCGGAATTCCACGTGAGAGATACAGTGCATTATAGACGGGAAGATCAATATGACACTACTGGAAATTTTTTAGAGGAAGGCAAAAACAGAGTAGTAAATATAAGAGAGAGGAACAGTCAGATGGAACCACTACAGGATTACAGAGGGGAACGGAGATACCCAAAAGACTGGAATTCAAATTTTCAACAAGCACACAGGTACTACACCAGACAACACCCGTCCTACTACCAAAACTGGACGAATCACTTCCAAAACGACACACCCTGGACGCAAACACAGTGGCCTCTTTACCAGAGCCTCAGATATTAACACCAAGAAAAGCATCCAGCACTTCCACTAACACGATAACATCATTTATATTTGCCAACATCCAGGGTGTAAAAACACGCAAATCCAACAAAGTTCACTTTATAGATGGTCTCCTTCATGAGGCAAATGCAGTGTTTGCAGCCCTAACATAAACCCACACAAAGGACAACCATGATGGTGAAATATGGATCTCAGAGTACAATCTTTTCAGATGTGATAGGAAACACTGGCTTCAGGGTGGGGTCAGCCTCTACATCAAAGACACACTCATTTGTACTGAGCTGCTAAACACCTCAAATGATATGGTGGAAGTGCTGATAATCAAAATAGAGATTTTAAATGTAGTTATTGTCCTTGTATATAAGTCACCAGAGGCAAACCCTCAGCAGTTTAAAGACCAACTAATGAAAATAGAACACTGCTTCGAAAACCTCACAAATCCAGCTCCGAACATCATCCTGCTTGGGGACTTCAACCTACGGCACCTGAAATGGAAGCACCTGGCTAATACAGTAATATCAGAAAGAATACCAGGAAGTAGCCTAAATGAACAGGCACATGCAAATGATCTGCTACGGATGTGCGTCAGGTTTGCCTTAAACCAGCAAACAGTAGAACCAACTAGGAAGGAGAACACGCTGGACCTCATTTTCACTAATAATGATGAATTGATCAGGAACATAATGATTACAAATACCTGTTACTCAGATCACAACTTAATTGAAGTTATGACAACCATGGGGAGTAGACCTTCAAAACCAGTCCAGATTCCCGGTGGAGGAGATTTCAGCAAATTCAAGTTCAATAATAAACAGATAAACTGGGAGCAAATAAACCAGGGCTTCACAGAAATAAACTGGGAAGAACAGCTAGAAAATACAAACCTGAACCAGTGCCTGGAAAAAATAAGCTCAGTAGCACTAGATTCAGATTCAGATTCAGATTCAGATGTTTATTCAGGTAAGGTATATACATACAAGTGATGTTACATTAATGGATTGATATATAGATAGAGCTAGTACATAAAATGCCTAAAGCCACTATTACGCAATGCGTTTCGGGCAAGAAAAACATTAATATCTAGAACTTAATACTAATTGAGCATAAAGAATAAAAAGTGTTGAGAACAAATACAAATAAAGATAAAAAAAAAGGGGGAACATGACTGAAAAAGCAGCACAAATACAATAGGTTGACAGTGTTGATTAAAAAAAAAAAAAAAAGAAAGAAAATAACAGACATGGGTTGACAATAGAGGAGTGAGGTAGATTACAGGGAATTTATTAGGTAGTGTTTAGTTTTTATCTTAAACTGGTTGAGAGAGGTACAGTCTTTAACATGGTTGGGAAGGTCATTCCACATTCTGGGCCCCTTGATTTGCAGAGCATTTCTAGTTTGATTAAGACGTACTCTAGGAATATCAAAACTGTATTTATTTCTGGTGTGGTGCTCATGGGTTCTGTTACAACCTTCTATGAAACTTTTAAGATCAGGATTGGCATTATAGTTTAGCGTTTTATATATGTATAATACACATGAGAGAATGTGCAGAGACTTAATATCTAACATATTCAGAGATTTGAGTAGGGGTACCGAGTGATGTCTGGGGCCAGAGTTGGATATTGTTCTAATAGCAGCTTTGTGTTGGGTAATTAGAGGACGTAAGTGATTTTGGGTAGTAGAACCCCAAGCACAAATACCATAGTTGAGATAAGGATAGATAAGGGAGTAATAGAGAGTCACCAGGGCAGGGCGTGGTACATAATATCTGATCTTAGAAAGAATGCCCACAGTTTTTTAAACTTTTTTTGATATATTTAGAATGTGTCCCTGGAAATTCAGCTTGTGGTCAATGAGAATGCCAAGGAATTTGCCATCTAATTTGTTACAAATTTGGGTATTGTTTATTTTGAGATTTATATGACTAGAGGATTTATTGCCAAACAGAATATAGAAAGTTTTGTCAATGTTAAGGGTGAGTTTGTTGGCAGTTAGCCAAAGATGGACTTTATTTAGCTCAGTATTAGAAAAATGTTCAACCGCATACCTCTAACAAAAAAGAGGAAGAGATGCAGATTGGAACGGGAACGTCGTTCCCTATATAGGCGAAGAAAACGAATCGCGGGACAACTTGAGAGTGGCACCCTATCTCAAGAACGGCGAAAAAGGTTAGGTAGAGAAATAGAAACAATTGAACGGAAGCTTCAAGAATCATACAAAACCCAGGAGAGGCAAAGAGAGCAAAAGGCCATCAGTGAAATAGAGAGAAATCTGAAATATTTTTTCTCCTATGCAAAATCAAGATCAAAAACCACATCTAGTATCGGGCCCCTGCGAAAGGGAGATGGAACTTTCACCGATGACAACAAAGAAATGAGCGAGCTACTGAGGAAGCAGTACGACTCTGTTTTCAGCGAGCCATTAAACACACTAAAGATTGATAACCCAAATGAATTTTTCATGGATATGATACCAACATCAAATCATATATCAGACGTCACCCTATCCCCACTGGATTTTGAAGAAGCCATAAACAGTATGCCTTTGCGCTCTGCACCAGGCCCGGATTCTTGGAACTCCATATTCATAAAGAACTGTAAAAAAAACACTATCGCAGGCCCTCCACATTCTGTGGAGACAAAGCCTAGATACTGGCGTTATTCCTGATATACTAAAAACAGCAGAGATAGCACCACTTCATAAAGGAGGCAGAGGCAAAAAATTACAGACCGATAGCACTAACATCGCACATCATAAAAAATTTTGAGAGAGTGCTAAGAAGTAAGATCTCAAAATACATGGAATCACAGCATTTCCATAACCCCGGATAACATGGTTTCAGAACAGGGCACTCTTGCCTATCACAGTTGCTGGACCACTATGATATGGCATCAGATGCTATGGAAGACAAACAAAACGCTGATGTAATTTACACAGATTTCGCAAAAGCTTTTGATAAATGTGACCATGGTGTCATTGCACATAAAATGCGTTCAAAAGGAATTACCGGAAAAATAGGCAGATGGATCTACAATTTCCTGACCAACAGAACCCAATGTGTAAGTCAACAAAATAAAATCCAGTCCATCAACCGTGAAGAGCTCAGTCCCCCAGGGTACTGTGCTTGCTCCAGTACTTTTTCTCTTCCTCATATCGGACATAGACAAGAACACAACCTATAGCACTGTATCATCTTTTGCAGATGACACTAGGATCTTCATGAGAGTAGGCAACATAGAGGACACGGCAAACCTCCAGTCAGATGTAGATCAGGTCTTTCTATGGGCTACAGAAAATAATATGGTGTTTAACGAAGATAAGTTCCAGCTCATGCGCTATGGAAAAAATGAAAATATAAAAACGGAAACCACATACAAAACTCAGGCAAATCAATAGATTTATGTTAATAGAACGAAAAGGCAATGTAAAGGATCTGGGTGTATTCATGTCGGAAGACCTTACCTTTAAAGAACACAATAAAGTAGCCGTCACAACTGCAAGAAAAAGGACAGGTTGGATAACAAGAACTTTTCACACTAGAGATGCTATACCGATGATGATACTTTTCAAAATGCTTGTGCTCTCTAGAGTGGAGTACTGCTGCACAATGACAGCCCCTTTCAAAGCTGGAGAAATTGCTGACCTGGAGAGCGTGCAGAGATCCTTTACTGCTAGAATCCACTCAGTAAAACATCTAAACTATTGGGACCGACTAAAGAGCCTAAAACTGTACTCCCTTGAGCGCAGGCGGGAGAGGTACATAATAATTTACACGTGGAAAATATTAGAGGGGATGGTCCCAAACCTGAACACAGAAATAACATCACATGAGACCAGAAGACATGGCAGGATGTGCAGAATACCCCCGTTGAAAAATAGAGGTGCAACAGGTACTCTGAGAGAGAACTCTATCAACATCAGAGGTCCGAGACTGTTCAACACGCTTCCACTACACATAAGGGGCATAACTGGCCGACCCCTCACAGTGTTCAAGAGAGAACTGGATAAGCACCTCCAAAGGATACCTGATCAACCAGGCTGTGACTCATACGTCAGGCTGCGAGCAGCCGTGTCCAACAGCCTGGTTGATCAGTCCGGCAACCAGGAGGCCTGGTCGATGACCGGGCCGCGGGGACGCTAAGCCCCGGAAGCACCTCAAGGTAACCTCAAGATAAGGAGGTGTTGGGAGGCATTTGGAAGGTCATTAATGTAGATGAGAAAGAGGAGAGGGCCAAGTATGCTGCCCTGAGGAACACCAATGTTGATGGGTAGTGTGGGAGAAATTGAATTATTCACAGAAACATACTGGAGCCTGTCAGTAAGGTAGGATTTGAGGTATTACAGGGAGTGTCCTCTGACTCCATAATGATGTAATTTAAGATGAAAGTTTTGGTGGTTGACAGTGTCAAAAGCCTTACGCAGGTCCACAAATAACCCAACAGGGAACTCATTTTTATCAAGAGCTGTATGAATCAAGTTAAGCATACTAATAAGTGCATCGTTAGTGTTTTTTTTTGGGGTCTGAAGCCATATTGGCAAGAGCTAAGTATATTGTGATAAGAGTAAAGCTGCTTGTAATTTAGTTTTTCAAAAATTTTCGACAAGTTAGGCAGGATTGATATAGGTCTGTAGTTGTTAACATCTGTGAGATCACCACATTTGTGTACAGGGGTAAATCTCGCTTTTTTTAGGATATCTGGAAAGGTTTGGAGTTCAAGTGACTTGTTGAAGAGCAATGCAATAGCAGGGGCTAAAGTTCTGGAGGCTTTTTTGTAAATTAAAGTTGGTATCTCCTCAAGGGCACTAGACTTGGTTTTAAGGGAAAGGATTATCTCATTGACGTCAGTGGAATTAATAGGCTTTAGGTACAGACACTGTGGATAGTTACCTGTCAGATAGTCCTTAACATCAGTACTGGAAGATGGAATATCATTTGCAAGGGATGACCCAATGGAAGAGAAGAACCTATTGAACTCAATAGCAGAATCTGAGGCTGAAAGCTGACAATCGTTATTGGACAGGAGTGCTGGTTTGTTACTTAAAATCTTCTTTGATCCCAATATTTGTGAAATTGTGCCCCAAGTTTTTTCAATGTTGCTCTTTATTTGGGTAAATTTATCTTCATAGTATTTAGTTTTGGCTCGTCTAATTATCTTAGATAGCAATAGTGAGTAATTCTTTGAGAATTCTTTGGAGACAATTCCTAACCTATACATCTTCTCAAGGTCATGTTTTTTAATAATGGATTTAAGTATTCCCTTTGTAAGCCAGGGATTGTTAAGCCTTTTGGTTGTGACTTGTTTTGTAAGCATATGACAGTGGGTGTTATAAAGGCTAAGAGTTTTTGGAAGAAAAGATTGCACTGCTAGGTTGATGTCCCCTATGTTACCTAACTCGGACTCCCAGTTGACATTATCAGCAGCAGTTATAAAATTGTCTATAGCAGTTTCATTGTGCAGCCTAAAACTTAACTCCCTTGACTCTAGAGGTGGTTTGCTAATGTTAGTTAAGAGAAATGTGGGGTAATGGTCTGTAGTGTTATCGGTGATTATACCTGAAGTAAGCGGAGAGGTTATGTTGGTCCAGATGTGATCTAGAGTCGTGGCAGTACTATCAGTGATTCTAGTAGGTCTAGTGATTAAGGGTATGAGGAAGCAGGAATTCATACAGTTGAGGAAGCTAACAGCAGTAGGGTGTTCAGGCTTGCAGAGGTCAATATTAAAGTCCCCTGCGATAATTAGATGGTTTTTGTTCAGTCTGTTATCGAGTATTAGATTTCTAAGGTTTGAGTTGAATTTGGACACATCAGTGTTAGGAATTCTATAGACTGCACCCACAGACAGGACAGACTCGGCACCCTTGACTCTGAAGCTGGCGAAGATATACTCCCCACAGCAGTCTCTAGTTCTAATTACTTTTAAGCATGTTAGTTCTTGGTGGTAGTAAAGAGCAGTGCCACCACCTCTCTGAATTTGACGACAGTTGGGAATTGTCGAGTAGTTAGGCATGTTAAAGAGTTGAGTAGTATCCTCTTTCAACCATGTTTCAGTAAGTATAATAAAAGAGAATTTGTTGTCAATAGTTTCAATCAAGGCACCAACATCATCGAAGTGTTTACCTAGGGATCTAACGTTCAAGTTGATTACAGATATATTGTGATTATGTGTTAATACATTGTTTACATCATGTGCTGCAAAATATCTGCAATTTAGATCATTAAAGTGATGATTGTCATAGATAGTGGATAAGAGGTTTAGTTCTGGGTCTATACTTGTCTGCATAAAAAAGCTGGTTGCAGGAAAACAAGGCAAGAATGGCAAATTACAAAGTAGAATTAAGCTATAAAAGGGGGAAAAATATATAAACAATACTATACAAAACAAACACAAAATGAACAACAAAAGAAAAAAATGAGGTAGCTTACAAGGGGCTTACAGGGGTACAATGGAGTAAGGGAGTATGGCGAGGCTAGGGAACCTAGATAATAAATGAAATGAAAGAAAAAACATATAAACATGGACTATACAAAACAAAAGATATAGATATACAAAACAAAGATATAAACAAGACTATACAATACATGGCCTCTGATTTGAAATACAAATCGGAGATGTTTCTGAAGAGGGGGACAAAGAAACAGTTGCGCAGTGCGCCCCGCGCAGATGCGCGGGAAGTCTGGGGCCATATAAATTCTGGGGCAGAGAGGGGCTCTCCCTCACTCCAACCGACCGTCGCAGTACTCGAAACTGCGCCGCGCTGCGCCTCAACGACATGTGGACCAGTACTCAGTCCTGCATTCATCAGTCTGTCGATAAGGCAGGGGCCCCCTGCCCTACTCATCCTACTCTAAGGTAATGTAAAAATTTTCTGTTAAAGTTTAGTCAGGACTGTCCAGTGTCTGGCGTGTATTGGCGCCTTTCCCCTGCGGTCCGTGTGGGCCGCCTTAGTTCCCTTGTGCCTTCTGCACGTTCGCCTGTCTTGAGGTATGCAGGCGCGCCTTTCAGTCTGTGCCAGGTGCTGCAGCGGCTGCTTTTTGCTGCTGCCGCAATGCCCCGGGTCGGCGTGTGTTTACGCCGTGCCCCGAGTGAACCGCCCTGGTAGTGTTATCTCCCAGGCGTGCACTATGGGCACTGGTCAGCTGTGTTCCCTAGGCGTGCGCCTAGGGGCCCCGGTTCGTGCCCCGCTCGGACGTGCGTGCCTGGCCGGGCCCCCTGCGAGCAGCTCGGCGTCGCCCTTGGAGGCGCCCCCACGTGGACAGGTTGCTGTGGTCCTATGCCAAGGGCCATGGTGCGTGCCGCGCCCGGACGTGCGTGCACGGCGGGTTCCCTGTGAGCGGTCTGGCGGCCTCCAAAGGATACCTGATCAACCAGGCTGTGACTCATACGTCAGGCTGCAAGCAGCCGCGTCCAACAGCCTGGTTGATCAGTCTGGCTACCAGGAGGCTTGGTCGACGACCGAGCCGCGGGGACGCTAAGCCCCGGAAGCACCTCAAGGTAGGCCCTTGGCGGGGGCGCCACGAGGCCAGGTTGCAGTGGTCCTATGCTCCTTGGGCCCGACCTTTGGGGCACATGCCCGGTGGGTGTCGCCCTCGTGCCATGGCGCTCAGAGAAGCGCTTGCCCTGGGTTGTGTCTCGCTTCCTTCCTGTCCCTCTTGGGTGCTAAGCCACGCAGATTAGCGGCGTGGCCTTCCCCGGGACGGGGGGTCTGTCTGCATTCATGTCGTACCCGGGCGTGCCCACTTGTGGGGGGCCTGCCTCACACCCACGCCTGGCGGTGGTGTCCTGGTCGGCAGGCCCTGAGGCTTCTTTGCCTAGGGGCTGCCTCGACGTCAGGTTGGGCTTAGCCGCGTGCCTCCCCGTCCCCTGCTGTTTTGGCCCAGGCTATCCACCGTTCTATGGTCCGTTCTGTTCTATGGTCCCCTGTTCTGTTTGGGGGTGTCTTGGTGAGCCAGGGCGCGCTCAGGCGTGTTTTGCGTTCATCAGGTATGCAGGTATGTTTGTATGGTAGGTGTGGTAACATACCTGCAGGTATGTTTGTCTCCAGACATCTCGTCTGGCAGGTTTAGCCCGGCACATTCGTACCTAGATGTTTTCGCCTGGCCGGTTTAGCCGGCACGTTTGTACCCAGACGTTGTCGTCTGTCCAGTGTAGCCCGGTACATTTGTTCCCAGACGTTTCGTCCGGCTGGTATAGCCGGCACGTTCGTACCCAGACGTTTTTGTCTGGCCGGTGTAGCCCGGTACATCAATTCCACCACGTTTCCTTCGAACGCTGTAGCACAGTACTCCCGTGGTTTTCCTTGGTTGCGTGTACCGAATGTTGGTCTGCCTGGAGTGCCCGGTTATGCGGCCCCTTCCCCATCACAAGTTTTCAGCGTCCAGCCCAACGCCTGGCCGTGCGGTCTGCCGCTTGAGCGTCTTCAAATCAAATCAAATCAAATGTTTATTTAGGTAAGGTACATACATACAAGATATTTTACAAAGAGTGATGGATTTAATTCTAATTATTGCGGTCATTTATTATTTAATTCTGTTCAATTTTAATACATTCCTTTATTTAGACTTTCAGCTTGATTAGTTTCATTACGCGGCAAATTTAGGAAATTTATAGCATTGCTTACACCTCTTGCCGTAAAAAAAAATTATATTTTCGTAAAAGAATTTGTATTTTCATGTCAATTTAGTGAACGGGAGCCCGCTCCTGTTTTGGTGATTTATGTTCCTCCATCATTAACTATACCCTTACTTAAATAACTTTTTATATTCTTAGTCTTTCAGTCATGACGTGTATTAAGACTTGCCTCCTTTATTCCTCAAGTTATTCCTCAATTTACCATTGCGCAAGCCTCTGGATTTAGATCCTTTAGTTTTAGAGGTAATTAGGTATTCGTTTTTCATGTCAATTTAGTGAACGGGAGCCCGCTCATATTTTGGTGATTTACGTTCCTCCTTCATTAACTAAACGCTTACTTAAATAACAGGTTATATCCTTAGTCTTTCAGTCATGACGTGTATTAAGACTAAAGTTATTCCTCAATTTAGCATTGAGCAAGCCTCTGGCTTTAGATTATTCCTGCAATTGATTTTATGAGTTAATTACCCTCAGCAATTTGTTACTGCAATTTATGCATTGAGTTTGCTCCACGTTTTATGTAACGTTTTGTGCCGCAATTATGTTTGTGTAACTGTTGCTTTTGTCATTGAGATTAAGTTAAGTCAGCTGGGATGTGCTAGTTAGGTTATACTATGGTGTCTTTCAGTCACGATGTGTATTAAAGACTTTCAGTTTATTCCTCAATTTAGCCAGAAGGTACCGCAGCTTCCCAGTCGACGTCCTTCCTGTGATGAATCAAGCTGGCGATGTTTTCAGTTTTATATTTATTTGGTCATATTAATATGCGGCCTCCCAGGCCACTGGTTTATCCAGACGTGTTGTCTGCCCGGTGTAGCCCGGATGTCACTGCGGCCTCACAGGCCGCAGGTTTACCCAGACGTGTTGTCTGCCCGGTGTAGCCCGGGAGTCACAGCGGCCTCCTAGGCCGCTGGTCACGAAGTTCCAGCTGAAGCGTTCTAGCTGACGTTGTGCCTATTTTCACTCCTTTTCGTTATTGTATTTGGTTGTATTTACCTCGGCTCAAAGTGTTAATCCCGTTTCTCTAATGAGTTATAGTCCAGCTTTATTTTGAGCATACTTTGTTTTGCAATTTATAATTATTTATAATTAGTTATAATTAATTAGTTATAATTGGTTTATAATTTTATTATTTACACCATTTATTTACGATTATTCATGTTAATATAATTTATTACATTGTTAGGCTTTTTTCCAACGACGTCGTCCCAGCAGTTGTTGTCCCAGCCGGTGTTGTTCCTGCAGAGGATGGGCCAGCTGGTGGCTCGGCCGAAGCTGTTGCAGCGGGCGCCCTCACAGGCTCAGCTAGTTTCAGCAAACGATGTTACAGCTGCTAACGCCCCAGTTCCATGTTAGGCTTCCCGGCAGCCGATGCTTCAGTCATGAAGCTCCAGCTGAAACGTTCCACCCGACGTTGCGCCCATCAATTTATCACTCTTTTCAGTTTTTGTAATTCTCGCTTTCCCAGCTTCATGAATTGTTCCCGTTATTTTCTATGACAGTTATATTCCAGTCTTTAGCCTAAATTGTCTTGTAGCTGGCCTTCTACTTACCATTAACGTCTTCCCTGGTGGCCAGTTGCCGCTATTTTCCTCCCTTTATCAGATGTTGATGCTCCAGCTGTCGATGTCCAGCCGCTGATGGCAGGATTTTGCAGTTCAACATTCGGCAACGGTCGTTAAGTTAATCCATTATTTTGCACAATTTTGACTATTGGTGTTTGTGTTATACACGCTACGTTAATGTGGGTTTAAGGTCCAGGTACTACCCACGTGCATAATTCTTTATTCTTTAACTTATAAAACCCGTGCTTATTGTATTTGAGTTATTAACTAAGCCAGCTAGGTTGTGCTAGTTGCCGTGTCTCAGGCCTCATGCCTCTTGCTTCAGTTTCCCTGGCTTCGCATTTACCACTAGCCTACTCACTTTAGTTCCGCTCAGGATGCTTTGTCTTGTTGCATGTTTCTTTTACTGTGTTTACAGTATGTTTGTTTAACTTTTGCTTTGCCTTAAGTTATTAAGTAAAGTCATTTAGGATGTGCTAGTCACGGTGTTACGGGCCCTTGTCTCCTGCTTTAAGTTTCTGGCCCTGCATTTATGTTTAGTTTCCTCTGTAAATTATTACTGTTATTACGGGTAGCCCTTGCGGCATATTTGTTGTTTCTCCTGGTTACGTTATGTGGTTTATCATTTACGGCCTAAATGTTTACATTTAGCCTATCACAATTCAATTCTTCAATTGATGCCCCTCCCAACACCAGCTGCAGGTTTTACTTCCCGGTGGAAATTTATGCTTGTTCGCTCGACTTTGTTTAAGTTGTTAGGTAAGGCCAGTTAGGCTGAGCGAGTTGCTACTCGCCGTCTCAGTTATCTCTAACTTAAGCTTTGACGCCCTGGCGTCGTGCGGTCCGCCGTTTTGGTGATTTATAATTTATATTATTTGTGAACAATTTTAAAATATATCTTATGATTGCTAGACTTTCAGTTATGAGTTGTATTACTTCCGCAATTTATAGCATTGATTACGTCTCATGCCTAAAAAAAATTATTATTGGACTCGCAATTATGGTTCGTATTTAACACGGCAAATTTTTCCCGCAATTTACACTTTGCTTAAGTTTTACGTTTAATTTGATATATTAAGGGACTTTCAATTAGGATTTGTATTAATCTATTGCTTTGCCTCTGCGCCATTAAGTTAATTTCAGCTAGGGTACGCTAGTTGCAGTGCATTCGGGTTGGGTCCCCCCCCCCCATTTTTTCCTCTGGTTATTTCGTCCTATTACACTCGTTTCCCTTATTATATATTCTAAATATTGTGCATTATATTTGTCCACCCATTCTTCATCGTTTCGGGAGTACATTAAGATACATTTGGAATGCTACAGAGAAGTTTAGCATGGCCTCGCGCACGGTGTCATGCAAACTGGCCATTCGGCCTTCCATATGGCAAGCATAAGCCAGTCAGTCGCATGATGTCGGCCACCATGCTGTTGGTCAGCAGTCAGCCAGCATGTTGTTGGCCATATGGTCGCTAACGTTCTTTGGCCATCCGGCCTTCTGGGCTAATTTACCCTTCTTGTTCCTTCGTCATTGTTGTTTCTTACTACGTAATAGTATTCTATTTAATTTAACCTCATCTATCATTACGTTAGGGGCCCTTACCTCCAACTGCTATTCCTTCCCCTGTGCTCTGCCCGCTTGGTGCACAACGTCGGCTTCTTATGTTCCCTTTTTTCGCAGCCACGACAAGCCGGAACCCTTTCCCCCTCCTCACCCTACTGCGGCGAGGAAGCGAACGCGAGCCGGATAGCCCTCTTATCACCGTTACAACGCACGCAGCGGCGCCGGGATGCAGCCGCCCAGGGCCTATGTTAATACTATTATCTTCCCTTATTTGCTGGGCTATATTGTAGTACTAATATTATTCCATATCGTTACTGTCATTCCAGTATTATTTTATTAAGAATATAAATTGTTATTATGGTTTGGCGTTGCTTTCTTAATTTTTTCTATTCTGCGGCACTTGCCGTCATCAGTTATTTACGATATTACATTGTATTCTTACATTGTACGGTTATTTACGACATTGTATTCTTAATATTATCCTTATTACAGTTACTGGATGCCAGTTCCCTGCCGTCGATTTCACTTTGCTCCTGTTCTGAAAGATGTAGCCGAAGTTCACGGCGTACTAGCTGCGGCTGCAGACGCTCATTGACAACACAAGACTACACTCAGCGGCCACTTAAGGCAGACTCCTTGGCTTCTATTCAGCTCTATCACCCGTCTGGAGGCAGAGATGGGATGGAGACCAAGGGTAATGTTCCCCGCTCACATTCTACATCCGCTTAGGACACAAGCATGTTACAGATTTGGCTTTAAGAATTGGTTCTTATTCCATTTTATTGTTTATGTATATATTGCTTTGTTGTATATACCCGTTCTTGGTATATGTATTGTTTATATTATCAAGATTTATAGTGTTTCGTATTATCCCTGTTCATATAGTTGCTTTGTGCTTCCTTGCTGTTCTCTTATTGGCTTTCTCCCACCTTTGCTCCTAGCAAAGGTACTTCGCCCTTCCGTTTGCTGGAAGATTCTTAGAATTGTTAGCTCCCTTCATTGCTACAGTATAGTTATTCGGAAAATTCTTATTCATCCAGGATTGTTAATTAAAGAATCTCTTAATTCCTGCTGCTGGGCCCCCTCCCCCCGTTTTTTCGTCTCCTCCGTATTGATTCAGCTAGGGTTTACCTATCGTCTGTGCTCTTGCCTGTCACGATAACACTGCACGCCGCTTTTGCTCACCCTTACTGCCTTATATCTTTCAGCCCGGGTAAGGTGATCTACGCGACAAAAAATCGACGCACGCTCCGACTGGACCAGGTATCGTTTACATGGTCAGGAATCAACACTCTTCGGGTCCTACAAGCACAGCGCAGGACGCACGCATACCCTAGCCCAGCGAGCGCCCCCCCCCCTACAAGCTCTACCCGGCCCGTGCCCCAGTGAACAGGCAAGACTTCTCCAGGGCGCTTAATTCGCGCCGCCCTCGCAGAGCTAGGCTCGCCTCCAGCCGACCACGCTCTCTTACCTTTAGAATTGGCAGGGCCACTCAGCTCTCTTGATGGGCTCGCCAACGGAGATAACGGCGGGTCCAGCATCCAGCTGGAACCCCCACCTGACTACGTCCGGGACGTTGTTGCTCTGCCACTCTGAGGCCTCCTTGCGGCCAGCGGGCCTCGCCCTTCAGGGGGTCGGGGTCTGGCCAGCTGGCCTGCGGTGGGGGTGCAGCGCCGGTCCCCAAGTGTCCCGCTGTCCGCAGCTAATCTAGGTGCTAGTAAGAGTCAGGAAACCCTTCTCCTTATTCCTTGGCGGCCGGCCTCACGCCCTGGGAAAAACTTCTCCCATTTGTCATATCAGTTTTCCCCAGTCACTAGGTATTTTCTGCCCGCCTAGTTAATTCTAGGATTTCCCATTATGTCTTGGTCGGGCTCCATTAAGTGTTGTGTCTATACACTTTATTTCCCCTTTGTGTCCTGACTGTTATACCTAGTTCTAATTACATTTCATCTGCCATTAGGTTTCTGCAGAACGTGTTTGCCATGTCACTAGGCTATGCTTACTACTACGGGGGTACATTTTAAGTTAATTATTAGCCCTCAGACATGGACATGTTACATTTGTTAATTCCTACTTATATTATTTACATATTCTGCGGAATTTAATTTACTAATAAAATTTAAGCCCCAATCGGCCTGTGTATTTTTCCCCCTGGTCAGAAAAAAAACAAATTGAACAAAAAAAGAAAAATGAGGTAGATTGCTTACAAGTACTCTCAGGTACACTGTAAGTAACAATTTGCAATTTGAGATACAGGCAAAGCCAGGGGGTACAATGGAGTAGGGGAGTATGGCGAGGCTAGGCAAACTAGGTAATAAATGAAATCAAAGAAAAAAGTTGAATAATAAACATAGGCAAATTTAAGCTAATGATTATTAACTATAAATAGTTCAGTTATGACTGTATAATTAATAAGACCTAAAGAATTATTTATGCACTCAATTAATTAAGTCCAGTAAATGACTAGTGAAGAGTAAGTTAAAAATTAAGTAAAAAAATGAAACAAGGAGACTTAGGATACCTACCTTGAGGTTACCTTGAGGTGCTTCCGGGGCTTAGCATCCCCGCGGCCCGGTCGTCGACCAGGCCTCCTGGTTGCCGGACTGATCAACCAGGCTGTTGGACGCGGCTGCTCGCAGCCTGACGTATGAGTCACAGCCTGGTTGATCAGGTATCCTTTGGAGGTGCTTATCCAGTTCTCTCTTGAACACTGTGAGGGGTCGGCCATTTATGCCCCTTATGTGTAGTGGAAGCGTGTTGAACAGTCTCGGACCTCTGATGTTGATAGAGTTCTCTCTCAGAGTACCTGTTGCACTCAGAGTATCTGTTTTTCAACAGGGGTATTCTGCACATCCTGCCATGTCTTCTGGTCTCATGTGATGTTATTTCTGTGTGCAGGTTTGGGACCAGACCCTCTAATATTTTCCACGTGTAAATTATTATGTACCTCTCCCGCCTGGGCTCAAGGGAGTACAGTTTTAGGCTCTTTAGTCGGTCCCAATAGTTTAGATGTTTTACTGAGTGGATTCTAGCAGTAAAGGATCTCTGCACGCTCTCCAGGTCAGCAATTTCTCCAGCTTTGAAAGGTGCTGTCATTGTGCAGCAGTACTCTACTCTAGAGAGCACAAGCGTTTTGAAAAGTATCATCATCGGTATAGCATCTCTAGTTCTAGTAAAAAGTTCTTGTTATCCAACCTGTCATTTTTCTTGCAGTTGTGACGGCTATATACTTTATTGTGTTCTTTAAAGGTAAGGTCTTCCGACATGAGTATACCCAGATCCTTTACATTGCCTTTTCGTTCTATGTTATGATTTGCCTGAGTTTTGTACGTAGTTTCCGTTTTTATATTTTCATTTTTTCCATAGCGCATGAGCTGGAACTTATCTTCGTTAAACACCATATTATTTTCTGTAGCCCATAGAAAGACCTGATCTACATCTGACTGGAGGTTGGCCGTGTCCTCTATGTTGCCTACTCTCATGAAGATCCTAGTGTCATCTGCAAAGGATGATACAGTGCTATAGGTTGTGTTCTTGTCTCGAGTGCTGTGGTGAGACTGCGGATCGCGCAAAAGGGAAAGCAACGAAGAGTAAGGAAGCACAGGCCCCTCAGAGAGTAACGGACGTACCTAAGCAAACCTTAGTTGTGGGAGATTCCCAGATAAGGTATTTGGATAGAGCGTTTTGTGCTAGAGATAGGAGGAACAGGTTAAGGGTTTGCTATCCCGGAGCTGGCATTGGTGATATTATAAACAACATGAATGATATTATGGCTGGAAATGGGAACAATCCCGTTATTTGCATTAGCGTGGGAGGAAATGATGTTGGTCGAGTTAGGAGTGAGGAACTGATTCAGAGGTATAAAACAGCCATAGAATTAGTTAGGAGCAAGGGAGGATTCCCGATCATATGTGGCATTCTTCCAAGAAAGTGAGTGGGAAATGAATGGATATCGAGGGCACTTGGTGTCAATTGCCGGCTGGAAAGATATTGCAAATCAAATGCAATATCTTTCATAGACAACTGGGAACACTTCTATGGAAGAAATGAAATGTATGCTCGGGATGGGGTGCATCTATCGAGGGCAGGGGTTGTTGCTGTTGCGAACTCATTGGAACCAGTGGTTAGAGGCATTTGTTTGGGTTTAAACTGTTAGTAGATAGTGGTATGGGAATTGATTTGGAGGAAGGAAATAATAAAAGTATGTGTTTGTGGGAGAAAAGAATTGGCAAAATGATCAGGGAAAGAGAAGGGCCTCAAAATAACTATTCACTTAGGGTATATTACACTAACACTAGAAGTCTGAGAAACAAAATAAACGATTTAAATGCTCTTGCCTGCACAGAAAAAAATAGATATTATTGCACTTACCGAAACGTGGATGAATGTACAAAATAGAAAACTATTAGCTGAATATCAAATCAATGGATTTAAACTATTTCACACAGATAGATATATTAGACGAGGAGGGGGAGTAGCCATATATGTTAGGGACAAATTGAAATGTAGTCTCAAAGAGGGTATCAAAACTGAGCTACATATGAGCTATGAATATCAAATATACGGATTTAAACTATTTCACACAGATAGATATATTAGACGAGGAGGTGGAGTAGCCATATATGTTAGGGACAATTTGAAATGTAGTCTCAAAGAGGGAATCAAAACAGAGCCACACACAGAAACTATTTGGATAGAATTAAACGAAAAAGCTAATAATATTATAATAGGAGTAATATATAGGCCACCAAATTTAGACAGAATGGAAGCAAAGCACCTATGGGATGAAATATCTAGAGCATCTAGATCTTACAGTATTTATGTCATGGGTGACTTTAATTTTAGCGGAATAAACTGGTTGAACAAAACAGGGAATAGTGAAGCAGAAGATTTTCTAGAATTAATTGACGATTGCTTTCTTACGCAACACATTAAGGAACCAACACGGGAAAATAATATTTTAGATTTAGTGTTAACTAACAGGGAAACGCAAATTAATGACATCGAAATAGGGAGTGAGCTAGGGAACAGTGATCACAAAGAAATCAGATTTAGCATAGAATGGAATAGACCAGTAGGAGAAAATTCTGTTAAAGTGTCAGATTTTCGAAAAGCTGATTTTAATAGCCTAAGAAATTTTTTGGGTCAAATTGATTGGAAAGTCTTGGGTATGGGGTGTGGGCCGGTCTTGGAGCGAGACATGAACCCAGCGATAGGTGACTTAAATGGGGATTTCGATGTGGATTCAATATATAACTTATTTAAGAATATTCTAAACAAAGCACAGGAACGTAGTATACCATACAAATTGAATAGATCGAATACTAATGACCCAAAGTGGATAACAAAGAATTTGAAGAACCTTATAGGTAAAAAGAGAGCTTGGTACAAAAGGATTAAAAATGGGGAGGTCACTTTAGAACAGGAATTCGTACAACTGGTTAGAAATGTTAAAAAAGAGATAAGGAAAGCAAAAAGAAACTATGAAGTTCGCATAGCAGGGCAAGCAAAGACAAATCCTAAAGGGTTTTTTCAGTTATATCGTACTAAGACTAGGGAAAGGATAGGTCCATTAAAAACTGATACAGGTCAAATAACAGATAGTGATGAAGAGATGAGTAGTATTTTTAATAAATATTTTGTATCTGTATTTACTAAAGAGGAACTTAACAATATGCCTTCAGCTGAACAAGTCTATGTGGGTGGGGACGAGGACAGGTTGACGAGTTTAGCAGTTACCAGGGAGGATGTTCTTAAACAAATAGTAAAACTCAAACCAAACAAATCCCCAGGGCCGGATGAAGTGTTTGCCAGGGTGCTTAAAGAATGCAAAGAGGAGCTTTGTGACCCACTGTCAACCATATTTAATAAATCAATAGAGTCAGGCAGAGTGCCAGAGTTTTGGAAAGTTGCTAATGTGATACCAGTTTTTAAGAAAGGAGATAGATCACTTGCGTCTAACTATCGACCAATTAGCCTAACGTCTATTGTGGGAAAGTTACTCGAATCTATAATAGCAAATAAAATTCGTCTTCATCTTGAAAAACATAAATTAATAATTGAGTCTCAACATGGTTTTATAAATGGCCGTTCATGTTTAACAAATTTGTTATCTTTTTATTCTAGCATTGTTGAGGCAGTTGATAGTGGTAAGGATTGCGATGTTGTATACCTTGACTTTAGCAAAGCTTTTGATACAGTGCCACATGAAAGACTGATTAAAAAGATAGAGTCTCATGGTATTGGGGGTGCTATATTAAGCTGGATTAGGGCATGGCTATACCAAAGGAAACAGAGAGTTAGTATAAATGGAATCAAGTCAGAGTGGGAAAATGTTGTAAGCGGAGTGCCTCAAGGCTCTGTCCTGGGACCTCTGTTGTTTATAATATATATAAATGATTTAGATTCAGGTTTGAGTAGCAACATTTGCAAATTTGCCGATGATACGAAAATCGGTAGGGAAATTAATTCGGAGGAGGACTCACTATCACTTCAAGTTGATCTAGATAGGGTTTTGAAATGGTCAAAGGATTGGCAGATGCAGTTTAATGCTGATAAATGTAAAGTTCTGAGGTTAGGTAATGATGATAGAGTTACAAGATACGAGCTAGTTGGTGTTGTGATTGCGAAGTCGGATTGCGAAAGGGATCTGGGAGTTATGATTAGTAAGAATTTAAAACAAAAGGATCAATGCATAAATGTTCGTAATAAGGCAAATCGGACACTTGGATTTATTAATCGCAGCGTTAGTAACAAGACACCTGGTGTGGTTCTCAAGCTATATCTTGCTCTAGTTAGGCCCCATTTAGATTATGCAGTTCAGTTTTGGTCGCCATATTATAGAATGGATATAAATTCACTTGAACGTGTCCAGCGTAGGATGACTAAGTTAATTCCCCAAATTAGAAATCTTTCATATGAAGAAAGATTAACAAAGCTTAAGTTGCATTCACTGGAAAGGCGAAGAGTTAGAAGCGACATGATAGAGGTTTACAAGTGGGTGAATGGACATAACAAGGGGGATATTAATAGGGTATTAAAAGTATCAACACAGGACAGAACACGAAATAATGGGTATAAATTGGATAAGTTTAGATTTAGGAAAGACTTGGGTAAATACTGGTTCAGTAACAGGGTTGTTGATTTGTGGAACCAATTGCCGCGTAACGTGGTGGAGGTGGGGTCCCTCGATTGTTTCAAGCGCGGGTTGGACAAGTATATGAGTGGGATTGGGTGGTTATAGAATAGGAGCTGCCTCGAATGGGCCAATAGGCCTTCTGCAGTTACCTTTGTTCTTATGTTCTTATGTTCTTATGTAACGTGCTGGAGGTGGGGTCCCTCGATTGTTTCAAGCGCGGGTTGGACAAGTATATGAGTGAAATTGGGTGGTTATAGATAGGAGCTGCCTCGTATGGGCCAATAGGCCTTCTGCAGTTACCTTTGTTCTTATGTTATTATGTTCTTATACAGAAACTATTTGGATAGAATTAAACGAAAAAGCAAATATTATAATAGGAGTTATATATAGGCCACCAAATTTAGACAGAATGGAAGCAAAGCATCTATGGGAGAAATATCTAGAGCATCTAGATCTAACAGTATTTATGTCATGGGTGACTTTAATTTTAGTGGAATAAACTGGTTGAATAAAACAGGGAATAATGAAGCAGAAGATTTTCTAGAATTAATTGACGATTGCTTTCTTACGCAACACATTAAGGAACCGACGCGGGGAAATAATATTTTAGATTTAGTGTTAACTAACAGGGAAACACAAATTAAGGACATCGAAATAGGGAGTGAGCTAGGGAACAGTGATCATAAAGAAATTAGATTTAGCATTGAATGGAATAGATCTGTAGGAGAAAATACTGTTAAAGTGCCTGATTTTCGAAAAGCTGATTTCAATAGCCTAAGGATTTTTGGGGGTCAAATAGATTGGAAAGTCTTGGGTATGCAGGCGATGAGTCACAATAACGTGGCTGAAGCATGTTGACCAGACCACACACTAGAAGTTGAAGGGACGACGACGTTTCGGTCCGTCCTGGACCATTCTCAAGTCGATTGAGAATGGTCTTGGGTATGGGGTGTGGGCCGGTATTGGAGCTAGACGTTAACCCAGCGATAGGTGACGTAAAAGGGGTTTTCGATGTGGATTCAAATTATAACCTATTTAAAAATATTCTAAGCAAAGCCCAGGAATGTAGTATACCATATAAATTCAATAGATCGAACACTAATGATCCAAAGTGGATAACAAGGGATCTGAAGAGCCTTATAGGTAAAAAGAAAGCGTGGTACAAAAGGATTAAGAATGGGGAAGTCAGTTTAGAACAGGAATTCGTACAACTGGTTTGAAATACTAAAAAAGAGATAAGGAAAGCAAAAAGAAACTATGAAGTTCGCATAGCAGAGCAAGCGAAGACAAATCCTAAAGGGTTTTTCCAGTTATACCGGACAAAAGATTAGGGAAAGGATAGGTCCATTAAAAACTGAGACAGGTCAAATAACAGATAGTGATGAAGACATGAGTAGTATTTTTAATAAATATTTTATATCTGTGTTTACTAAAAAGGAACTTGACGATATGCCTTCAGCCGAACAAGTATATGTGGGTGAGGACGAGGACAGGTTGACTAGTTTAGCAGTTACCAGGGAGGATGTTAAACAAATAGTAAAACTCAAACCAAACAAATCCCCAGGGCCGGATGAAGTGTTTGCTAGGGTGCTTAAAGAATGCAAAAAGGAGCTTTGCGACCCACTGTCTACCATATTTATTAAATCAATAGAGTCAGGCAGAGTGCCAGAGTTATGGAAAGTTGCTAATGTGATACCAGTTTTTAAGAAAGGAGATAGATCACTTGCGTCAAACTATCGACCAATTAGCCTAACGTCTATTGTGGGAAAATTACTCGAATCGATAATTGCAAATAAAATTCGTCTTCATCTTGAAAAACACAAATTAATAAATGAGTCGCAACATGGTTTCACAAATGGCCGTTCATGTTTAACAAATTTGCTATCTTTTTATTCCAGCATAGTTGAGGCAGTTGATAGTGGTAAGGATTGTGATGTTGTGTACTTTGACTTTAGCAAAGCTTTTGATACAGTGCCACATGAAAGACTGATTAAAAAAACAGAGGCTCATGGTATTGGAGGTGCTATATTAAGTTGGATTAGGTCATGGCTATTCCAAAGGAAACAGAGAGTTAGTATAAATGGGGTTAAGTCAGAGTGGGAAAATGTTGTAAGTGGAGTTCCTCAGGGCTCTGTCCTGGGACCTCTGTTGTTTATAATATATATCAATGATTTAGATTCAGGTTTGAGTAGCAACATTTGCAAATTTGCCGATGATACAAAACTCGGCAGGGAAATTAACACGGAAGAAGACTCACTATCACTTCAAGTTGATCTAAATAGGGTTTTGAAATGGTCAATGGATTGGCAGATGCAGTTTAATGCTGATAAATGTAAAGTTGTGAGGCTAGGTAATGATGATAGAGTTACAAGATACGAGCTAGATGACCCATGAACCCATGAGCACCACACCAGAAATAAATAAAGTTTTGATATTCCTAGAGTACGACTTAATCAAACCAGAAATGCTCTACAAATCAAGGGGCCCAGGATGTGGAATGACCTTCCCAACCATGTTAAAGACAGTACCACTCTCAACCAGTTTAAGTTAAAAACGAAGCTATACCTAATAAATTCCCTGTAACCTACCTTACCTCTCTATTGTCAACCCATGTATGTTTTTTGTTTTGTTTTTTTGTTTTACAAATCAACGCTGTTTTAATGTAATTTTCTGTAATAATTTGTAATTGTATTTGTGCTGTTTTTTCAACAATGTTCCCCCCTCTTTTACCTCTATTTTTATTTGTACTCAACGCATTTTTTTCTTTTTACCCATTAGTTTTAAGCTTTAGTCAGTAGTGTTTTTTCCTGCCCGAAACGCTTTGCGTAATAGTGGCTTTAGGCATTGTATGTACTAGCTCTTATCTTTAAAGCCAACAAACTTTGTAAAATCTCTTTATGTATGTACCTTTGCCTAAATAAAAATTATTATTATTATTATTATTATTATTATTATTATTATTATAGATGGTGTTGAGATTGCGAAGCCGAATTGCGAAAGGGATCTGGGAGTTATGATAAGTAAGAATTTAAAACAAAAGGATCAATGCATGAATGTTCGTAATAAGGCAAATAGGACACTGGGATTTATTTAATCGAAGCGTTAGTAACAAGACACCTGGTGTGGTTCTTAAGCTATATGTTGCTCTGGTTAGGCCCCATTTAGATTATGCAGTTCAGTTTTGGTCGCCTTACTATAGAATGGATATAAATTCACTTGAACGTGTCCAGCGTAGGATGACTAAGTTAATTCCCCAAGTTAGAAACCTTTCATATGAAGAAAGATTAACAAAGCTTAAATTGCATTCTCTGGAAAGGGGAAGAGTTAGGGGTGACATGATAGAGGTTTATAAGTGGATGAATGGACACAACAAAGGGGATATTAATAGGGTAATTAAAGTATCAACACAAGACAACACGAAACAATGGGTATAAATTGGATAAGTTTAGATTTAGGAAAGACTTGGTAAATACTGGTTCGGTAACAGAGTTGTTGATTTGTGGAACTAATTACCGCGTAACGTGGTGGAGGTGGGGTCCCTCGATTGTTTCAAGCCCGGGTTGGACAAGTATTGCAATATTATTATTGCAATAATGGAAGGATTAGTTAATGATTTGGTGAGTTTGGTTGGAGCTCTGAGAGCAGAGATGGATTCCCTGCGAGAGGAGGTACGACGGCTGAGACTTCGAGAGGAAACGAAAGAGGAGACCAGTGTTGACGAGACCTCATCGTGGAGAGTAGTGAAAGACAGGGGTCTTAAGAAGACCTTGACAATGCCGCCTACAGACGCCCTAAGGACGGCAAATTCATTTGCCGTGTTGGAGGACGAGTGCTGTAGTGCGCCTGCAGCGAGAAAATCAGCGAGGAACGGCCGAGCGCAGGCCCCTCAGGCTGCTCAGAAAGTTAGGGCGGTACCGAAGCGAAATTTGGTTGTGGGAGATTCCCAGGTGAGGTATTTAGACAGAACGTTTTGTGCCAGAGATAGGTGGAACAGATTAAGGGTTTGCTATCCGGGAGCTGGAATTGGTGATATTGTTGAAAACATGAATGATATTATGACGGCAAATGGGAACAAACCCATTACTTGTATTAGTGCAGGGGGTAATGATGTTGGGCGAGTTAGGAGTGAGGAACTAATACAGAGATTTAGGACAGCCATTGAATTAGTTAGGAGCAAGGGAGGAATTCCGATCATATATGTGGCATTCTTCCAAGAAAGAGAGTGGGAAATGAATGGATGTCAAGGGCACTTGGTGTCAATTGCCGTCTGGAAAGATATTGCAAATCAAATGCAATATCTTTCATAGACAACTGGGAAAGCTTCTATGGAAGAAATGAAAGTATATGCTCGTGATGGGGTGCATCTATCGAGGGCTGGGGTTGTTGCTGTTGCGAATTCGTTGGAACCAGTGGTTAGAGGTGTTTGTTTGGGTTTAAACTGTTAGTAGATAGTGGTATGGGAATTGATTTGGAGGAAGGAGGTAATAAAAGCATGTGTTCGTGGGAGAAAAGAATTGGCAAAATGATCAGGGAAAGAAAAGGGCCTCAAAATAACAATTCACTTAGGATATATTACACTAGAACATAACATAAGAACATAAGAACAAAGGCAACTGCAGAAGGCCTATTGGCCCATACGAGGCAGCTCCCACTCTATAACCACCCAATCCCACTCATATACTTGTCCAACCCGTGCTTGAAACAATCGAGGGACCCCACCTCCACAATGTTACGCGGCAATTGGTTCCACAAATCAACAACCCTGTTACTGAACCAGTATTTACCCAAGTCTTTCCTAAATCTAAACTTATCCAATTTATATCCATTGTTTCGTGTTCTGTCCTGTGTTGATACTTTTAATACCCTATTAATATCCCCCCGGTTATGTCCATTCATCCACTTGTAAACCTCTATCATGTCACCCCTAACTCTTCGCCTTTCCAGTGAATGCAACTTAAGCTTTGTTAATCTTTCTTCATATGAAAGATTTCTAATTTGGGGAATTAACTTAGTCATCCTACGCTGGACACGTTCAAGTGAATTTATATCCATTCTATAATATGGCGACCAAAACTGAACTGCATAATCTAAATGGGGCCTAACTAGAGCAAGATATAGCTTGAGAACCACACCAGGTGTCTTGTTACTAACGCTGCGATTAATAAATCCAAGTGTCCGATTTGCCTTATTACGAACATTTATGCATTGATCCTTTTGTTTTAAATTCTTACTAATCATAACTCCCAGATCCCTTTCGCAATCCGACTTCGCAATCACAACACCATCTAGCTCGTATCTTGTAACTCTATCATCATTACCTAACCTCAGAACTTTACATTTATCAGCATTAAACTGCATCTGCCAATCCTTTGACCATTTCAAAACCCTATGACCAAGAACAAAATCAAAACCCAATCAAAACCCTATGATTCACTAACAGTAGAAGTCTAAGAAATAAAATTAATGAATTAAATGTTCTTGTCTGCACAGAAAAAATAGATATTATTGCACTTACCGAAACGTGGATGAACGTAGAAAATAGAGAACTATTTGCTGAATATCAGATAAATGGATTTAAACTATTTCACACAGATAGATATATTAGACGAGGAGGGGGGGAGTAGCCATATATGTTAGGGACAATTTGAAATGTAGTCTCAAAGAGGGAATCAAAACTGAGCCACACACAGAAACTATTTGGATAGAATTAAACGAAAAAGCAAATAATATTATAATAGGAGTTATATATAGGCCACCAAATTTAGACAGAATGGAAGCAAAGCATCTATGGAATGAAATATCTAGAGCATCTAGATCTAACAGTATTTATGTCATGGGTGACTTTAATTTTAGTGGAATAAACTGGGTGAACAAAACAGGGAATAGTGAAGCAGAAGATTTTCTAGAATTAATTGACGATTGCTTTCTTACGCAACACATTAAGGAACCAACGCGGGAAAATAATATTTTAGATTTAGTGTTAACTAACAGGGAAACACAAATTAATGATATCGAAATAGGGAGTGAGCTAGGGAACAGTGATCACAAAGTAATCAGATTTAGCATAGAATGGAATATACCTGTAGGAGAAAATTCTGTTAAAGTGCCAGATTTTCGAAAAGCTGATTTTAATAGCCTAAGAAATTTTTTGGGTCAAATAGATTGGAAACTCTTGGGTATGGGGTGTGGGCCGGTCTTAGAGTGAGACATGAACCCAGCGATAGGTGACGTAAAAGGGGATTTCGATGTGGATTTAATATATAACATAAGAACATAAGAACAAAGGTAACTGCAGAAGGCCTATTGGCCCATACGAGGCAGCTCCTATTCTATAACCACCCAATCCCACTCATATACTTGTCCAACCCGTGCTTGAAACAATCGAGGGACCCCACCTCCACAATGTTACGCGGCAATTGGTTCCACAAATCAACAACCCTGTTACTGAACCAGTATTTACCCAAGTCTTTCCTAAATCTAAACTTATCCAATTTATACCCATTGTTTCGTGTTCTGTCCTGTGTTGATACTTTTAATACCCTATTAATATCCCCCCGGTTATGTCCATTCATCCACTTGTAAACCTCTATCATGTCACCCCTAACTCTTCGCCTTTCCAGTGAATGCAACTTAAGCTTTGTTAATCTTTCTTCATATGAAAGATTTCTAATTTGGGGAATTAACTTAGTCATCCTACGCTGGACACGTTCAAGTGAATTTATATCCATTCTATAATATGGCGACCAAAACTGAACTGCATAATCTAAATGGGGCCTAACTAGAGCAAGATATAGCTTGAGAACCACACCAGGTGTCTTGTTACTAACGCTGCGATTAATAAATCCAAGTGTCCGATTTGCCTTATTACGAACATTTATGCATTGATCCTTTTGTTTTAAATTCTTACTAATCATAACTCCCAGATCCCTTTCGCAATCCGACTTCGCAATCACAACACCATCTAGCTCGTATCTTGTAACTCTATCATCATTACCTAACCTCAGAACTTTACATTTATCAGCATTAAACTGCATCTGCCAATCCTTTGACCATTTCAAAACCCTATCTAGATCAACTTGAAGTGATAGTGAGTCCTCCTCCGAATTAATTTCCCTACCGATTTTCGTATCATCGGCAAATTTGCAAATGTTGCTACTCAAACCTGAATCTAAATCATTTATATATATTATAAACAACAGAGGTCCCAGGACAGAGCCTTGAGGCACTCCACTTACAACATTTTCCCACTCTGACTTGATTCCATTTATACTAACTCTCTGTTTCCTTTGGTATAGCCATGCCCTAATCCAGCTTAATATAGCACCCCCAATACCATGAGACTCTATCTTTTTAATCAGTCTTTCATGTGGCACTGTATCAAAAGCTTTGCTAAAGTCAAGGTATACAACATCGCAATCCTTACCACTATCAACTGCCTCAACAATGCTAGAATAAAAAGATAACAAATTTGTTAAACATGAACGGCCATTTATAAAACCATGTTGCGACTCAATTATTAATTTATGTTTTTCAAGATGAAGACGAATTTTATTTGCTATTATAGATTCGAGTAACTTTCCCACAATAGACGTTAGGCTAATTGGTCGATAGTTAGACGCAAGTGATCTATCTCCTTTCTTAAAAACTGGTATCACATTAGCAACTTTCCAAAACTCTGGCACTCTGCCTGACTCTATTGATTTATTAAATATGGTTGACAGTGGGTCACAAAGCTCCTCTTTGCATTCTTTAAGCACCCTGGCAAACACTTCATCCGGCCCTGGGGATTTGTTTGGTTTGAGTTTTACTATTTGTTTAAGAACATCCTCCCTGGTAACTGCTAAACTCGTCAACCTGTCCTCGTCCCCACCCACATAGACTTGTTCGGCTGAAGGCATATTGTTAAGTTCCTCTTTAGTAAATACAGATACAAAATATTTATTAAAAATACTACTCATCTCTTCATCACTATCTGTTATTTGACCTGTCTCAGTTTTTAATGGACCTATCCTTTCCCTAGTCTTAGTACGATATAACTGAAAAAACCCTTTAGGATTTGTCTTTGCTTGCCCTGCTATGCGAACTTCATAGTTTCTTTTTGCTTTCCTTATCTCTTTTTTAACATTTCTAACCAGTTGTACGAATTCCTGTTCTAAAGTGACCTCCCCATTTTTAATCCTTTTGTACCAAGCTCTCTTTTTACCTATAAGGTTCTTCAAATTCTTTGTTATCCACTTTGGGTCATTAGTATTCGATCTATTCAATTTGTATGGTATACTACGTTCCTGTGCTTTGTTTAGAATATTCTTAAATAAGTTATATATTGAATCCACATCGAAATCCCCATTTAAGTCACCTATCGCTGGGTTCATGTCTCGCTCTAAGACCGGCCCACACCCCATACCCAAGACTTTCCAATCAATTTGACCCAAAAAATTTCTTAGGCTATTAAAATCAGCTTTTCGAAAATCTGGCACTTTAACAGAATTTTCTCCTACTGGTCTATTCCATTCTATGCTAAATCTGATTTCTTTGTGATCACTGCTCCCTAGCTCACTCCCTATTTCGATGTCATTAATTTGCGTTTCCCTGTTAGTTAACACTAAATCTAAAATATTATTTTCCCGTGTTGGTTCCTTAATGTGTTGCGTAAGAAAGCAATCGTCAATTAATTCTAGAAAATCTTCTGCTTCACTATTCCCTGTTTTGTTCAACCAGTTTATTCCGCTAAAATTAAAGTCACCCATGACATAAATACTGTTAGATCTAGATGCTCTAGATATTTCATCCCATAGATGCTTTGCTTCCATTCTGTCTAAATTTGGTGGCCTATATATTACTCCTATTATAATATTATTAGCTTTTTCGTTTAATTCAATCCAAATAGTTTCTGTGTGTGGCTCTGTTTTGATTCCCTCTTTGAGACTACATTTCAAATTGTCCCTAACATATATGGCTACTCCACCTCCTCGTCTAATATATCTATCTGTGTGAAATAGTTTAAATCCATATATTTGATATTCAGCTAATAGTTCTCTATTTTCTACATTCATCCACGTTTCGGTAAGTGCAATAATATCTATTTTTTCTGTGCAGACAAGAGCATTTAATTCGTTAATTTTATTTCTTAGACTTCTACTGTTAGTGTAATATACCCTAAGTGAATTGATATTTTGCGGACCTTCTCTTTCCCTGATCGTTTTGCCAATTCCTTTCTCCCACAAACACATACTTTTATTACCTCCTTCCTCACAATCAATTCCCATACCTCTATCTACTAACAGTTTAAACCCAAACAAACACCTCTAACCACTTCTTCTAACGAGTTCGCAACAGCAACAACCCCAGCTCTCGATAGATGCACCCCATCACGAGCATACATTTCATTTCTTCCATAGAAGTGTTCCCAGTTGTCTATGAAAGATATTGCATTTGATTTGCAATATCTTTCCAGCCGGCAATTGACACCAAGTGCCCTTGATATCCATTCATTTCCCACTCCCTTTCTTGGAAGAATGCCACATATGATCGGGATTCCTCCCTTGCTCCTAACTAACTCTATGGCTGTTTTATACCTCTGAATCAGTTCCTCACTCCTAACTCGACCAACATCATTTCCTCCCACGCTAATGCAAATAATGGGATTGTTCCCATTACCAGCCATAATATCATTCATGTTGTTTATAATATCACCAATGCCAGCTCCGGGATAGCAAACCCTTAACCTGTTCCCCCTATCTCTAGCACAAAACGTTCTATCCAAATACCTTATCTGGGAATCTCCCACAACTAATGTTTGCTTAGGTACTTCCTTTACTTTCTGAGGGGCCTGCGCTTCCTTTCTCTTCGTTGCTTTCCCTTTTGCGCGATCCAGTCTCTCCACAGCACTCGTCCTCCAAAACGTCAAATGAATTAGAAGTTGCTATGGCGTTTGAAGGCGGCTTTATCAAAGTCTTCTTAAGGCCCCTGTCTTTCACAACTCTCCAAGACGAGGTCCCTTTACTGCTGGTCTCCTCCTTCGTTACTTCTCGTTGTTCTTTCAGCTGACGCACCTCCTCCCGCAGAAAGTCCAACTCTGTCCTCAGGGCTCCCACTAGAGTCACCAGGTCCCTAACTACAACTTCCATATTGCAATGATAATATAACAACACTCAGGAGCTCCGGTTAACACAACCTCTCACTGTGACTTCACCTGACCGACTAACTTATTTAAGAATATTCTAAACAAAGCACAGGAACGTAGTATACCATACAAATTGAATAGGTCGAATACTAATGACCCAAAGTGGATAACAAATAATTTATAGAACCTTATAGGTAAAAAGAGAGCTTGGTACAAAAGGATTAAGAATAGGGAAGTCAGGTTAGAACAGGAATTCATACAACTGGTTAGAAATGTTAAAAAAGAGATTAGGAAAGCAAAAAGAAACTATGAAGTTCGCATAGCAGAGCAAGCAAAGTCAAATCCTAAAGGGTTTTTTCAGTTATATCGAACTAAGACTAGGGAAAGGATAGGTCCATTAAAATCTGAGACAGGTCAAATAACGGATAATGACAAGGAGATGAGTAGTATTTTTAACAAATATTTTATATCTGTATTTACTAAAGAAGAACTTAACAATATGCTCGATCATATGTGGCATTCTTCCAAGAAAGGGAGTGGGAAATGAATGGATATCGAGGGCACTTGGTGTCAATTGCCGGCTGGAAAGATATTGCAAATCAAATGCAATATCTTTCATAGACAACTGGGAACACTTCTATGGAAGAAATGAAATGTATGCTCGTGATGGGGTGCATCTATCGAGAGCTGGGGTTGTTGCTGTTGCGAACTCGCTAGAAGAAGTGGTTAGAGGTGTTTGTTTGGGTTTAAACTGTTAGTAGATAGAGGTATGGGAATTGATTTGGAGGAAGGAAGTAATAAAAGTATGTGTTTGTGGGAGAAAGGAATTGGCAAAACGATCAGGGAAAGAGAAGGTCCGCAAAATAACAATTCACTTAGGGTATATTACACTAACAGTAGAAGTCTAAGAAATAAAATTAACGAATTAAATGCTCTTGTCTGCACAGAAAAAATAGATATTATTGCACTTACCGAAACGTGGATGAATGTAGAAAATAGAGAACTATTAGCTGAATATCAAATATATGGATTTAAACTATTTCACACAGATAGATATATTAGACGAGGAGGTGGAGTAGCCATATATGTTAGGGACAATTTGAAATGTAGTCTCAAAGAGGGAATCAAAACAGAGCCACACACAGAAACTATTTGGATTGAATTAAACGAAAAAGCTAATAATATTATAATAGGAGTAATATATAGACCACCAAATTTAGACAGAATGGAAGCAAAGCATCTATGGGATGAAATATCTAGAGCATCTAGATCTAACAGTATTTATGTCATGGGTGACTTTAATTTTAGCGGAATAAACTGGTTGAACAAAACAGGGAATAGTGAAGCAGAAGATTTTCTAGAATTAATTGACAATTGCTTTCTTACGCAACACATTAAGGAACCAACACGGGAAAATAATATTTTAGATTTAGTGTTAACTAACAGGGAAACGCAAATTAATGACATCGAAATAGGGAGTGAGCTAGGGAGCAGTGATCACAAAGAAATCAGATTTAGCATAGAATGGAATAGACCAGTAGGAGAAAATTCTGTTAAAGTGCCAGATTTTCGAAAAGCTGATTTTAATAGCCTAAGAAATTTTTTGGGTCAAATTGATTGGAAAGGCTTGGGTATGGGGTGTGGGCCGGTCTTGGAGCGAGACATGAACCCAGCGATAGGTGACTTAAATGGGGATTTCGATGTGGATTCAATATATAACTTATTTAAGAATATTCTAAACAAAGCACAGGAACGTAGTATACCATACAAATTGAATAGATCGAATACTAATGACCCAAAGTGGATAACAAAGAATTTGAAGAACCTTATAGGTAAAAAGAGAGCTTGGTACAAAAGGATTAAAAATGGGGAGGTCACTTTAGAACAGGAATTCGTACAACTGGTTAGAAATGTTAAAAAAGAGATAAGGAAAGCAAAAAGAAACTATGAAGTTCGCATAGCAGGGCAAGCAAAGACAAATCCTAAAGGGTTTTTTCAGTTATATCGTACTAAGACTAGGGAAAGGATAGGTCCATTAAAAACTGAGACAGGTCAAATAACAGATAGTGATGAAGAGATGAGTAGTATTTTTAATAAATATTTTGTATCTGTATTTACTAAAGAGGAACTTAACAATATGCCTTCAGCCGAACAAGTCTATGTGGGTGGGGACGAGGACAGGTTGACGAGTTTAGCAGTTACCAGGGAGGATGTTCTTAAACAAATAGTAAAACTCAAACCAAACAAATCCCCAGGGCCGGATGAAGTGTTTGCCAGGGTGCTTAAAGAATGCAAAGAGGAGCTTTGTGACCCACTGTCAACCATATTTAATAAATCAATAGAGTCAGGCAGAGTGCCAGAGTTTTGGAAAGTTGCTAATGTGATACCAGTTTTTAAGAAAGGAGATAGATCACTTGCGTCTAACTATCGACCAATTAGCCTAACGTCTATTGTGGGAAAGTTACTCGAATCCATAATAGCAAATAAAATTCGTCTTCATCTTGAAAAACATAAATTAATAATTGAGTCGCAACATGGTTTTATAAATGGCCGTTCATGTTTAACAAATTTGTTATCCTTTTATTCTAGCATTGTTGAGGCAGTTGATAGTGGTAAGGATTGCGATGTTGTATACCTTGACTTTAGCAAAGCTTTTGATACAGTGCCACATGAAAGACTGATTAAAAAGATAGAGTCTCATGGTATTGGGGGTGCTATATTAAGCTGGATTAGGGCATGGCTATACCAAAGGAAACAGAGAGTTAGTATAAATGGAATCAAGTCAGAGTGGGAAAATGTTGTAAGTGGAGTGCCTCAAGGCTCTGTCCTGGGACCTCTGTTGTTTATAATATATATAAATGATTTAGATTCAGGTTTGAGTAGCAACATTTGCAAATTTGCCGATGATACGAAAATCGGTAGGGAAATTAATTCGGAGGAGGACTCACTATCACTTCAAGTTGATCTAGATAGGGTTTTGAAATGGTCAAAGGATTGGCAGATGCAGTTTAATGCTGATAAATGTAAAGTTCTGAGGTTAGGTAATGATGATAGAGTTACAAGATACGAGCTAGATGGTGTTGTGATTGCGAAGTCGGATTGCGAAAGGGATCTGGGAGTTATGATTAGTAAGAATTTAAAACAAAAGGATCAATGCATAAATGTTCGTAATAAGGCAAATCGGACACTTGGATTTATTAATCGCAGCGTTAGTAACAAGACACCTGGTGTGGTTCTCAAGCTATATCTTGCTCTAGTTAGGCCCCATTTAGATTATGCAGTTCAGTTTTGGTCGCCATATTATAGAATGGATATAAATTCACTTGAACGTGTCCAGCGTAGGATGACTAAGTTAATTCCCCAAATTAGAAATCTTTCATATGAAGAAAGATTAACAAAGCTTAAGTTGCATTCACTGGAAAGGCGAAGAGTTAGGGGTGACATGATAGAGGTTTACAAGTGGATGAATGGACATAACCGGGGGGATATTAATAGGGTATTAAAAGTATCAACACAGGACAGAACACGAAACAATGGATATAAATTGGATAAGTTTAGATTTAGGAAAGACTTGGGTAAATACTGGTTCAGTAACAGGGTTGTTGATTTGTGGAACCAATTGCCGCGTAACATTGTGGTGGGGTCCCTCGATTGTTTCAAGCACGGGTTGGACAAGTATATGAGTGGGATTGGGTGGTTATAGAATAGGAGCTGCCTCGTATGGGCCAATAGGCCTTCTGCAGTTACCTTTGTTCTTATGTTCTTATGTTCTTATGCCTTCAGCCGAACAAGTCTATGTGGGTGGGGATGAGGACAGGTTGACTAGTTTAGCAGTTACCAGGGAGGATGTAATTAAACAATTAGAAAAACTAAAACCAAACAAATAAGAACATAAGAACATAAGAACAAAGGTAACTGCAGAAGGCCTATTGGCCCATACGAGGCAGCTCCTATTCTATAACCACCCAATCCCACTCATATACTTGTCCAACCCGCGCTTGAAACAATCGAGGGACCCCACCTCCACCACGTTACGCGGCAATTGGTTCCACAAATCTACAACCCTGTTACTGAACCAGTATTTACCCAAGTCTTTCCTAAATCTAAACTTCTCCAATTTATACCCATTGTTTCGTGTTCTGTCCTGTGTTGATACTTTTAATACCCTATTAATATCCCCCTTGTTATGTCCATTCACCCACTTGTAAACCTCTATCATGTCGCCCCTAACTCTTCGCCTTTCCAGTGAATGCAACTTAAGCTTTGTTAATCTTTCTTCATATGAAAGATTTCTAATTTGGGGAATTAACTTAGTCATCCTACGCTGGACACGTTCAAGTGAATTTATATCCATTCTATAATATGGCGACCAAAACTGAACTGCATAATCTAAATGGGGCCTAACTAGAGCAAGATATAGCTTGAGAACCACACCAGGTGTCTTGTTACTAACGCTGCGATTAATAAATCCAAGTGTCCGATTTGCCTTATTACGAACATTTATGCATTGATCCTTATGTTTTAAATTCTTACTAATCATAACTCCCAGATCCCTTTCGCAATCCGACTTCGCAATCACAACACCATCTAGCTCGTATCTTGTAACTCTATCATCATTACCTAACCTCAGAACTTTACATTTATCAGCATTAAACTGCATCTGCCAATCCTTTGACCATTTCAAAACCCTATCTAGATCAACTTGAAGTGATAGTGAGTCCTCCTCCGAATTAATTTCCCTACCGATTTTCGTATCATCGGCAAATTTGCAAATGTTGCTACTCAAACCTGAATCTAAATCATTTATATATATTATAAACAACAGAGGTCCCAGGACAGAGCCTTGAGGCACTCCACTTACAACATTTTCCCACTCTGACTTGATTCCATTTATACTAACTCTCTGTTTCCTTTGGTATAGCCATGCCCTAATCCAGCTTAATATAGCACCCCCAATACCATGAGACTCTATCTTTTTAATCAGTCTTTCATGTGGCACTGTATCAAAAGCTTTGCTAAAGTCAAGGTATACAACATCGCAATCCTTACCACTATCAACTGCCTCAACAATGCTAGAATAAAAGGATAACAAATTTGTTAAACATGAACGGCCATTTATAAAACCATGTTGCGACTCAATTATTAATTTATGTTTTTCAAGATGAAGACGAATTTTATTTGCTATTATGGATTCGAGTAACTTTCCCACAATAGACGTTAGGCTAATTGGTCGATAGTTAGACGCAAGTGATCTATCTCCTTTCTTAAAAACTGGTATCACATTAGCAACTTTCCAAAACTCTGGCACTCTGCCTGACTCTATTGATTTATTAAATATGGTTGACAGTGGGTCACAAAGCTCCTCTTTGCATTCTTTAAGCACCCTGGCAAACACTTCATCCGGCCCTGGGGATTTGTTTGGTTTGAGTTTTACTATTTGTTTAAGAACATCCTCCCTGGTAACTGCTAAACTCGTCAACCTGTCCTCGTCCCCACCCACATAGACTTGTTCGGCTGAAGGCATATTGTTAAGTTCCTCTTTAGTAAATACAGATACAAAATATTTATTAAAAATACTACTCATCTCTTCATCACTATCTGTTATTTGACCTGTCTCAGTTTTTAATGGACCTATCCTTTCCCTAGTCTTAGTACGATATAACTGAAAAAACCCTTTAGGATTTGTCTTTGCTTGCCCTGCTATGCGAACTTCATAGTTTCTTTTTGCTTTCCTTATCTCTTTTTTAACATTTCTAACCAGTTGTACGAATTCCTGTTCTAAAGTGACCTCCCCATTTTTAATCCTTTTGTACCAAGCTCTCTTTTTACCTATAAGGTTCTTCAAATTCTTTGTTATCCACTTTGGGTCATTAGTATTCGATCTATTCAATTTGTATGGTATACTACGTTCCTGTGCTTTGTTTAGAATATTCTTAAATAAGTTATATATTGAATCCACATCGAAATCCCCATTTAAGTCACCTATCGCTGGGTTCATGTCTCGCTCCAAGACCGGCCCACACCCCATACCCAAGACTTTCCAATCAATTTGACCCAAAAAATTTCTTAGGCTATTGACCCAAAGTGGATAACAAAGAATTTGAAGAACCTTATAGGTAAAAAGAGAGCTTGGTACAAAAGGATTAAAAATGGGGAGGTCACTTTAGAACAGGAATTCGTACAACTGGTTAGAAATGTTAAAAAAGAGATAAGGAAAGCAAAAAGAAACTATGAAGTTCGCATAGCAGGGCAAGCAAAGACAAATCCTAAAGGGTTTTTTCAGTTATATCGTACTAAGACTAGGGAAAGGATAGGTCCATTAAAAACTGAGACAGGTCAAATAACAGATAGTGATGAAGAGATGAGTAGTATTTTTAATAAATATTTTGTATCTGTATTTACTAAAGAGGAACTTAACAATATGCCTTCAGCCGAACAAGTCTATGTGGGTGGGGACGAGGACAGGTTGACGAGTTTAGCAGTTACCAGGGAGGATGTTCTTAAACAAATAGTAAAACTCAAACCAAACAAATCCCCAGGGCCGGATGAAGTGTTTGCTAGGGTGCTTAAAGAATGCAAAGAGGAGCTTTGTGACCCACTGTCAACCATATTTAATAAATCAATAGAGTCAGGCAGAGTGCCAGAGTTTTGGAAAGTTGCTAATGTGATACCAGTTTTTAAGAAAGGAGATAGATCACTTGCGTCTAACTATCGACCAATTAGCCTAACGTCTATTGTGGGAAAGTTACTCGAATCTATAATAGCAAATAAAATTCGTCTTCATCTTGAAAAACATAAATTAATAATTGAGTCGCAACATGGTTTTATAAATGGCCGTTCATGTTTAACAAATTTGTTATCTTTTTATTCTAGCATTGTTGAGGCAGTTGATAGTGGTAAGGATTGCGATGTTGTATACCTTGACTTTAGCAAAGCTTTTGATACAGTGCCACATGAAAGACTGATTAAAAAAATAGAGTCTCATGGTATTGGGGGTGCTATATTAAGCTGGATTAGGGCATGGCTATACCAAAGGAAACAGAGAGTTAGTATAAATGGAATCAAGTCAGAGTGGGAAAATGTTGTAAGTGGAGTGCCTCAAGGCTCTGTCCTGGGACCTCTGTTGTTTATAATATATATAAATGATTTAGATTCAGGTTTGAGTAGCAACATTTGCAAATTTGCCGATGATACGAAAATCGGTAGGGAAATTAATTCGGAGGAGGACTCACTATCACTTCAAGTTGATCTAGATAGGGTTTTGAAATGGTCAAAGGATTGGCAGATGCAGTTTAATGCTGATAAATGTAAAGTTCTGAGGTTAGGTAATGATGATAGAGTTACAAGATACGAGCTAGATGGTGTTGTGATTGCGAAGTCGGATTGCGAAAGGGATCTGGGAGTTATGATTAGTAAGAATTTAAAACAAAAGAATCAATGCATAAATGTTCGTAATAAGGCAAATCGGACACTTGGATTAATTAATCGCAGCGTTAGTAACAAGACACCTGGTGTGGTTCTCAAGCTATATCTTGCTCTAGTTAGGCCCCATTTAGATTATGCAGTTCAGTTTTGGTCGCCATATTATAGAATGGATATAAATTCACTTGAATGTGTCCAGCGTAGGATGACTAAGTTAATTCCCCAAATTAGAAATCTTTCATATGAAGAAAGATTAACAAAGCTTAAGTTGCATTCACTGGAAAGGCGAAGAGTTAGGGGTGACATGATAGAGGTTTACAAGTGGATGAATGGACATAACCGGGGGGATATTAATAGGGTATTAAAAGTATCAACACAGGACAGAACACGAAACAATGGATATAAATTGGATAAGTTTAGATTTAGGAAAGACTTGGGTAAATACTGGTTCAGTAACAGGGTTGTTGATTTGTGGAACCAATTGCCGCGTAACATTGTGGAGGTGGGGTCCCTCGATTGTTTCAAGCACGGATTGGACAAGTATATGAGTGGGATTGGGTGGTTATAGAATAGGAGCTGCCTCGTATGGGCCAATAGGCCTTCTGCAGTTACCTTTGTTCTTATGTTCTTATGTTCTTATTAAAATCAGCTTTTCGAAAATCTGGCACTTTAACAGAATTTTCTCCTACTGGTCTATTCCATTCTATGCTAAATCTGATTTCTTTGTGATCACTGCTCCCTAGCTCACTCCCTATTTCGATGTCATTAATTTGCGTTTCCCTGTTAGTTAACACTAAATCTAAAATATTATTTTCCCGTGTTGGTTCCTTAATGTGTTGCGTAAGAAAGCAATCGTCAATTAATTCTAGAAAATCTTCTGCTTCACTATTCCCTGTTTTGTTCAACCAGTTTATTCCGCTAAAATTAAAGTCACCCATGACATAAATACTGTTAGATCTAGATGCTCTAGATATTTCATCCCATAGGTGCTTTGCTTCCATTCTGTCTAAATTTGGTGGCCTATATATTACTCCTATTATAATTTTATTTGCTTTTTCGTTTAATTCTATCCAAATAGTTTCTGTGTGTGGCTCTGTTTTGATTCCCTCTTTGAGACTACATTTCAAATTGTCCCTAACATATATGGCTACTCCACCTCCTCGTCTAATATATCTATCTGAGTGAAATAGTTTAAATCCATATATTTGATATTCAGCTAATAGTTCTCTATTTTCTACATTCATCCACGTTTCGGTAAGTGCAATAATATCTATTTTTTCTGTGCAGACAAGAGCATTTAATTCGTTAATTTTATTTTTTAGACTTCTACTGTTAGTGTAATATACCCTAAGTGAATTGTTATTTTGCGGACCTTCTCTTTCCCTGATCGTTTTGCCAATTCCAATTGAAGGATTAAAAATGGGGAGGTCACTTTAGAACAGGAATTCGTACAACTGGTTAGAAATGTTAAAAAAGAGGTAAGGAAAGCAAAAAGAAACTATGAAGTTCGCATAGCAGGGCAAGCAAAGACAAATCCTAAAGGGTTTTTTCAGTTATATCGTACTAAGACTAGGGAAAGGATAGGTCCATTAAAAACTGAGACAGGTCAAATAACAGATAGTGATGAAGAGATGAGTAGTATTTTTAATAAATATTTTGTATCTGTATTTACTAAAGAGGAACTTAACAATATGCCTTCAGCCGAACAAGTCTATGTGGGTGGGGACGAGGACAGGTTGACGAGTTTAGCAGTTACCAGGGAGGATGTTCTTAAACAAATAGTAAAACTCAAACCAAACAAATCCCCAGGGCCGGATGAAGTGTTTGCTAGGGTGCTTAAAGAATGCAAAGAGGAGCTTTGTGACCCACTGTCAACCATATTTAATAAATCAATAGAGTCAGGCAGAGTGCCAGAGTTTTGGAAAGTTGCTAATGTGATACCAGTTTTTAAGAAAGGAGATAGATCACTTGCGTCTAACTATCGACCAATTAGCCTAACGTCTATTGTGGGAAAGTTACTCGAATCTATAATAGCAAATAAAATTCGTCTTCATCTTGAAAAACATAAATTAATAATTGAGTCGCAACATGGTTTTATAAATGGCCGTTCATGTTTAACAAATTTGTTATCTTTTTATTCTAGCATTGTTGAGGCAGTTGATAGTGGTAAGGATTGCGATGTTGTATACCTTGACTTTAGCAAAGCTTTTGATACAGTGCCACATGAAAGACTGATTAAAAAAATAGAGTCTCATGGTATTGGGGGTGCTATATTAAGCTGGATTAGGGCATGGCTATACCAAAGGAAACAGAGAGTTAGTATAAATGGAATCAAGTCAGAGTGGGAAAATGTTGTAAGTGGAGTGCCTCAAGGCTCTGTCCTGGGACCTCTGTTGTTTATAATATATATAAATGATTTAGATTCAGGTTTGAGTAGCAACATTTGCAAATTTGCCGATGATACGAAAATCGGTAGGGAAATTAATTCGGAGGAGGACTCACTATCACTTCAAGTTGATCTAGATAGGGTTTTGAAATGGTCAAAGGATTGGCAGATGCAGTTTAATGCTGATAAATGTAAAGTTCTGAGGTTAGGTAATGATGATAGAGTTACAAGATACGAGCTAGATGGTGTTGTGATTGCGAAGTCGGATTGCGAAAGGGATCTGGGAGTTATGATTAGTAAGAATTTAAAACAAAAGGATCAATGCATAAATGTTCGTAATAAGGCAAATCGGACACTTGGATTTATTAATCGCAGCGTTAGTAACAAGACACCTGGTGTGGTTCTCAAGTTATATCTTGCTCTAGTTAGGCCCCATTTAGATTATGCAGTTCAGTTTTGGTCGCCATATTATAGAATGGATATAAATTCACTAGAACGTGTCCAGCGTAGGATGACTAAGTTAATTCCCCAAATTAGAAATCTTTCATATGAAGAAAGATTAACAAAGCTTAAGTTGCATTCACTGGAAAGGCGAAGAGTTAGGGGTGACATGATAGAGGTTTACAAGTGGATGAATGGACATAACAGGGGGGATACTAATAGGGTATTAAAAATATCAACACAAGACAGAACACGAAACAATGGGTATAAATTGGATAAGTTTAGATTTAGGAAAGACTTGGGTAAATACTGGTTCAGTAACAGGGTTGTTGATTTGTGGAACCAATTGCCGCGTAACGTGGTGGAGGTGGGGTCCCTCAATTGTTTCAAGCGTGGGTTGGACAAGTATATGAGTGGGATTGGGTGGTTATAGATAGGAGCTGCCTCGTATGGGCCAATAGGCCTTCTGCAGTTAACTTTGTTCTTATGTTCTTACACAACAGACGACGCTACAATTACGATGTCACATCCCTCACCAAAATAGCTCGTATGGGCCAATAGGAGCTGCTTCGTATTGGCCAATAGCTGCCTCGTATTGGCCAATAGCTGCCTCGTATGGGCCAATAGCAGCTGCCTCGTATGGGCCAATAGCAGCTGCCTCGTATGGGCCAATAGCAGCTGCCTTGTATGGGCCAATAGCAGCTGCCTCCTATGGGCCGATAGCAGCTGCCTCCTATGGGCCAATAGCAGCTGCCTCCTATGGGCCAATAGCAGCGGCCTCCTATGGGCCAATAGCAACTGCCTCCTATGGGCCAATAGCAGCTGCCTCCTATGGGCCAATAGCAACTGCCTCGTGTGGGCCAATAGCAGCTGCCTCCTATGGGCCAATAGCAGCTGCCTCCTATGGGGCAATAACAGCTGCCTCCTATGGGCCAATAGCAGCTGCCTCCTATGGGCCAATAGCAGTTACCTCCTATGGGCCAATAGCAGCTGCCTCCTATGGGCCAATAGCTGCTGCCTCCTATGGGCCAATAGCAGCTGTCTCCTATGGGCCAATAGCAGCTACCTCGTATGGGCCGATAGCAGCTGCCTCGTATGGGCCTGTAGCGAGTTAATCTTATACTCGCTCCATTATCTCATTATCTTAATAGCATAACTAATTACAGAAGCTACAATCCTTTCCCCAATTACAGGTAATACTCTTCTCACTTTGTTGGAGGAAGCTAAGGTGTAATCAACATATAAGCAACGATTTGATGAATAGAAAACACGGAAGACATCTCCCGTCACGCTGGGTGTAGTCGCACCTCCACAGATCTCCAGTATCATCTATTGATACTGGTGATGGCTTAAAAGGGCCACCACTTACGGGCTATTCATGCCCATGCCACCTTTTGGGTGGCTTAATCTTCATCAGTCGAATAGAAAACAGTTCAATTTCCACAGTCAACAATGTAGCACTCGGCGTGTACAGTCCTAATCGACCCAAGACGCTACAGCTTCGACACAGTAGACAGCAGACTACGACCGCATCGAGCCGCCACGCTCTCGCTCCCCGAGTTCAGACACTCACAATTCTCAATCGAGCCGCCACGCTCTCCCACATAGAGCTCCACGACTCCGGCCGCACTCAGCTCTGCTCCAGGCTTCGTCTCAACGTCTACGACACTGCTGTATCCAGGACTACTAAATAAATATGAAACTCACTAAACACTGTGTATCTAATCAACCCAACAACATAACATAATCGTACGTTACATTGGTGACCCCAGAGAGTTTCGACGATACCCAGCCACGACTGACTACAACATGGATTCTCACTGGACCTCTACTGCTGCTGCTTGCTGTGGACCGCAGCCACCTGTCATGGAACGTTGCCAACACCCTCGCCACAGCTATGATTTTTATGGCGATCATCTCTGCATTTTCATCTACTACGGCTTGCTGCTCCACGATCGTTACTCACTCATCTGGCAGCTTCATCAGTAACTACATAATGTGGGATCTACAGCCTGTCCTGCCGACTCTCCGTCGCTGCCGTGGCACTGCTTGTTCTACAGAGCAGCCCACGAAAGCTGCTCTTTCGTCAGATTCATCTACACGTTCACTGCATTCTGATACTCTGCCGACTCAAGCACTTTGCGCAGTACAGGACTTACAGCTTGCGTTTCTGACTCTTCGTCGCCTCCAGGACAATTCAGCTCTAGCAGTGATTCCCTCGTTGTCCTAACTACGTGCCTACATTACCTCCTATTGTCCTGGTGCCCGAGCCCATCCGCCCCGGATCTAAATGCTCCACCAACGACCCAAGGACGCAACAATCATGCACACTCTTCTCTCCTGCTACACCGAGCTTGTCCACACACTGCCTGCATCTTTTGGTACCAGACTACATGTTCCACAGCGACCCAGGCCTCGACCCAGGAACAGTAGCCTCGTTTTTTTGTTTATGTATTGCTTTTCTTCCATTCCCTGGCAGGGGGAGTCCTGTAGCGAGTTAATCTTATACTCGCTCCATTATCTCATTATCTTAATAGCATAACTAATTATAGAAGCTACAATCCTTTCCCCAATTACAGGTAATACTCTTCTCTTCTTGTTGGAGGAAGCTGAGGTGTAATCACCATATAAGCAACGATTTGATGAATAGAAAACAGTTCAATTTCCACAGTCAACAATGTAGCACTCGGCGTGTACAGTCCTAATCGACCCAAGACGCTACAGCTTCGACACAGAGCAAACAGCAGACTACGACCGCATCGAGCCGCCACGCTCTCGCTCCCCGAGTTCAGACACTCACTGTGGGGTGTTTCTTTTTTGCTTTCACGACTGCAATGCGTACGTCGCCAATGTACATGTAGCAGACGCTTCACGAAGCTGTCGGAATTTGCAGAATAGAAAATACGAGAGCAACCGTATAGGGCCTGGGAGCAAGGTCGAGTTGGAGTCCTTGAGGATCTCCTCTTCTCAGACTTGTCTCACCTGGTCCTGCTCCACGTTGATTGTTGGAATCTCCTCAATGATTTAACACTTTAAGGGACTCCTAGGGTCCTCATCACATTTATAGTTTGTGACTTATAGGCAACTCGGTGTTGAAGACACTTAGAGCTGAAGGCTTGTGTAATGTTTGCAGTATTCAGAAGTGGTTCAACGGAAACACCGCATAAAGCTTAACAGTAGTTTATTTACTAACTTAACCACTAATACACAAGGTACTTGATTTACTTTAGATTGGCGTCAGCAAAGCTATGGTTATATTAGCGAGACTCTTGACGTCTGGCTAAACGACTCGTATCCACTCGTGGAGAAACACCTAACTTAACACAGTTGACAGCCAATCATTAAAAAATAAAATAAAATAAAATGTTTATTTAGGTAAGGTACATACATACAATAAATTTTTACAAAGATTGGTTGACTTATAGGTAGAGCTAGTACATACAATGCCTAAAGCCACTATTACGCAAAGCGTTTCGGGCATGATAAACTTAAATGACAAGCCTAATACTAATTGAGCACAATGAGTAGAATGAAAACAAGAAATGAAAACATAGATGAAAAAGCAGCACAAATACAATAATGTCGACAAACAGCGCTCTTTAAAAAAAAAACAGACATTGGTTGACAATAGAAGGGTAAGGTAGGTTACAGGGAATTTATTAGGTATAGCTTCGTTTTTAACTTAAACTGGTTGAGAGAGGTACAGTCTTTAACATGGTTGGGAAGGTCATTCCACATTCTGGGCCCCTTGACTTGTAGAGCATTTCTAGTTTGATTAAGTCGTACTCTAGGAATATCAAAACTGTATTTGTTTCTGGTGTGGTGCTCATGGGTTCTGTTACAACCTTCTATGAAGCTTTTGAGATCAGGATTGGCATTATAGTTTAGCGTTTTATATATGTATAATACACATGAGAGAATGTGCAGTGACTTAATGTCTAACATATTCAGAGATTGTTGACCAGACCACACACTAGAAATTGAAGGGACGACGACGTTTCGGTCCGTCCTGGACCATTCTCAAGTCGACATTAAATTCTCTTGACATTAAACTCGCCTTTCGACAAACTAACACACTTCGTAGCAATCTAGTTCACACTGCTCCTCCTGCTGCTAATGCTGCTGGTGTCTACTCTATTTCCTGTTCATCTTGTCCTCTCCAATACTTTGGCGAAACTGGCCGTACACTGAATGACAGACTTAAAGAACACAAGAGAAGTGTTAAGTCTGCAGACACTAACAATGCTCTCTTCTGCCATGTGAGGGATTCTAATCATCCCATTGATTGGTCTTCCTCCAAAATAATCTTTCCTGCCTCTACTCTACACAGACGCCGTCTTGTAGAATCGGCTCTTATAAACAATGTACCCAACATGAACTTGAGTCCTGGCTTTGTTGCTGTGGACTCTTCCCTTTCACAGTATATACTCAAATGCTCTAATCTTTCTAACAAACGTGACTTAACATAAGCTTTCCCCCTTCCATTTCTTTCTTTCTCTTTCCTTTTCTCTCTCTCTTCTCCCTTTTTCTGTTCATTGTCTTCTCCTACGCTCCCTTGCTATCCTCTTCTTTTTCCTATTACTATCTCCTTCGGTGGTTATAATAGGAGCTGCCTCGTATGGGCCAATAGGCCTGCTGCAGTTCTCATTACTACTATCCCCTACACCTGACTTTCCTCCTCAGCTCTCTCTTGCCTATTTATTGCCTGTCCCTACCTCCACATCACAATCGACTTGAGAATGGTCCAGGACGGACCGAAACGTCGTCGTCCCTTCAATTTCTAGTGTGTGGTCTGGTCAACATACTTCAGCCACGTTATTGTGACTCATCGCCTGCATATTCAGAGATTTGAGTAGGGGTACCGAGTGATGTCTGGGGCTAGAGTTAGACATTGTCCTAATAGCAGCTTTGTGTTGAGTAATTAGAGGACGTAAGTGATTTTGGGTAGTAGAGCCCCAAGCACAAATACCATAGTTGAGATATGGATAGATAAGGGAGTAATAGAGAGTCACCAGGGCAGGGCGTGGTACATAATATCTGATCTTAGAAAGAATGCCCACAGTTTTTGAAACTTTTTTTGATATATTTAGAATGTGTCCCTGGAAATTCAGCTTGTGGTCAATGAGAATACCAAGGAATTTGCCTTGGAATTTGAATTTGTTACAAATTTGGGTATTGTTTATTTTGAGATTTATTTGATTAGAGGATTTATTGCCAAACAGAATATAGAAAGTTTTGTCAATGTTAAGGGTGAGTTTGTTGGCAGTTAGCCAAAGATGGACTTTATTTAGCTCAGTATTTACTGTGGCATTTAGAGCAAGGGGGTCAGGACTGGAGTAAATGAAGGTTGTGTCGTCAGCAAATAGAATTGGTTTGAGGTGTTGGGAGGCATTTGGAAGGTCATTAATGTAGATGAGAAAGAGGAGAGGGCCAAGTATGCTGCCCTGAGGAACACCAATGTTGATGGGTAGGGTGGGAGAAATTGTATTATTCACAGAAACATATTGGAGCCTGTCAGTAAGGTAGGATTTGAGGTATTGTAGGGAGTGTCCTCTGACTCCATAATGATGTAATTTAAGAAGAAGGTTTTGGTGGTTGACAGTATCAAAAGCTTTACGCAGGTCCACAAATAACCCAACAGGGAACTCATTTTTATCAAGAGCTGTATGAATCGAGTTAAGCATACTAATAAGTGCATCGTTAGTGTTTTTTTTGGGTCTGAAGCCATATTGGCAAGGGCTAAGTATATTGAGTTTGGCTAGATATGAGTAAAGCTGCTTATAGATTAGTTTTTCAAAATTTTTTGACAAGTTTGGCAGGATTGATATAGGTCTGTAGTTGTTAACACGGCAACCTAACTGCCGGTATGCAAAGGAATCACAAGAGTTCCAACCGTATACTCGGTAATGATGATATGCAATAAATCAACAAATACACTGTCAATGGAACAGGCAATAACATGCACAATAACTAAATGTGTGGTGTATGTGAAGCTCACATTCAACAGACGAGTGAAATGCCGTGATACCACACAGATAAACACGCATACACCGTCGATTCACCTATGACCTGTGACAGGTATGAGAAGGTGAGAACTGTGGTTGATCCCTCAGATCAACACAGACACAATAAAACAACGACAAGATCTTGTACTTATAGATAGGGTACCATTCCTTACTCACTCACTCAGGCACATTTATACAAGCACTCGTAGGTGGCCTGACAGCTGGCTTCGCTCGTAGACACGGAGGGTACTTGCAGTAGGGCGGGCTGTATGCTTAACAGACACACGCGCACCCACTGGCACTGGCGATGAGCAAGGTGGTGACGTCACGTAGTAGTGTGAGGGCGGCGGCGGGCGCTCGAGGCACAGAAGTACAGAGGTAATGGGGTACTGAGGTGCACGCTCGGGACGAGTGGCGGCGGCTGTGGTACCATGCAGGTACACACAGCTTAGGCGGCGGCACTGCCTTAATTCACTCTTAAGTCACTCACAACGATCTTTGTCACCAGGGGTTACCTGATACCAGTCTGTTTCGCTCTGGAGGTTTGTCACTTTAGGCTTCTGAATAATATATGTTCCCACTCGTGATTCTGGGCGAGTGTGTCGTATAATCTTCAGACGCTGAGTTAACTTGACGGTGAGGAATAGACGGTGTTCAGTCTATTGGCCGGTAGACTGAACAGAACACGTCCACTTTGCTAGAGATCCCTCACAAGAATGCTTTACAAGTGCTGCCGGGCATCTCGTGGCACACACAAGGGGATTACAATTTGACCAATGACATTGCAGCAAATGAGCGGGAACCAATCATATTAGCTTGTTCGATGAGCAGTAGGAGAGGTGACGTCATGAACACGTCATAGCTGTTATTGTCCATCGCGCCGGTTGACCCCAGAGGTCAGACGCTGCTAGCGTCTCCCCTCTCCCACGCGGGCACCAGCCATGTATACTCACTGACCCTTTGGTGGCAAGTATGCTTAATTCCCTGTATCTACTTCCTGCCTGGACATACGGCGGCCTCCGTATTATGAAAGTGTTCCTGGTTAAGTGGGCATTCTGGAGATACCCAACATGCCAGGTCACTATCCAGGGTTGACAGAAATAGGACCTTGTGCACAAGATCGGTGCACTGTGCACAGAAATGAGTCATTCCAGTCAGCTGTGGGAGAATCTTGAGAGACACTCTCTCACAACACCCCCAACAAAGATCGAGCCCACATAGTGGCGCTCGTTCAGACCTCACACCGCTGACGCACGTGCACAGTGCTGAGTGCACGTGGGGGTCTAGCAGACCCCCATCTTCTATACAGCTAGGCGAGGCGGGTCCCCGTCTAAACTATTCTCTTCTGGTAAGAGAGGAATTTCTTTAGTCACCGGGTCACATGTTCAGGTCTTGAGCAGGCACTGTGGTCTGACAGAGCTCCAGGTCTGGGTCGGCTCAACGCCTCGAAACCCTGAGTGGCGCTAGTCTGTTCACTACCTCTCTCCACCTGTGTCATGCCTGAAACATCAGACACACACTGGGAACCAGTGTCCGGTGATTCGCGTTGCATTTCCTCACTCATGTCTCCCTCGTTCGACGTCTCGTTAATCACCCCTGACCTACTCAACCAGTCAGCACCTACGTTGTCAGCTCCCTTTATATAAACCACGCGGAATGTGAACTGTTGAAGGAACAGCGCATTATTCTAGGGTTTGGGTTTTTAAGCGTACCGATGTGGCTGAGGGGTTGGTGATCTACTTGAAACGTGAAACGCTTACCATAGAGATACTGGTAGAATTTCCTTACTCCCACGACAGCAGCAAGGAGTTCCTTTTCTACAGTGGAGTACTTCTGCTCAGCATCGCTCAATTTACGACTGGAGTACGCAACTGGCCAGATTTCACCGTCGTACTCTTGCATGAGTACAGCACCAATACCTGTATTTGAGGCATCTGTCCGTAGGATGTACTCCCCTGCATGGTAGAATCTGGTAGTCTAAGGATGGGTGCTTTAGTCAGCTTCTTCTTGAGCGTTGAGAATGCTGAGTTCTCCATTTCTGTCCAACGTACTCTAACAGGTGCTTTCTTCTTGGGTGTTGTAAGAGAGTGTCTCAAGATTCTCCCACACTCACAATTCTCAATCGAGCCGCCACGCTCTCCCACATAGAGCTCCACGACTCCGGCCTCACTCAGCTCTCTGCTCTGCTCCAGGCTTCGTCTCAACGTCTACGACACTGCTGTATCCAGGACTACTAAATAAATATGAAACTCACTAAACACTGTGTATCTAATCAACCCAACAACATAACATAATCGTACGTTACAGGCCAATAGCAGCTGCCTCGTATGGGCCAATCCTGGTCACTAATTTATGTAAATGAATAATTGACCACAAGTTTATTTTGAAAAGGAACCTAAGAAGTCGTTTGAAGATTCCTAGATGGACGAAATAATGCTGTGGTGCTCTGGCTAGCGCTGTGAACATCGTGAACAGCATTGAATCACTGATATTTGAACATTGTACCCAGTCATTATCCCACTCAGGCTCTTCTATAATACTATCACGGCTAAATAATACAGGTTATATATATATTTTGACATTATTAGGCGATGCTGTGGTCACACGCTGAACAGCAGAGCTGTGCGCTCATGCTGCAAGCGCCAGCCTTGGTTGCTCACTCACTACTGAGACTCTGACACCCTGCAATATGTGGACCATGATTTTTTTTAAAGATGGCATCTGTTTACAAGAGCTCTGAGGAAGCTGATGTGAACCCCATGTATCCGAGGGAGTTTTGAATGGAACGTGAAAAATAAAAACACCTGGAGGCGCGTTGCGCACCCGAAGCCTGGGCCTGCAGGCGTGTTGCGCAGTTAAAGGGTTAAGGAATAATGCAGTAGATATGCACACAATATAACAACCATATCAGACGATATCTAAGATTACAATGGTAAAGTAATAATGGCTTAGGTACAAGTATTGGCGGATTGGGTAGCACTAGATACAGTGCGAGTTAAAGTACTAGGTTGGAAACTATGAAGATGAAATTTGGTAATTTCTGGTGTTACTTTTGAATACAGCAAAAATTGGAAAGCTTTTCAATTCATTAGGGAGTGAGTTCCATATACTAGGTACCTTTATTTGCAGTGTTTACACAGATTAAGTTTGACTCTGCGGATGTCAAAGAGATATTTATGTCTGGTGTGGTGAGTATGTATTCTATTACATCTGTCCAGGAAGAGTTTCAGAACAGAGTTTCCATTTAAGAAAAGGCGTTTATAAATGTAATTGACTCAATAATTTTTTTTTATTTTATTTAGGAAAAGTACATACATAGTTGATTTACAAACATATTGTTGGATTTATAGTTGAAGCAAGTACATACAATACCTAAAGCCACTAATATGCATAGCGTTTCAGGGAAGATGAGGAAAAAAACACTTAGACTAAAACTTAATAGTAATTGGGATTAGGTATCCCAAAATGTATGGAGTGGCAAAGGCCAGGAACTTATCATCGTTTTTATTGCTAATGTTAACATTGCCTATCTGAAGCTGAATTGCATTTGTTGATTTGCTTCCAAATAAGATGTATTATGTCTTTTCTATGTTTAGTGTGAGTTTTTTGGTTGACATCCACAAGTGGGTATTTTTTAATTCATTGTTTACAACATTATTTATTTATTTATTTATTTATATATAAACAAGAAGGTTCATTGGGATTGTGAGGATACATAATATAGTAATTACAATTTTGTAAAGCAACTAGTACGTGCAGCGTTTCGGGCAGGTCCTTAACCCTTTAACTGCGTGGCCTATAAATATGACACCCCCCCTCCCCCAAGTGCGCAGGAAATAAATTCTCTTGAAAAAAATCTTTTGTTTTTTTAAAGTGTCAAAAACCCTTCCCCCAGTATGGGTATGTCAACAAAATTTCGAACTTGTACTTTGGCTGCTATGGGGTCCGTAAGTTGGCACGTGACGTCATAATTCCCCGTTCACCCGTGCAGTAAGCTCCCGGGGCAGGTGGGGCGCGCAAGTTGCCGCGAATATATTTTTGTTCATTTTTTGCGCACTGTTCCAAATACATTTTATTTGCTTTTACGTGCTAATCCTATGTATAATGAACACGTACACTATATTATGGCAGTAAAACATCTGTATTGTCTGAGGACACTGTTATGTGCATGACACTTGTGTACACATATGTTGCACATATTTACCATGTATCATGCTAATTTATGTATATATACAATCTATTTACAGACTATACACTGTCACACACTATATACATTCACCATCAACACATTCAGAACAACAGGAGTGTGAGCAGCCACACTCAACCAGCCCTCCCTCACTCCTCCAACATCTTACTCGCCAACATTGCTCCTCCAAATCATACAGTTATTCACACCAATGTTTCATGTTCATTTATGTATATTTACAACATATGTACACACTATACACTGTCACACACTATTTACATTCACCATCAATACACTCAGAACACCGCAAGTGTGAGCAGCCACACCCAGCCAGCCCTCCCTCACTCCAACATCTTACTCGCCAACATTGCTCCTCCCACCATACTGTTATTGTATTTATATTACACATGTTATATTTTTTTACACATGTTATATATACCTATCTACATGTTTTATTTACCAGAACTATGCAAGTAAGCCGGTATTGTGTCCAAACAGTACAGTGGCCACCATACACTGCATGACAAATCACACAGCAGACAGCTGATGACGCCCCGATTACGACGTCACCTCCCTCACCAAAATAGCTCCTCACAACATACTCCTGGTGCTGTTATTACACTATTCACACACGCACCTTATATACCCATGTACTGTACATGTGTGTTCCCCATAGCGAACCACGAAGCTAGTATGGTGAGCAAAACAAGAGTTACTGCCACACAGTGAGGCTCCCTCAATTCTCTCCCTTCCTCCCTCCCTCACCAAAATTCCTCCTTCCTACGCACAACGCTTATTGACCACAAGTTTATTTTGAAAAGGAACCTAAAAAGTCATTTGAAGATTCCTAGATGGACGAAATAATGCTGTGGTGGTGTGGCTATTGCTGTGAACATCGTGAACAGCATTGAATCACTGATATTTGAACATTGTACCCAGTCATTATCACACTCGGGGTCTTCTATAATACTATCACGGCTAAATAAAACAGATTATATATATTTTTTGGCAATATTAGGCGATGCTGTGGTCACACGCTGAACAGCAGTGCTGTGCGCTCATGCTGCGAGCACCAGCCTTGGTTGCTCACTCACTACTGAGGCTCTGACACCCGACAATGTGGACCATGATTTTTTTTTAAGATGGCGTCTGTTTACAAGAGCCCTGAGGAAGCTGATGTGAACCCCATGTAGCCGCGGGAGTTTTGAATAGAATGTGAAAAATAAAAACACCCGGAGGCGCGCTGCTTACCCGAAGCCTGGGCCTGCAGGCGTGTTGCGCAGTTAAAGGGTTAATCTAAGAAAATTTTTAGTAGGTAAATACTTGCAAAATTTATAAAAAATGATAACAGTTACAAGGCATGAAAAAAAATAAAAGATGAGAGAAAATTGTAGGTATATTAAAGCACATAGGTAGCTCAGATTGATTGCAATGACAGCTTAATTGGTAGTTGACAAAAATTGCTAGGCACAATACAGCATATGGCTAGCACATAAAAGAAGACAGCAATGAACACAATGATAAGGGTGTTTGGGTTAAGTATATAAAAATTTGGAGATTGGGTAACACTAGATACAGAGCAAATTTAAAGCTCAGTGTAGGAAGCTACGAAGATGAAATTAGGTACTTTTTGGTTTTGCTTTTAAATGAGGCAAAAGTTTGACAGCTTTTCAATTCACTAGGGACTGAGTTCCATGGACTAGGTCCCTTAATTTGCATAGAATGCTTACACAGATTAAGATTGACCCAAGGGATATCAAAGAGATATTTATTTCTGGTGTGGTGATAATGGGTCCTATTACATCTGTCCAGGGAGAGTTTCAGAGCATAGTTTGCATTTAAGAACAGGGTTTTGTAAATGTAGTTGACACAAGAGAACGTGTGGAAGTTAGTTAGTTTAGTTCATTTATTATGCACCCCATACCCATCATGTGGGTGGTAGTGGAAAGGGTTACAGAGGCACAAAATGGGCTCAGGGCCTGAACCCCACAATTCATTTAGCTAAGCAAGTTACAGTCTTGATGAGCTAGTTACAAAATTCAATATAAGTCGTCACATCAACAATGGGTTCGAGATCGACCTCAAGTACAGGTTCTAAATTAAGCAACTGACATATATATGTGGAGAGCTAGTGTCAAAATTTATATGTTTGTCCTGCACACCGCCCCCCCATCCAGTGGCCAGTGGTGGATAGGTTACAATCACTCAGTTACTACCTACAGTTAGCAAACTGGGGATATTTGGCTAAAATTTCTGGTAGCAGATCATTTTGAATGAAATATTTACACATCGCTGGAACATTGGTTATAGAATTGTCTCTAAATTCACGTATCTTTTCGCACCCCATCACATAGTGACAAAGGGTGTGGGAATAATTTTGTTGACACAGTTTACATTTGGTCAAGTCTACATCAGCAGATAATGAGAATTCCCAGAGATACTTGTAACCGAGTCTAAGCAGAGCAGTAGTAACATCTAGAAGTCTGCTGAATTTATTCGATGATCCATCCAATAAAATCCATCCATGTAGTTATTGTCCTTGTATATAAGTCACCGGAGGCAAACCCTCAGTAGTTTAAAGACCAACTAATGAAAATAGAACACTGCTTGGAAAACCTCACAAATCCAGCTCCGAACATCATCCTGCTTGGGGACTTCAACCTACGGCACCTGAAATGGAAGCACCTGGCTAATACAGTAATATCAGAAAGAATACCAGGAAGTAGCCTAAATGAACAAGCACATGCAAATGACCTGCTACGGATGTGCGACAGGTTTGCCTTAAACCAGCAAATAGTAGAGCCAACTAGGAAGGAGAACACGCTGGACCTCATTTTCACTAATAATGATGAATTGATCAGGAACATAATGATTACAAATACCTGTTACTCAGATCACAACTTAATTGAAGTTATGACAACCATGGGGAGTAGACCTTCAAAACCAGTCCAGATTCCTGGTGGAGGAGATTTCAGCAAATTCAACTTCAATAACAAACAGATAAACTGGGAACAAATAAACCAGGACTTCACAGAAATAAACTGGGAAGAACAGCTAAAAAATGCAAACCTGAATCAGTGCCTGGAAAAAATAAGCTCAGTAGTACTAGAAATATGTTCAAACCGCATACCCCTAAGAAAAAAGAGGAAGAGATGCAGATTGGAACGGGAACGTCGTTCCCTATATAGGCGAAGAAAACGAATCGCGGAACAACTTGAGAGTCGCACCCTATCTCAAGAATGGCAAAGAAGGTTAGGTAGAGAAATAAAAACAATTGAACGGAAGCTACAAGAATCATACAAAACCCAGGAGAGGCAAAGAGAGCAAAAGGCCATCAGTGAAATAGAGAGAAATCCGAAATATTTTTTCTCCAATGCAAAATCAAGATCAAAAACCACATCTAGTATCGGGCCCCTGCGAAAAGGAGATGGAACTTTCACCGATGACAACAAAGAAATGAGCGAGCTACTGAGGAAGCAGTACGACTCTGTTTTCAGCGAGCCATTAAACACACTAAAGATTGATAACCCAAATGAATTTTTCATGGATATGATACCAACATCAAATCATATATCAGACGTCACCCTATCCCCACTGGATTTTGAAGAAGCCATAAACAGTATGCCTATGCACTCTGCACTAGGCCCGAATTCTTGGAACTCCATATTCATAAAGAACTGTAAAAAAACACTGTCGCAGGCCCTCCACATTCTGTGGAGACAAAGCCTAGATACTGGCGTTATTCCTGATATACTAAAAACAGCAGAGATAGCACCACTTCATAAAGGAGGAAATAAGGCAGAGAATTACAGACCGATAGCACTAACATCGCACATTATAAAAATTTTTGAGAGAGTGCTAAGAAGTAAGATCACAAAATACATGGAATCACAGCATCTCCATAACCCCAGACAACATAGTTTCAGAACAGGGCGCTCTTGCCTGTCGCAGTTGCTGGACCACTATGATATGGCATTAGATGCTATGGAAGACAAACAAAACGCTGATGTAATTTACACAGATTTCGCAAAAGCCTTTGATAAATGTGACCATGGTGTTATTGCACATAAAATGCGTTCAAAAGGAATTACCGGAAAAATAGGCAGATGGATCTACAATTTCCTGACCAACAGAACCCAATGTGTAATAGTCAACAAAATAAAATCCAGCCCATCAACCGTGAAGAGCTCAGTCCCCCAGGGTACTGTGCTTGCTCCAGTACTTTTTCTCATCCTCATATCGGACATAGACAAGAACACAACCTATAGCACTGTATCATCCTTTGCAGATGACACTAGGATCTTCATGAGAGTAGGCAACATAGAGGACACGGCAAACCTCCAGTCAGATGTAGATCAGGTCTTTCTATGGGCTACAGAAAATAATGTGGTGTTTAACGAAGATAAGTTCCAGCTCATGCGCTATGGAAAAAATGAAAATATAAAAACGGAAACCACGTACAAAACTCAAGCAAATCATAACATAGAACGAAAAGGCAATATAAAGGATCTGGGTGTACTCATGTCGGAAGACCTTACCTTTAAAGAACACAATAAAGTAGCCGTCACAACTACAAGAAAATGACAGGTTGGATAACAAGAACTTTTCACACTAGAGATGCTATACCGATGATAATTTCAAAACGCTTGTACTCTCTAGAGTGGAGTACTGCTGCACAATAACAGCCCTTTTCAAAGCTGGAGAAATTGCTGACCTGGAGAGCGTGCAGAGATCCTTTACTGCTAGAATCCACTCAGTAAAACATCTAAACTATAGGGACCGACTAAAGAGCCTAAAACTGTACTCCCTTGAGCACAGGCAGGAGAGGTACATAATAATTTACACGTGGAAAATATTAGAGGGGCTGGTCCCAAACCTGAACACAGAAATAACATCACATGAGACCAGAAGACATGGCAGGATGTGCAGATTACCCCCGTTGAAAAGCAGAGGTGCAACAGGTACTCTGAGAGCTAGAGAACTCTATCAACATCAGAGGTCTGAGACTGTTCAACACGCTTCCACTACACATAAGGGACATAACTGGCCGACCCCTCACAGTGTTCAAGAGAGAACTGGATAAGCACCTCCGAAGGATACCTGATCAACCAGGTTGTGACTCATACGTCAGGCTGCGAGCAGCCGCGTCCAACAGCCTGGTTGATCAGTCTGGCCACCAGGAGGCCTGGTCGACGACCGCGCCGCGGGGACGCTAAGCCCCGGAAGCACCTCAAGGTAACCTCCATAGATGTGTGGCTCCTCTTGCATGATAGTATGATGATAGATGGAATTACTGGTGTCAATTTCACTTTGCCTCAGATCTACAAGATCTTGTTGAAGTTCTCGGTGTACTGCTGCTCTCAGATTGCTCATTGACAATCCAAGGTTACACTCAACGGCTCCTTTAAAGGCAGATTCTTTGGCTAACTTATCAGCTCTATCATGCATTTGGAGGCCAACATGAGATGGAGACCACATGAAATGGACTGTTACCATCCTTAATAATTTTGTTGTATTTGTGTCTAGCTTCGGACACGAGCATGTTACAGTTATGTCTTAAAGAGTTGAGAGCATTTAAGGATGATAAGGAGTAACTTACAATTAATGTATCAAGTTTGGAGACTTGTACACATTTCAATGCAAGGATCAAGGCAAATAGTTCAGTCTGAAGGGTAGAGGCCCAATTGTTTATACGGACTCCCCACTCAAAGTACAAGCCATCGCCCATTGTCAGAACACCTGCACTTCCAGCTACACCTGTGGTGCGGTGTAGGGAACCATCAGTGTATATGATTTGAGAGAGAAAATGCTCTGTGGACAGAGCATCAATATGGCTTAAGGCGTTGAGCTTTGCCTCAAGACGAAGCTTGGGATGATCTCTAATTTGCTTCTTGGGTGGAAAGGGAGGGATTAAAACTGTTAAGGGTGTAACCTCCCACGGTGCAGAAAAGTGCCGTTGTTGTTTCTCTTGGTACAAATCATGAACCTGATACATTCTGAGTTGAGTTCCAGTTTTTGTTATCCATTTGGAACAATGCTGATTTTCAATAAAGAAATTCTGGAGGGCTTCTGTGCAAGGATTAGGTTGAGTTAGCCTAAGCATTTTTATACCAATTTGACAGTTAATTTCAGTAACACGATCAACAACGCTCAGAATATAACCGCTGCATTACGTAGGAATGCGGAGGAATTTCTGATGGAGGAGAAGACAATTGCACAGCGCGATCCGCAGCGCAGCGTGCGGAGCGCCGCGGGGGGCCTATATAAGAAGAGAGGAGGGGACATGCGTTCTCCATTTGGTCACCACTTGGTCCGGGAGACATCTCCCGTCACGCAGGGTGCAGTTGCGCCTCCACAGATCTCCAGTATCATCTTTTGATACTGGTAATGGCTCGAAAGGGCCACCACTTACGGGCTATTCATGCCCGTGCCACCTCTTGGGTGGCTTAATCTTCATCAATCAATCAATCGACATGCGTTCCCACCATTTGGTCACCACTTGGTCCGGGAGACATCTCCCGTTACGCAGGGTGCAGTTGCACCTCCACAGATCTCCAGTATCAGCTCTTGATACTGGTAATGGCTCAAAAGGGCCACCACTTACGGGCTATTCATGCCCGTGCCACCTTTTCGATGGTTTAATCGTCATCTTGGACACATTCATGGGAGACATCTCCCGTCACGCTGAGTGCACTTGCACCTCCACAGATCTCCAGTATCAGCTCTTGATACTGGTGATGGCTCGAAAGGGCCGCCACTTACGAGCTATTCATGCCCGTGCCATCTTTTGGGTGGCTTCATCTTCATCTTCTTCATCTGTTTAAAACACGGGAGACATCTCCCGTCACGCTGGGTGCAGTCGCACCTCCACAGATCTCCAGTATCATCTATTGATACTGGTGATGGCTCAAAAGGGCCACCACTTACCAATTCATGCCCGTGCCACCTATTGGGTGGCTTCATCTTCATCTTAACACATTCACAAGGGAGACATCTCCCATCATGCAGGGTGCATTCGCACCTCCACAGATCTCCAGTATCAGCTCTTGATACTGGTAATGGCTTAAAATGGCCACCACTTACGGGCTATTCATGCCCGTGCCACCTTTTGGGTGGCTTAATCTTCATCATCATCATCATGACATGCGTTCTGTCTTGCTACAGCCTCGCCCCGCTTCACAAGTCAAAGGAAAAATTTTTATTTTATTTTTCTATTACTTACTCAAGATACATAATTATAGACCTTAATTTACTAAGGCTTAGGGTCATTCGTTATTAGCTCTTCTATTAATTGTGCATGGATTTCTTTATTATTCCTGTTACCTCGGAGGTACTTAGGTACTCTGTTCTGTATTACTTCGGCTACTCCTTTGTTGGTGACGATACTTCCCTCTTCTAGAAACGCTGGGGCCTCGTGGATCTATAAGTTTGTAAATAACATATGTTGTTACATTTCTCCCACACCCTTTCAATTCGTCCTTCAATAAATTAACTGAAACTTTAAATCACAATAGTTAAATATTTAAGCTGCTTAATTTAACTGGTACTTAACTTTTCTCAGTCTCGTGCGTTTCATTTAGTGGGTACCTTACGTTAATCCTTCTTCAGTCCTCGGTAGCATTGGCGCGTGAGATCATTATGTCACGTTCCAATAGGATTACAGTTAAAGTCAAGTCTATTCATACTCTTTAAGAATTTAAGCTAAAAAACTTACAGGTCAAGCGGTCTACACTCTTTTAATTCTTTTTTTTCTCTTCACTGACTTATCTCATTCACGCAGTTACTTATCAAACGTTATTTTCTGTTTCTGCGAAGTAGGGAAGTTTTTTATATATTTTTCAGTGCTTCCCTTTAGGTAATTCTGTAGTTGCATGTTTTTCTTTACTTAGGAATTTTCGGCCAGTCAAGTGCGGAAATTTTTATTGTCGGTCGCTGGGTCTCACGTTACAAATTTCATCCTGTACTTCTTTAAAGCATTTAATTCTTGCTAATTTTCCCATCACATATTCATTAACTTATTCACGCTACATATTTATATACAGTAATTATTTAAGGATTATGGTCATTCGTTATTTGTACTTCTATTATATGTTACATCGATTATATTATTATCCCTGTTATCACTGGGGTAATTAGGTATTCTGTTCTGGAAATCTGAAACCCCCCTTTTGTTCGCTGATGGTATTTCCCTCATCCTGTAACGCTGTGGTCTTGAGGCTTTCCAAGTTTGTAAATACTACGCGCTGCCACGTATTCTCACAACCACAATCATTCTTACCCTTACCTATTTTTATTAAAACTTTAATCACAATAGTTAATTAATCACGCTGCTTTTTCTCTCAGTTTGGGATGTGTTCTTATTGGTTTTGTTATCACTGATTAACGATAAACCTTAAACATTGCTGCTTCCCCTTTTAGTCATTATTTCGTCGTCACACCTTGGCCTACCCTACCGTAATTAAATACTGTTCACAATCGCGCCTTCCTTTTAATTAATCGGTCACTGGTTTTCCGGAACATATTTAAAAAACTATAATTACGAAGGTTTTCTAAGTTTATATTTGCTACTTTTATACTTATATCTATACAAATGATATTGAGAATTACTATTACTGACATTCTAAAGTACTTAATTGTTGTTGTTAAAAGTTCGCTGCCTGGAACGGGGGGGTTCCGGGCATCACGGGCTATGGTGAGCCGTAGATGAAAAGTACTTAGTTATGTTAACGACTTTTAATATTCATTAATCCGCTTACTTGTAGCAGTCTGGGACGCTTATTCTATCAATTATTAATTTGTTTCTATCCACAGACTGTTGGGGATAGTCTTTATGGTATTCTTATACAGCCCATTTGTGGTTAGAATTAGTGGCTCCGTTGTTGGTTGGTTGTTAAGGATTAAGCAACTCAAGGGGTGGCACGGGCATGCTTCGACAGAAACATCGTATGACATTATACAGCTCATTTTATTCTGACTAACGACCAGTTCGAAAAATGTGGTCGACAGCCCGCACTGACGCAATATCAAGCTTGATGAGGTGCCCCCTTGGCATTTTTGGGGGTGTGGGTTGTTCTCACAATTTCATGCATTAATTGCAGTATATTACACGTTCATGCGAATTTAATGACGTTCTATAGTACATGTCTTCACATGCTTGGAACAGTGGAAGGTCCCATCCTCCGCTACGCTTCGTGGTAATTGGTCTACAATTTTAACAAACCATGTTATCGAACCAGTTTTTAATTTCCTACGCTGTACATGTTAAAGGGAATTTATTTACGTCCATAGTATGACGCTACATACAGAATTGCTTATTCTAACTAAGGCACAAATTCAGTGCAAGATTAACGGAAGAACAACTCCAGGCGTCTTGTTACTAATGCTTTATTAATATTGCCCAGTGTCCTATTCGCCTCATTTACGACCGAGCATGCATCGCTCCTTTGGTTTTAACCAACTTACTAATTGCAATTCCCAGTTCCCTCACGCATTCCCTTCTTAATCCTGACATCATCCGCTTGTGACTAGTAATCCTTTTTCATCATTACCTAGCCACAAAACTTCACATTTATCAGCATTAAACTGCATCTGACAAGTTTTTGCCATCACAAATACTATTTAGCTCAACTTGATGTGTTAGTGAATCTTCTACCATGTTGTTTTCAACTTGTTGCAAGGAGCACTGTTCGTTTGGTTTTGTAGCGTTTTAATCCCCCCCCCCTGCTTTACCACACTGTCCTACTTATGCCACATGTCCACCCCTGCCAACTCTTACTGCCGTAATATTTCCAGAACGACTACAGACCATCGGGGAACACCTAATGGACGGGGAACATTGGTTTGGCACCGAAGAACACCCTCGATCGGTCCATAGAATTACCCCAATCACCCCAAATCAGGCCAAAACTACCCAAATCGTCCTAGCATTACGTAAGTAATGAAGAAATATGGCATATTTACTTACTATAATGTTGGTGCTACACATAGAACATGATCAAACCTATTTTTACTCTGAAAAAATCTAATTTCATAACGAAATTAGACGTAAATATGTGAGAGGTGACGCCATAGGAAGTCGACGGTCCAAGCGACAATTGTGTGGAGCGACTTATCCAAGAAATATGGTCGCCAGGAGAGTGTTTGCTGCCATATCAGCCTCCTGTACACAGTGATCCAGTCCTTTTCGTTCATTGAACACCGAACCCTACACGCCCTCTGATATATTGCTTAATTAACAAATATTCACAAATAAAGATTATATTTGTATATGTTATCAGAAAGGCAGATATAAAATAGTTTTTGTGAATCCATCACAGAGATTATACCTTATTAGAGAGGAAAAATATTCATACTTTAAACAAGGCTTCATGGCCGACGCTCTCCTTACCGATATGGGAACTATGACCTTCCGAAGATCAATGTTAATTTAATCTAGATATTGTAATAAACGAAGTTTTCTATGTCATCATAAAGACATAAATATAAGCTGCATGTTAATACTTTGGCATAAATATAACTGAATTGAAAGTTAAGATATATGCCTTTTTATAGTTACTTGATGGCTCGCTCAGGGAGTGTGAAGGCCTCCACACAAGCCAATCAATTTTATAATTACTTTGCATATATGCAAAGTAACGCCATAGGTCTTTATGTCAGAATAAAGCCATGTAGACGATAATGTAACTACATTTCAAGGAAAACATATCTTAATATAATTATTAAATGAATGCAAAGTTATGGTTAAATAAATAGCCAATACCACACAATCGCCGGTGTCCGGACACATGAATAGTCGCATTAGGTGAAAGGAAATGTACCCAACCATTTCCATTTACCCAACCAGTTTGTGCACCCTATACTCATCCTCTGTGCGGTAATTTATTGTGCATCCCATACTCATCTTGTTACCAGTAGTTTGTGCAACCCATACTCATCCTGTGACCCGTAATTTATTGTGCATCCCATACTCATCCTGTTACCGGTAGTTTGTGCAGCCCATACCCATCCTGTGACCTGTAATTTATTGTGCAACCCATACTTATCCTGTGACCTGTAGTTTATTGTGCAGCTAATACTCATTCTGTGAGTCATAGGACATTGCGCAACCCTTTCTCATCGTGTGAATCTTTGTTTACTATGCTCTCCATATTCATCCTCTGCGCGATAGTTTCTTGTGCAACCCATACCCATGATGTGAGTGGTAGTTTATTGTGTACCCTATATTCATCCTGTGAGTATAGGGTACACAATTCTTGTTTGGATTCTTGTAATGTTATTTGTCTATTTGTAGTCACAGTATTTGTGCGCCCCTTGAGGGACTTGAATTAGAGGGGGGTTGAAATAGCCTAAGCTACTCTATCCCTTTGAGATGTATTTATTGCTTATCTCAATAAACATACTTGAACTTGAACTTGGGTACACAATGAGTTCATTTGTACTCCATACTCATCATCAAGAAGTGTATTTTACCAGCATTGTAATATAAATTAAGAATAAAAGCTTAACTGGATTACGGACCCATAATCAAAATAAGAGTCATCACTAATTATCATGACAAATTCTCTAGGCTACACTTCCGCCTTCGACAAGCTGCCGCCGGATGTGGGTATAGTTTATTGTACACCCCCGCACCCCCAGTCCTGGAAGGGCGGGCATTGGGATGTGGACATGTGTACCATTGTACCCCCCCCCCCCCCCACACACACACACTCGATCCTCTCCTGTTAATAATAATACTAATAATAATAAAAATTAAAAATAATAACGTTAATAAATATTATAATTAAAACACTTACTGTAATACCCTAGTGCTTGAATGAAGGTGAAGGAAAGACCCAATAAATGTGTAAGTGTATTAAAAACCAAATTTTCGTTGGGTGAGCTGGCAGGTGAGCACCACCTGCCAGCTCACCCAGTAATGAACATCACCTGCACACTGCACCGAACCACTTGCCAGCAGGTGCAGAAGTACGATGGAGAGAGCAAAGTATACAATATTTCAAGTATAATATTAAAGATATATTTAGGATTTAATGTTTTCCTATAAAGTTTCAATAATACCTTTATTTGATTTTTTGTATTATTTTCTACCACAGACGTGGCCACACATTAACAATGCTAACCAGCATATATACATTTTCTTCAGTCCGCCATGGACTCTAACCCTTTCCACTACCGCCCACAAAATGGGTATAGGGTGCATAATATAAGAACTAAACTAACTAACTCCATTGATAGGGTTAGAGATTTGTTAAACATATAGTTCAGGGATTTATTGAACAATCAACCACATAAGGTGATTGTAGTGTTTTTAAAATGCTAGGCTAAGCTACATACGTAAATACATAAATACACAGATTTACGTATGCCCTACATAAAGTGTTCGATGTGTCTTTTACATAGTGTCATTAACGTGCATTTACAAAGGTGAAATTGAATTCTGACCAGCTTCCACATATACTTTATACACATACATATACACACACAGACGTATGCGTACATATACATATATATACATACATATATACACACATACATACACATATATTTGTCTCTTTTACTCTGACAAGGTGAGATAACTGATAGAGAAACTAGTGTGCAATTAAGCACTTAATCACTGAAGGTGATTAAGGTGCTTTCACAAGCTCAGGTTATAGAGTTACATCACATACATTCATTGTATAATTGATACGTTACATGGTCAATCTAGGGTACAAGTTCAATATATCATCAAGTGTTCCAGTACTCAAATAGTAGTTACACAGTTCAGCATACCTTAGCCCAGGAGGGCGAAAGTCAGTCAGTATGGGACATTCTACAATATAATGTTCAAGGGAGTGCATATTTTCTCTTTCACAAAGTTGACACATTGTGTACTCGACATTTGGGTTTTGAGAAAGCTGCCAGATACGTCTATATCCCAAGCATATTATGGCCACTATAACATCACATTGCTGGGTTCTTGTTCCATTAATCCTGTATGTGAATGTCTCCGCACGATATCTATCATAATATTTAATGCTACAATTTTCAGGTCTTTGTGAATTTGTTAGGTCGGTGAGACTTTCATTAGATGTTTGCTTAAGTATTCTCTTTGTCACTGCTAATGAAACACCCATATAAATTTCTACCACTGGTTTTCTACAGGCTGTCTTTGCAAGCATATCAACAGTGTCATGCCTTGAGATGCCAACATGTGATGGTATCCATAGGAATTTAATTTCAAATCTCTTTTCTTTGGCAGCTAAAATATTCATTCGAATATCACTGACTATTTTCTGGGTGTCACTACTATGTGCGTTCAATACCAGGAGTGCACTCTGCGAATCACAGTATATAAGTCGACTGCCTTTGTGTTTTAAAAATTCAGTGGCAAGGTATATGCCTGCAAGTTCGATTTGAGTTGTACTTGCCCAATCATTGACGCGCTTCATTCATGTATGTACGAGAGAAGATTGTTCAAATATATTACATGCACATCCGGTACATCGTCCACCTTCTTCTACAGAACCGTCGGTATAGCACTGACACACATCGTTACCCATACCCTGAGTACTCTCAGTGATGCTTTTCAGTGTTAACTGTTTTAATAATGTAGAGTGTACATTATCTTTCTTGGGTGCATTTACAAAATCAACTACTAGATCCAAGTTATCCCATGGAGTAATTGGTTGATTAATCGTTAATTGAGTTGGGTACATATTTAATATTTTGATGGAGTTGGCTACCTTGTAGAACCAAAATGCATAATCAGATTTCGCTCTTCTACGGACCTCAGGTGAGTGTAGCATATTAGAAAGTTTAGCTTGAAACTTCTTGTATTGCCGAGATCTACTCAATGCCTTCACGCCGAAAACTGTGCTAATAGACAAAATTATGTTAGAGATATGGGTCTATAATTATCTGAGTGTGCTTTGGGGATGGGAACAATGACACTGTCCAATCATCAGGTAATACTCCTTCACTTAAACTCATTCTGTACAACACTAAAAGTGGATTACCTGGTGCTTGTGAGACTAATCTCAGTAAACTGTAAGTAATACCGTCCTCTTCAGGAGCAGTAGACTTATTTTATTGTGCTACACAGCCTTCCCGGCTTGGTGCCTTCTTTGGTAATTACTTATCAAAGGCAGCTCCATACGAGGAGCTGCCTCGTATGGGCCAATAAGTCTTTTGCAGTTACCTTCATTCTTATGTTCTTACTTACATTTATTGAACTTTATCATCATCATCATTTACAGAAATAAATTAACATAAAAAGTAGTCATTTTAATACACAAAACTGAAGTAGATATTATGTAAATTATGATGCAGGATAGGATCACTATTAAGAACTTAATTATAAACCACAATATGTTTTATATCGTCAGAAATTCGGAAACATACCATATATTTTCAAATATTTACAATTAAAGTATTTATTTAGGAAATAAGTATTCTAGTTACCCTAGTTAGCTCTGAGAACACACATTCTTGCAGCAAGAATTTCTTCCCACTAATCTGAGAGATGCTAATGAGACCAGTCTCGACCCACTGAACAGGTCATGAACAACAATCAACTACAGCACCATCTATATCAAAAGATATTCAAAATATTCTTGATATCATTCAAATTGTCAATACGAGAACAGAATACATAAGTTGAGTGATGTCAAAGGAATCATATTGACTGACCGAGCCCCATTGTAAATATCCGTGGCTTCCTGACCATAAAGGTACCGACGCAGTCGAGGGTAAGAGACCGGATGTACCCATATACCTATGAGGCCATCAAAAATAGTGAGTCACGCCAAACAAAAAGAAGTACTGGTAAACAGGTCAGACACAACCAGTACTATGATGATGCTAAACTGAAAGAGCTTAAATCAATTGCTAGACAGACAGGTAAAGCATATAAGAGCCTTAGAACTCCTCAAATGTTAAAACTGTTTCAGGCCGCGCTTGCAGCGGCAAGGGAGAGAATGACTGAACTGAGACAAAATGAATGGGAGGGTTTTGTTAGTGGACTTAACCTGCATACTCCCCTGGGCAAAGCCTGGAAAGGCATAAACAAAATTATTGGTAAAAATAGTAGACAAGTTTCACACCCAAACCCGCTACAGAAAGCCAATCAGTTAATTGCAAAATGGGCTCAGGTTTCCAGCCTTGGAATGCTACCAGCTAGCACTGGGGAGAAATTGCAGGCGAGGTCCACAGACAGAAATTCTCTCATAAATTTCATGTTGAGCAAGCAACATGATGAATGTGATGTTCCATATACAGATTATGAATTGGATGCAGCCCTCTCCAGGGGCAGTAGCACTGCTCCTGGTGAGGACGGTATCACCTATGATATTCTAAGACTCCTACATCGTGTACCCGGTAACCCATAATTAGAATTGTTTAATGCCAGCTATGTCTCTGGGCAGTTGCCTGTATCATGGACCACCAGTCTTACGGTACCTGTACCAAAGCCTGGCCAACCGGATGCTTTCCGTCCCATCTCACTGACCAGTTGCATGTGCAAAACCTTTGAGAGAATAGTAGACAATCAACTAAGCACCATTCTCTCTTTGAGAGAATGGTGCTTAATAGATTATTGTATAGAGTTAAAGAGCACATGTCACCTGATATCAATGGTTTCACACATGGTAAAAGTGTACACAACTGTATCACAACCTTTCTTACTGTTCATGGAGATAAAAGGCACAAGTACACAACATTTCTTGATTTAAAAAATGCCTTTGATATTGGTAATAGGGAAGTGATTATGTATGAATTAGCGAGAATGGATATAGGGGGACATTTATTACAGTGGATACGAGGCTATCTTACCAATCGGAAGTCCTCTGCGCTGTTCCAAGGCTACAAGAGTGAAACTAAAGTAATGCAACTAGGCACCCCACAAGGAGGAGTACTTAGTCCTACCTTGTTTAATGTTCTAATTAATGCTTTATTAAAATCAATCCCAACTAGTCCGGCAAACATCACTATCAGATATGCAGATGACATCCTTGTACATACTAAAACCCACCGCAAAATGCAAACAGTCTTAAATTGTATACATACAGCTTGTGAGAGCCTTGGTCTTGTAATCAACGCTGCTAAAACTAAGGTATTTAACAGACAAATTGGCAACCGCAAAAGTGGACCACGAAAACTTAAGATAGACAACATACCAATAGACTATGTCTCTTCTTTCAAATACCTTGGTGTCTCTGTCCCTTGTACCTCAACTGCAGTCAATAAGTTACATCAACAATGTAGAGACAGTCTCAAGGCTCTCAGAACTGTAGTGGGGTACAGCCCGAAATATGGTGTTAATATTAGAATAGCAAGAATGATGTATTTAGCGTATATAAGATCTCTGATAGACTATCATGCACCAGCTTTGGTCCTGCAGAATGGCAAAAGTATTGATAGACTGGAAAAAATGCAAAATGAAGCACTCAGAATTATACTTGGCTGTCCTATAACTACCAAAGTTCTCAACATGCGGAAAGAATTAAATATACTTAGCATTAGAGATAGAATATTTGAAAGGTTGAAAGAAAGAATATTTAGGGTTGGTTAGGTTCGGTCATATATCTACGTTAATTTTAACTCCAATAAAAAAAATTGACCTCATACATAATGAAATAGGTAGCTTTATCATTTCATAAGAAAGAAATTAGAGAAAATATATTAATTCGTAAAACTTGGCTTATCAGGCAAATCGGGCCTTGCATAGTTGGCTGAGAAGTACGTTCTGGCTACTAGGTACGACATATATATATATATATATATATATATATATATATATATATATATATATATATATATATATATATATATATATATATATATATATATATATATATATATATATATATATATATATATGTCGTACCTAGTAGCCAGAACTCACTTTTTGGCCTACTATTCAAGGCCCGATTTGCCTAATAAGCCAAGTTTTCCTGAATTAATATATTTTTTCTAATTTTTTTCTTATGAAATGATAAAGCTTCCCATTTCATTATGTATGAGGTCATTTTTTTTTATTGGAGTTAAAATTAACGTAGATATATGACCGAACCTAACCAACCCTACCTAACCTAACCTAACCTATCTTTATAGGTTAGGTTTGGTTAGGTAGCCGAAAAAGTTAGGTTAGGTTAGGTTAGGTAGGTTAGGTAGTCGAAAAACAATTAATTCATGAAAACTTGGCTTATTAGGCAAATCGGGCCTTGCATAGTAGGCTGAGAAGTGCGTTCTGGCTATTAGGTACGACATATATATATATATATATATATATATATATATATATATATATATATATATATATATATATATATATATATATATATATATATATATATATATATATATATATATATATATATATATATATATATATATATATATATATATATATATATACACACATATATTTATAATATACACACACACACTCATCCTAGCGCAGTAATTTATTGTGCAACCCATACCCATCCTGTTACCAATAGTTTGTGCAACCCATGCTCATCCTGTTACCTTTAGTTTATTGTGAAACCCATAGTTGACAGAACCATTATTATTATTCACTATGATGAAGTTGCACACTTAATGCCTGAATATATATTTTGCTTGTATGTACTCGATATCTTTGTTCACTACCTTTTGTTCAAAATGGACTCGGTAAGAGATGCCGCAGTTTCGCATGATTACTAAATTGTCCTGGTTTCTAGGAACTGTGAGCATGGGTCTGAGGAAGAACTGTCCTGTCCTTACTCTGAATACCGCAACGTCTGTGCTTATATGAATATATGTCACATACACATATTTTATAGCACACATTTAATTTGTATCTAGTTCTTTATTGTTAACTTACATAATCAAAGAACCTTGCAACATCTACATTCGAGGAAGGATTCCAGAAGCAGTTAACAACTGCCATTTCTTGTTTCTGGAATTCTTCTTTATGCTGTAGGTAAAGTAGTTAATAGAACTACTGTCTCCTGCTCCTGGGGTTAGTGGTTCGAGACTACTTGTGCCCAGGGTGAATGTGGAGGTCAGTAGTTCGACCTTGGAGGTGGACCTCGATATACACCTAACGAATAGACATGCACAAGCTGCCTGTCCTCAGTGTATATTTTACACACACACACACACACACACACACACACACACACACACACACACACACACACACACACACACACACACACACACACACACACACACACACACACACGCACACACACACACACACACACACACACACACACACACACACACACACACTACAAATGACAAGGAAGTGTGTGAGGAATTGAATAAGAAATTCCAGGAGGTCTTCACCTTAGAACAAGGAGAAATTCCAGAGGTAAGTGAGGGAATAGCTAACCAGGAACCACTGGAAGAGTTTGAGATTACCAGTGGGGAAGTAAGGAAGTGTTTACTAGAGTTGGACGTGACGAAGGCTATAGGCCCAGATGGAATCTCCCCTTGGGTTCTAAAGGAAGGAGCAAGAGAACTGAGCCTACCACTCTCCATAGTGTATAACAAATCACTGGCAACAGGGGAACTGCCAGATATTTGGAAAGCAGCTAACGTAGTCCCGATATACAAGAAAGGGGATAGACAGGAGGCACTGAACTACAGGCCAGTGTCCCTAACCTGCATACCATGCAAGCTGATGGAGAAGATTGTGCGAAAAAAACTAGTGGACCATCTGGAGCGAAGGAACTTTGTAACACAGCATCAACATGGGTTCAGGGATGGCAGGTCCTGCCTCACAGGGTTACTTGAATTCTACGACCAGGCAACAAAAATAAGGCAAGAAAGAGAAGGGTGGGCAGACTGCATATTTTTGGATTGTCAGAAAGCCTTTGATACAGTACCACACAAGAGGCTAGTGCGAAAGTTGGAGATGCAGGCTGGAGTGAGAGGGAAGGTACTCCGGTGGATAGAGGAATACCTAAGCAACAGGAGACAACGAGTCTGTGTGAGGGGTGAGGCCTCAGATTGGCGAGACGTCACAAGTGGAGTCCCGCAGGGGTCAGTCCTTGGACCTATACTGTTTCTGGTATATGTAAATGATCTCCCAGAGGGTATAGATTCGTTCCTCTCAATGTTTGCCGACGATGCAAAAATTATGAGGAGGATTGAAACAGAGGATGATAGTAGGAGGCTACAAGATGACCTGGATAGACTGAGTGAATGGTCCAACAAATGGCTGTTGAAGTTCAACCCGAGTAAATGCAAAGTAATGAAACTAGGCAGTGGAAACAGGAGGCCAGGCACAGGATACAGAATAGGAGATGAAGTACTTAATGAAACAGACAGAGAGAAAGATCTAGGAGTTGATATCACACCAAACCTGTCTCCTGAAGCCCACATAAAGAGAATAACGTCTGCGGCATATGCGAGGCTGGCTAACATCAGAACGGCGTTCAGGAACCTGTGTAAGGAATCATTCAGAATCTTGTACACCACATATGTAAGACCAATCCTGGAGTATGCGGCCCCAGCATGGAGCCCGTACCTTGTCAAGCACAAGACGAAGCTGGAAAAAGTCCAAAGGTAAGCTACTAGACTAGTCCCAGAACTAAGAGGCATGAGTTATGAGGAAAGGCTGCGGGAAATGCACCTCACGACACTGGAAGACAGAAGAGTAAGGGGGGACATGATCACAACCTACAAAATCCTCAGGGGAATCGACCGGGTAAACAAGGATGAACTATTCAACACTGGTGGGACGCGAACAAGGGGACACAGGTGGAAGCTGAGTACCCAAATGAGCCACAGAGACGTTAGAAAGAACTTTTTCAGTGTCAGAGTAGTTAGTAAATGGAATGCATTAGGAAGTGATGTGGTGGAGGCTGACTCCATACACAGTTTCAAATGTAGATATGATAGAGCCCAATAGGCTCAGGAATCTGTACACCAGTTGATTGACGGTTGAGAGGCGGGACCAAAGAGCCAGAGCTTAACCCCCGCAAGCACAATTAGGTGAGTACAATTAGGTGAGTACACACACACACACACACACACACACACACACACGTGAGTGTGTGATTATGCGAGACTGGCTAACATCAGAACAGCCTTCAGGAACCTGTGTAAGGAATCATTCAGAACCTTCTATACCACATATGTAAGACCAATCCTGGAGTATGTGGCCCCAGCATGGAGTCCGTACCTTGTCAAGCACAAGGCGAAGCTTGAAAAAGTTCAGATATGGCACTAGGCTAGTCCCAGAACTAAGAGGCATGAGCTACGGAGAAAGGCTGCGAGAAAAGCACCTCACGACACTAGAAGGCAGAAGAGTATGGGAGACATGATCACTACCTACAAAATTCTCAGAGGAATTGACAAGGTAGATAAAGATAAACTGTTTAACACGGGTGGTACGCAAACAAGGGGACACAGGTGGAAACTGAGTACCCAAATGAGCCAGAGGGACGTTAGAAAGAACTTTTTCAGTGTCAAAATAGTTAACAGATGTAATGCATTAGGCAGTAATGTGGTGGAGGCTGACTCCATACACAGTTTCAAATGTAGATATGATAAGAGTCCAGTAGGCTCAGGAGTCTGTACATCAGTTGATTGACAGTTGAGAGGCGGGACCAAAGAGCCAGAGCTCAACCCCCCAAGCACAATTAGGTGAGTACACACACACACACTCACTCTCTCCCTCTCATAAGGGAGGTGGTGGCCGAGTGGACAGCGCTCTAGGCTCGTGGACCTAGGGAGTAAATGTTATTCCTACTGCTATGTAACAAGATTTTGTTGGTACATTTTCATGTAAATTCACAACTCTTCGCGCCGGAAACAAGTCATGAGAGAGCCACACAATAATTTTCGGATCTAACCTTCATTCTTTCTCAATGTGTTGTATACAATGAAATGATTATACATTGCTCTGTTGTGAACAATGTATACAGTACCTCAAGATATACATCCCACAACAGTTAACTAGCTCCCAGATACCTAATTAATTCCCTACTCTCTGTAAATGTTAATGTGATGTCACCGAGCAGTAAATAGGTACCAGGGCCAGATTCACGAAAGAACTTACGCAAGCACTTACGAACGTGTACATCTTTCCTCAATCTTTGACGGCTTTGGTTACATTTATTAAACAGTTTACAAGCATGAAAACTTCCCATTCAACTGTTGTTATTGTTATAAACAGCTTTCTACTGCTTCGGAGCTCATTAGCTGTTTAATAATTGGAAACAAAGCCGCCAAAGATTGAGAAAAGATGTACAGGTCCGTAAGTGCTTGCGTAAGTTCTTTCGTGAATCTGGCCCCTGGAAATTAGACAGTTGCTACGGGTTGCTTCCTGGTGTGTGTGTACTCACCTATTTGTACTCACCTATTTGTGCTTGCGGGGGTTGAGCTTTGGCTCTTTGGTCCCGCCTCTCAACTGTCAATCAACTGGTGTACAGATTCCTGAGCCTACTGGGCTCTATCACATCTACATTTAAAACTGTGTATGGAGTTAGCCTCCACCACATCACTGCCTAATGCATTCCATCCGTTAACTACTCTGACACTGAAAAAGTTCCTTTTAACGTCTCTGTGGCTCATGTGGGTACTCAGTTTCCACCTGTGTCCCCTTGTTCGCGTCCCACCAGTGTTGAATAGTTTATCTTTGTTTACCCGGTCGATTGTTTGTGTGTGTGTGTGTATGTGTGTGTGTGTGCGAGAGAAAAAAAATTAGTTAGTCAGTAATAGTTGATTGACAGTTGAGAGGCGGGCCGAATGAGCAGAGCTCAACCCGCGCCGACACAACTAGGTGAATACTCTCTCACTCTCTCTCTCTGTCTCTCTCTCTCTCTCTGTCTGTCTCTCTCTCTGTCTGTCTGTCTGTCTCTCTCTCTCTCTCTGTCTGTCTCTCTCTCTGTCTGTCTGTCTGTCTCTCTCTCTCTCTCTCTCTTTCTCTCTCTCTCACCACTCACATATGTGTTGTATGTGGATGCTGAAGTTCAGTCTCTTGTCTATGTATAGGTCAAGGAACTTTCCATAATCATTATTGCTAATGTTAACATTGTGTATCTGAAGTTGAATTTGGTTTCAGGATTTACTTTCGAACAAAAATAGTGATCGGTCTTTTTTATGTTTGATGTGAGTTTGTTAGTTTACATCCATGAGTGGACTTTTTAAATCTATTATTTTCATTATTATATAGTGCGTTTGGGTTGGGGTCTGAATAGAGGAAGGTAGCATCGTCAGCACTTATGTTTACACTTATTGGAAGTATCTAAGTATCAAATAAAGTATCTTCACACTTAACTTAAACTTTAGTAGCTATTTTCTGGACCATTCCTCAAGTTTCGGAGGTCAACGAAGATGGAATTCACATGAAATGGCTTATGTTACCATCACTAATAATGTTGTGTTTTCTGTCTAGCTTCAGACACGGTCATGTTACAATTGTGTCTTAGAGAGTTGCGCGCAATTAAGCATGATAGAAATCACTTAAAATTAATGCAGGATGGTAGAAAATCACTTACAATTAATGCATCAAGTTTGGAGACTTGAATTGAAATTGAAATTGAAATTGAAATAAGTTTATTGAGGTAAAATACACACAAATGGATGAGGTAGCTCAAGCTATTCTCACCCCGTTCAGTACATCGTGTTAATACATACATAGACACACACACTTGTACACATTTTAGTGTAACAAGCAAGGCAAATAGTTCTGTCTGATGGGTAGAGGCAACTGCACTTGCAGCTGCACCCGTGTGGCGGTGTAGGAAACCATCACTGTATATGATTTGAGAGAGAGTGAATGATCTGTGGACAGAGCATCAATATGGCGTAAGGTATTGGGCTTTGCCTCAAGATGAAGCATAATAAAGAACCCGAATATCAGGAGAAAAAATTACATTAAAAACTGTCCACATGATACATATATATAATTACGTTTTAAACATTTTAATTGTATTATTTGCATATATATATAATTAGGAAGTAATGTTTATCTGGGTAAGTTGTCAGCTTTTATGAACTAATAGCTAGTGCGGCTTGTATATGGGTACATCCGGTCTCTTACCCTCGACTGCGGCGGTAACTTTATGGTCAGGAAGCAACAAATATTTACAGTTCAAGTTCAAGTATGTTTATTGAGACAAGAAAAAAATACATCTCAAAGGGATAGAGTAACTTAGGCTATTTCTACCCCCTCTACTTCAAGTCCCTCAAGGGGCGCACAAATTCAGTAAGTACAAATAGACAATTAACATTACAAGAATCCCATTTAACATTGCAGGTTAATATAGTAAGTACAGCATACAATTGTTACACTCTTGGGGCAAAATTTTTGTAGCTCCTAAGTATACTGTCTATCATATCATTATCACACATACAAACAATTTGATGTGGTACATTACTTATTTCCTTATTTCTATAGTTATCAATAAGTTGACACTCTAATACATAATGTTCTAAGGTGTGGGCGTGCGGCATACTACATAATTTACACTCCTTATCTTTTTCACTGACATCAACTCCGTATTGCCAGATATATTTGTATCCTAATCTTAATCTCATGTAAATTGAATCCTTCCAAGTTAACTTTCCTTTATCATAGGTGAAGGACGAGTTTGTATTTATTACTGAATAATTCTTAAGTGTGTTACTACTATCCACTATTGCCATTCTTTTTATCATTTCTTCATCTTCATTTCCTCTTATTAATGTTATATATACATGTACACATAATCATACATACATGTACATATATATACATATGCGGTAAATCCACAGAAATGAAATATGGAATTTTCCGCATACAAATGATTATTGTTTCGTGATCGTCAATTGCATATATACATATACATACATATACATTCACATACATATTCAATCACCCACACAAATACACACATCAATAATCTTTGTATCACAAATGATTCAACAAGAGGCTCACAAGTCACTATACTAGGCACTTTACATCTATGGTGAGTCGTCCAATTACTAGTCTTGCTCTACACCCACCCAACTGGGCGGCAGCTTAACAGTCATGTGCTCCACACCCACCCAAATGGGCGGCAGCTTTACAGTCATGTGCTCCACACCCACCCAACTGGGCGGCAGCTTAACAGTCATGTGCTCCACACCCACCCAAATGGGCGGCAGCTTTATAGTCATGTGCTCCACACCCACCCAACTGGGCGGCAGCTTAACAGTCATGTGCTCCACACCCACCCAAATGGGCGGCAGCTTTACAGTCATGTGCTCCACACCCAACCAACTGGGCGGCAGCTTAACAGTCATGTGCTCCACACCCACCCAACTGGGCGACGGCTTTACAATCATTTGCATGAATTACTTACAGTAAGCAAATTTTAGATACTTCGCTAAGATTTCGGGCAGCACATCATTATAAATGAAGTACTTACACTTTTCTTGGACACCAATGATGGTGTTATCTCTGAATTCCGCGATTTTTTTTAAATTCCAGTACTGTATATAATGACGCAAAGTATGCGAATAGTTCTGCAATAGTGATCCTATCCTGCGTCATAATTTACATACATATCTACTTCTGTTTTGTGTATTAAAATTACTACATTTTTATGTTAATTTATTTCTGTAAATGATGATGATGATACACTTCAATAAATGTAAGAACATAAGAACGGAAACTGGTCGCGTAAATGGAAATGGTTGGGTACATTTCCTTTCACCTACCTAATGCGAATATTCATGTGTCCGGACACTGGCGATGGTGTGGTATTGCCTATTTATTTGACCATATCTTTGCTTTCATTTAAGATATGTTTTCCTTGAAATGTATTTACATTATCGTCTACATCTGTCTTTATTCTGAAATAAAAACCTTTGACGTTACTTTGCATATATGTACATTATAAAATTGATTGGCTTGTGTGCAGGCCTTCACACTCCCTGAGCGAGCCATCAAGTAACTATAAAAAGGCATATATCTTCACTTTCACTTCAGTTATATTTATACCAAAGTATTAACATGCAGCTTATATGTCTTTCTGATGACATAAAAAACTTCGTTTTTTACAATATATAGATTCAATTAACATTGATTTTCAAAAGGTCATAGTTCCCATCGAAAGGGAGAGCGTCGGCCAAGAAGCCTTGTTTAAAATATGAATATTTTTCCTCTCTAATAAGGTATAATCTCTGTGATGCATTAACACAAACTATTTTATATCTGCCTTTCTGATAACATATATAAATATAATCTTTATTTGTGAATATTTGTTAATTAAGCAATATATCAGAGAGCGTGTAGGGTTCGGTGTTCTATGAACGAAAAGGACTGGAGTAGTTTAAATAGCGAACGCATACCAACGAATAACGCTAGTATCTATATAACAAATTTATTGTCATGTGGAATTGATTTAACTACCAGACACTTTTTTTTAATAAATATTAAATATTTTGTGGCTGCTTATGAAAAATATTATTATAAATACACATTCTACTTGTTAATATTACCAATTAAATTTGCGACAATTTGAGCCATGAAATACGACGACTGGATCACTGTGTACAGGAGGCTGTTATGGCAGCAAACACTCTCCAGGCGACCATATATCTTGGATAAGTCGCTCCACACAATTGTCGCTTGGACCGTCGACTTCCTATGGCATCACCTCTCTTATATTTACGTCTCATTTCGTTATGAAATTAGATTATTTCAGAGTAAAAATAGGTTTGATCATGTTCTATGTGTAGCACCAACATTATAGTAAGTAAATATACCATATTTCTTCATTACTTACGTAATGCTAGGACGATTTGGGTAGCTTTGGCCTGATTTGGGCCGACTTGGGTAATTCTATGGACCCCTCTCGATGGACTGCACGGATGGGCGAATGAAGGAACTACTCAGCTGCACTGGGGCCAGCCTCGCTAGGCTAGCCTCCGCATGGGCGGGATACAGCGACGACGACGCCCACGAGGACGACCTGGCGTGGCGGTGCACAGCACGCGAAGCATGCACGAGAACGACTACAGACCATCGGGAACACCTCATGGACGGAGAGCATAGGATCGCGCACGATGAACACTCCCGACGGACTGCTCGGATTGGCACACGCAGGACCTATTCACCCACCCTGGGGTCAACCTCACTGGGCTAGTCTCTGCAAGGGCGGGATACAGCAATGACGACGACACGAGGATGTCCTGGCGCGGCGGGGCATAGCACGCGAGGAAGGCACGAGGTAATACGCCCACTACACACGGACATCAAGACGGCCGCCTTGTATACCCATGCACCAGAAGGAGCTCCATTGGACACTTCCAGGATGCTGCTTACCTAGCAGCATTTAACAGCATGCTGTTAAATGCTGCTAGGTATGCTGTACGCCCGACTCTGTACCTTTTTTCAGTTCTGGAAATTCCTGACTGTTTTTTTAACGGCAGAGGTAACGGGTGTACGGGCATGGATGTGGACGCAGACAAGGAAAAACTCAATGACACCACGCGATGCAGAACTTGCGGCTACGCCATTCCTGGTGGCACGGCCCCCAACGTCAGATGAGAAGACAACGCCCCTACACGCTGATGCTCCTTACGCGGCCAGCGCCCGCCCAATGGACGGGCCACGCAACTGTCACTTGACGGGCATGAACAGGAAACAATTAAGGATGTCGGACGGTGGAGGAGTGACGTTTTTTTTCACTATTACGCCAGGCAAGAGGTCTTCATGCTTCCACATTGAAAACATTACGCGGCCAGCAGGCACTCGCCCCTTCGGGGGGGGAGTCCGGCCAGCTGGCTCTGCGAGTGGGGGTGCAGCGCCGGCCCCTAAGTATTACACTGTCCGCAGCTACTTACTCTCACTTGTAAGAATATTGTAAAATTTGTCCTATAGGTGTATTCTACAGCTACTAGTTACCATTTCACATTATGTCTGGGATTGGCGCATTATTTCTGTCATGTGTTAGGCCACTATATGATACTCTATAAGCCCTGATTCTACTTGAAAATTATGTAAAAGTTTGCCTTACTTGTACCAATAGTTAATAAGGATTCCGCGTTCTGCAGACCATGTTCTATTTAGTTACCAGATATAAGCATAGGTATTAATGTTATTAAGTCATTGTAGTCAAGTCAAGCACTAACGATGCACTTATTAGTATGATTAACTTAATTCACGCAGCTCTTGATAAAAAGGAGTTTCCTGTTGGGTTATTTGTGGACCTGCGTAAGGCTTTTGACACTGTCAACCATCAAAACCTTCTTCTTAAATTACATCATTATGGAGTCAGAGGACACTCCCTGCATTACCTCAAATCTTATCTTACTGACAGGCTCCAGTATGTTTCTGTGAATAATACAATTTCTCCCACCCTACCCATCAACATTGGTGTTCCTCAGGGCAGCATACTTGGCCCTCTCCTCTTTCTCATCTACATTAATGACCTTCCAAATGCCTCCCAACACCTCAAACCAATTCTATTTGCTGACGACACCACCTTCATTTACTCCAGTCCTGACCCCCTTGCTCTAAATGCCACAGTAAATACTGAGCTAGAGAAAGTCCATCTTTGGCTAACTGCCAACAAACTCACCCTTAACATTGACAAAACGTTTTATATTCTGTTTGGCAATAAATCCTCTAATCAGATAAATCTCAAAATAAACAATACCCAAATTTGTAACAAATTAGATGGCAAATTCCTTGGCGTTCTCATCGACCACAAGCTGAATTTCCAGGGTCACATTCTAAATATATCAAAAAAAGTTTCAAAAACTGTTGGCATTCTTTCTAAGATCAGATAAATAAATAAATAATAAATATGTTTATTCAGGTAAGGTACATACATACAAGTGATGTTACATTAATGGATTGATATATAGATAGAGCTAGTACATACAATGCCTAAAGCCACTATTACGCAATGCGTTTCGGGCAAGAAAAACATTAATATCTAGAACTTAATACTAATTGAGCATAAAGAATAAAAAGTGTTGAAAACAAATACAAATAAAGATAAAAAAAAAGGGGGAACATGACTGAAAAAGCAGCACAAATACAATAGGTTGACAAACAGTGTTGATTAAAAAAAAAAAAAAAATAATAATAAAATAAAATAACAGACATGGGTTGACAATAAAGGAGTGAGGTGGGTTACAGGGAATTTATTAGGTATTGTTTAGTTTTTATCTTAAACTGGTTGAGAGAGGTACAGTCTTTAACATGGTTGGGAAGGTCATTCCACATTCTGGGTCCCTTGATTTGTAGAGCATTTCTAGTTTGATTAAGTCGTACTCTAGGAATATCAAAACTGTATTTATTCCTGGTGTGGTGCTCATGGGTTCTGTTACAACCTTCAATGAAGCTTTTGAGGTCAGGATTGGCATTACAGTTCAGCGTTTTATATATGTATAATACACAAGAGAGAATGTGCAGTGACTTAATATCTAACATATTCAGAGATTTGAGTAAGGGTACCGAGTGATGTCTGGGGCCAGAGTTGGTTATTGTCCTAATAGCAGCTTTGTGTTGGGTAATGAGAGGACGTAAATGATTTTGGGTAGTAGAACCCCAAGCACAAATACCATAGTTGAGGTATGGATAGATGAGGGAGTAATAGAGAGTAACCAGGGCAGGGCGGGGTACATAATATCTGATCTTAGAAAGAATGCCAACAGTTTTTGAAACTTTTTTTGATATATTTAGAATGTGACCCTGGAAATTCAGCTTGTGGTCGATGAGAACGCCAAGGAATTTGCCATCTAATTTGTTACAAATTTGGGTATTGTTTATTTTGAGATTTATCTGATTAGAGGATTTATTGCCAAACAGAATATAAAACGTTTTGTCAATGTTAAGGGTGAGTTTGTTGGCAGTTAGCCAAAGATGGACTTTCTCTAGCTCAGTATTTACTGTGGTATTTAGAGCAAGGGGGTCAGGACTGGAGTAAATGAAGGTTGTGTCGTCAGCAAATAGAATTGGTTTGAGGTGTTGGGAGGCATTTGGAAGGTCATTAATGTAGATGAGAAAGAGGAGAGGGCCAAGTATGCTGCCCTGAGGAACACCAATGTTGATGGGTAGGGTGGGAGAAATTGTATTATTCACAGAAACATACTGGAGCCTGTCAGTAAGATAAGATTTGAGGTATTGCAGGGAGTGTCCTCTGACTCCATAATGATGTAATTTAAGAAGAAGGTTTTGATGGTTGACAGTGTCAAAAGCCTTACGCAGGTCCACAAATAACCCAACAGGAAACTCCTTTTTATCAAGAGCTGCGTGAATTACGTTAATCATACTAATAAGTGCATCGTTAGTGCTTTTTTTGGGTCTGAAGCCATATTGACAAGAGCTAAGTATATTGTGTTTGGCTAGAAAAGAGTAAAGCTGCTTGTAGATTAGCTTTTCGAATATTTTTGACAAGTTAGGCAGGATTGATATAGGTCTATAGTTGTTAACATCAGTGAGATCACCACATTTGTAGACAGGGGTTACTCTTGCTTTTTTTAGAATGTCAGGAAAGGTTTGGAGTTCAAGTGACTTGTTGAAGAGCAATGCAATAGCAGGGGCTAGAGATCTGGAGGCTTTTTTGTAAATTAAAGTTGGTATCTCCTCGAGGGCACTAGACTTGGTTTTAAGGGAAAGGATTATTTCATTGACATCAGTGGAACTAGTAGGCTTTAGGTACAGAGACTGTGGATAGTTACCTGTAAGATAGTCCTTAACATCAGTACAGGAAGATGGAATATCATTTGCAAGGGATGACCCAATGGAAGAGAAGAACCTATTGAACTCAATAGCAGAATCAGAGGCTGAAAGCTGACCAACGTTATTGGAAAGGAGTGTTGGTTTGTTATTTAAAATCTTCTTTGATCCCAATATTTGTGAAATTGTGCTCCAAGTTTTTTTAATGTTGCTCTTTATTTGGGTAAATTTATCTTCATAGTATTTAGTTTTGGCTCGTCTAATTATTTTAGATAGCAATAACGAGTAATTCTTTGAGAATTCTTTGGAGACTGTTCCTAGCCTATACTTCTTCTCAAGGTCGTGTTTTTTGTTAATGGATTTAAGTATTCCCTTTGTAAGCCAAGGATTGTTAAGTCTTTTGCTTGTGACTTGTTTTGTAAGCATAGGACAGTGGGTGTTATAAAGGCTAAGAGTTGTTTGTATAAAAGATTTCACTGCTAGGTTGATGTCCCCTATGTTACCTAACTCGGACTCCCAGTTGACATTATCAGCAGCAGTTATAAAATTGTTTATAGCAGTTTCATTGTGCAGCCTAAAGCTTAACTCCCTTGTCTCTAGAGGTGGTTTGCTAATGTTAGTTAAGAGAAATGTGGGGTAATGGTCTGTAGTGCTATCGGTGATTATACCTGAAGTAAGCGGAGAGGTTATGTTGGCCCAGATGTGATCTAGAGTCGTAGCAGTACTATCAGTGATTCTAGTTGGTCTAGTGATTAAGGGTATGAGGAAGCAGGAATTCATACAGTTGAGGAAGCTAACAGCAGTAGGGTGTTCAGGCTCGCAGAGGTCAATATTAAAGTCCCCTGCGATAATTAGATGGTTTTTGTTCAATCTGTTATCTAGTATTAGATTTCTAAGGTTTGAGTTGAATTCAGACACATCAGTGTTAGGAATTCTATAGACTGCACCCACAGACAGGACAGACTCGGCACCCTTGACTCTGAAACTGGCGAAGATATACTCCCCACAGCAGTCTCTAGTTCTAATTATTTTTAGGCATGTTAGTTCTTGGTGGTAGTAAAGAGCAGTACCACCACCTCTCTGCATTTGACGACAGTTGTGAATTGCCGAGTAGTTAGGCATGTTAAAGAGTTGAGTATTATCCTCTTTCAACCACGTTTCAGTAAGTATAATAAAAGAGAATTTGTTGTCAATAGTTTCAATCAAGGCACTAACATCATCGAAGTGTTTACCTAGGGATCTAACGTTCAAGTTGATTACAGAGATATTGAGATTATCTGTTAATACATTGTTTACATCATGTGCTGTAAAATATCTGCAATTTTGATCATTGAAGTGATGATTGTCATAGATAGTGGATAAGAGGTTTAGTTCTGGGTCTATACTTGTCTGCATAAAAAGGCTGATTGCAGGAAAACAAGGTAAGAATGGCAAATTACAAAATAGAAAACAAAGAAAAAAGCAGATTAAAAATTCTAAAGTAAAATAAACTTAATGGTAATTTTAAGTAAAAAGAAAAAAAAAACTTAATGGGAACTAGGAATATTATGTACCCCGCCCTGCCCTGGTTACTCTCTATTACTCCCTCATCTATCCATACCTCAACTATGGTATTTGTGCTTGGGGTTCTACTACCCAAAATCATTTACGTCCTCTCATTACCCAACACAAAGCTGCTATTAGGACAATATCCAACTCTGGCAACAGACAGCACTCGGTACCCTTACTCAAATCTCTGAATATGTTAGATATTAAGTCACTGCACATTCTCTCTTGTGTATTATACATATATAAAACGCTGAACTGTAATGCCAATCCTGACCTCAAAAGCTTCATTGAAGGTTGTAACAGAACCCATGAGCACCACACCAGGAATAAATACAGTTTTGATATTCCTAGAGTACGACTTAATCAAACTAGAAATGCTCTACAAATCAAGGGACCCAGAATGTGGAATGACCTTCCCAACCATGTTAAAGACTGTACCTCTCTCAACCAGTTTAAGATAAAAACTATACACTACCTAATAAATTCCCTGTAACCCACCTCACTCCTTTATTGTCAACCCATGTCTGTTATTTTATTTTATTATTATTATTATTTTTTTAATCAACACTGTTTGTCAACCTATTGTATTTGTGCTGCTTTTTCAGTCATGTTCCCCCTTTTTTTATCTTTATTTGTATTTGTTTTCAACACTTTTTATTCTTTATGCTCAATTAGTATTAAGTTCTAGATAATAATGTTTTTCTTGCCCGAAACGCATTGCGTAATAGTGGCTTTAGGCATTGTATGTACTAGCTCTATCTATATATCAATCCATTAATGTAACATCACTTGTATGTATGTACCTTACCTGAATAAACATATTTATTTATTTATTTATTTATTTATTTAAGTTATACATGTATTTATGCTGTTGAAAAATTATACAAGTTATCCTGTTCATTAACATGGTCTGAAAAAATTTACTTATTTGTTTCTACTAAAAATTTAAATAAAATAGGTCCCAATGCTGTCGGTGTCTCATTCCTCCGTTATCAGAAAATAACCGCTGCATTACGTAGGAATGCGGAGGAATTTCTGACGGAGGAGAAGACAATTGCACAGCGCGATCCGCAGCGCAGCGTGCGGAGCGCCGCGGGGGGCCTATATAAGAAGAGAGGAGGGGACATGTGTTCTGTCAGCTACAGCCTCGCCCCGCTTCACAAGTCAAAGGAAAAATTTTTCCCACCCTCCTCCCCTTCCAATGGCCAGCGGCAAATAACCCTAAGCACAGTCCTATGTACTTTGTCCTTTATTGTTAGTAAACTGGGGGGGGGGGGGTGCAGCGCCGGCCCCTAAGTATTACGCTGTCCGCAGCTACTTACTCTCACTTGTAAAAGTATTGTTAAATTTGTCCTATAGGTGTATTCTACAGCTACTAGTAATTTACCATTTCACATTATGTCTGGGATTGGCGCATTATTTCTGTCATGTGTTAGGCCACTATATGATACTCTATAAGCCCTGATTCTACTTGAAAATTATGTAAACGTTTGCCTTACTTGTACCAATAGTTAATAAGGATTCCGCGTTCTGCAGACCATGTTCTATTTAGTTACCGGATATAAGCATAGGTATTAATGTTATTAAGTCATTGTAGTCAAGTTATACATGTATTTATGCTGTTGAAAAATTATACAAGTTATCCTGTTCATTAACATGGTCTGAAAAAATTTACTTATTTGTTTCTACTAAAAAATTAAATAAAATAGGTCCCAATGCTGTCGGTGTCTCATTCCTCCGTTATCAGAAAATTAAGTTCCTTTCTCATATTAGATTCAGATTCAGATTCAGATGTTTATTCAGGTAAGGTATATACATACAAGTGATGTTACATTAATGGATTGATATATAGATAGAGCTAGTACATACAATGCCTAAAGCCACTATTACGCAATGCGTTTCGGGCAAGAAAAACATTAATATCTAGAACTTAATACTAATTGAGCATAAAGAATAAAAAGTGTTGAGAACAAATACTTAAGAATCTTTTTAATTATTCTCAAATTAAGAATCTTTGAGGTACGAGGGCACCCAAGGATTATCCTCAAGGCTTCGTTCTGCAATTTTTCAAGCCCTTCAAGTTTTCTTTCAGGCATCAAAACAAACAGAGGTGCAGCATAATCCACTAAAGATCTGATGTATGCAAAGTACATCATTTTGACAATTCTGACATTGGCACCATAGCCTGAGTGATAACCTGCAACAGCCTTGAGAGCTCGGAGCCTCTCTTTATACTGACGACAGAGTCTGAATACAACAGGACCATACAGTGGCACCTCAAGGCCAAGGTATTTGAATCTGTTTACATAGTCAAGCTGGGAGCCATCAGACAGTTGCATCTTGCGAACAGCTCCTCCCTGCTTGGGTGAGCGCGGATTTAGTATCTGTTTTCTCTGCTGAGATAATTAAACCTAGGTCCTGACATGAGTCTAATACAGAGTAAAGAGTGTTCTGCGTGTTAGCATACCCAGTGGTGTGTATCATTATATCATCAGCATAGCTAATGATGTGGACGTTGGGTTTGCTCAGTATAGTGTTTAACAGCGTGTTTATTAAGATATTAAAGAAGGTAGGACTGAAGACACCACCCTGTGTGGAAAGAGTTAATATTTAGCAAGTTTACGGATTAAACAAGGGAGCTGAGTGTTGTCTGAGAGCAGAGTTAGTTATTATTCTGATAGCAGATTTTTGCTGGGTGATGATGTGCTTAAGGTGGTTTGCAGTGGTAGACCCCCATGCACAGATACCATAATTAAGATAGGGGTAGATTAGTGCATAATATAGTGAGAGGAGAGCAGAGTTAGGAACATAATATCTCATTTTAGAGAGTATACCAACTGTTTTAGAGACTTTCTTAGTTATGTGTTGAATGTGGGTGCTGAAGTTGAGTCTCTTGTCTAGGAATAGGCCAAGAAACTTGCCATCATTTTTATTACTGATGTTAATGTTGTCTATCTGTAGCTGAATTGCATTTGATGATTTGCTTCCAAATAAGATGTAGTAAGTCTTTTCTATGTTTAATGTTAGTTTGTTAGTTGACATCCATAAGTGGACTTTTTTTTAATTCATTATTAACATATACACAATATTTAGTGTATGTGGGTTGGAATTAGAGTAGATGAGGGTAGTATCATCAGCAAACAAAATAGGTTTCAGAATGTTAGAAACATTAGGCAGATCTTTGATGTATATAAGAAATAGGAGAGGTCCCAAGATGCTGCCCTGTGGCACTCCAACGGTTATTGGTAGAGTGGGAGAGGTTATATTATTCATGGTTACACATTGGTGTCTATCACTAAGATCGGATTGGATATAGTCCAGTGCATGGCCTCGGATTCCATAATGATGGAGTTTATGTAAGAGGTAATTGTGATTAACAATATCAAAGGCCTTTCTCAGGTCAATGAAGAGTCCAATCGGAAACTCATTTTTGTCAAGGGCGGAGTAAATTATATCAAGGAGACTAATAATTGCATTGTTGGTACTCTTTTTGGAGAGGAAGTCAAACTGACAGCGGCTAAGAATGTTGAATTTTACGAGATAGGAGTAGAGCTGTTTGTAGATAATTTTTTCAAATATTTTTGATAGTATGGGTAGGTTTGATATTGGTCTATAATTGTTTATGTCTGCCGGATTACCTCCTTTACGAACTGGCGTTACTCTTGCTTTTTTAAGGATATCAGGGAAGGTATGACACTCAAGGGATGTGTTGAACAGCAGAGCTATAGGTTATTTATAGTTAAGAGCTTATTTAAATATCCAGAGATTAGTTCAGAGTAAAACCATGTTTTTTCCAAATTCTACATTACATACCATCATTATAATAGATAAATATGTCGTATTTCTTCATTACTTATATAATGCAAGGAAATTTTGGAGTATGATTAGGTAGCTTTGGGTAAATACATGGACTCGCTCTGGGTGTGTGTGTAGAGCCGTACACATTAGCCAATCAATTAATAAAATAAATAATACATTTTTATTCAGGTAAGGTACATACAAGGTAAGATACATACAAGGTAAACTGTGGGCATTCTTTCTAAGATCAGATATTATGTACCACGCCCTGCCCTGGTGACTCTCTATTACTCCCTTATCTATCCTTATCTCAACTATGGTATTTGTGCTTGGGGTTCTACTACCCAAAATCACTTACGTCCTCTAATTACCCAACACAAAGCCGCTATTAGAACAATATCCAACTCTGGCCCCAGACATCACTCGGTACCCCTACTCAAATCTCTTAATATGTTAGATATTAAGTCTCTGCACATTCTCTCATGTGTATTATACATATATAAAACGCTAAACTATAATGCCAATCCTGATCTTAAAAGCTTCATAGTAGGTTGTAACAGAACCCATGAGCACCACACCAGAAATAAATACAGTTTTGATATTCCTAGAGTACGTCTTAATCAAACTAGAAATGCTCTGCAAATCAAGGGGCCCAGAATGTGGAATGACCTTCCCAACCATGTTAAAGACTGTACCTCTCTCAACCAGTTTAAGATAAAAACTAAACACTACCTAATAAATTCCCTGTAATCTACCTCACTCCTCTATTATCAACCCATGTCTGTTATTTTCTTTTTTTTTTTTTTTCTTTTTTAATCAACACTGTTTGTCAACCTATTGTATTTGTGCTGCTTGTTCAGTCATGTTTCCCCCTTTTTTTTATCTTTATTTGTATTTGTTCTCAACATCTTTTATTCTTTATGCTCAATTAGTATTAAGTTCTAGATATTAATGTTTTCTTGCCCGAAACGCATTGCGTAATAGTGGCTTTAGGCATTGTATGTACTAGATCTATCTATATATCAATCCATTAATGTAACATCACTTGTATGTATATACCTTACCTGAATAAACATCTGAAATCTGAATCTGAAATCTGAAATCTGAAGATACAAAGTTGATGGATTTATAGATAGAGCTAGTACATACAATGCCTAAAGCCACTATTACGCAAAGCGTTTCGGGCAGGAGTAATTGAGTTTTACCCCAATATAGTAATCGGGCATGTTAATTGCGTAATTAACTTGCATTCATATTAATAATACATTCAATAACATCATTATAGGGGGTAAATATGTCATGTATCTTCATTACTTGTGTAATGCTAGAAGACCGGAGTAGCACTGGGTAACTATGGATAGCTTTGGGTAAATACATAGACCCACTCTGGGTGTGTGGAGCGCTACACACCAGCAAATCAATTGTCTAATTAACATGCATATATATGCTAAGTAACCTTCAAGATTTATATGTCAGAAGAAAGGCAGAAATGTAGACATTACTGTGACTACATTTCAAGTAATATATATAATTTATGTGTAAGGCATTATATGGTTAAATAAGTAATACTACATAATCGCCGGTATCCGGACACATGAACATTACATTCAATGCCATCATTATAGTCGGTAAATATGTCATATTTCTTCAATACTTGTGTAATGCAAGGAGGCTTTGGGGTATGATTTGGTAGCTATGGCTGGCTTTGGGTAATTAGATGGTTTCGCTCTGGGTGTGTGGAGCTGTACGCATCAGCCAATCAATTGTCTAATTAGCATGCATTCATATTAAAATTGCATTCAATACCATCTTTATAGGGGTAAATATGTCACATTTTTTCATCACTTGTGTAATGCTAGAAGGCCGGGGTAGCATTGGTTAACTATATTGGTAAATACATGGACCCGCTCTGGTTGTGTGGAGCGCTATACACCAGCCAATCAATAGTCTAATTAACATGCATTCATATTAAAAGACATTCAATACCATCTTTATTGAGGGGTAAATATGTCATATTTCTTCATTACTTGTGTAATGCTAGAAGGTTTTGGGGTAGCAGTGGGTAGGTTAAATGGTTACCTTAATTAACCATTTAACCATTAAGGTTACCTTAATTAATTTGTTCCATACCATCAGAAATTTCAAAACATACAATATATTTTCAAATATTTGTCATTAAAGTATATATTCTGAAAATAATCATGTATTTTATTTACCCCAATATAAAGCACGAATATCATAGTGTCATATCCTGTGGTTAGTAGTTTATTTTGCACCCCATACTCATTCCTTGAAGATTATTTACATTCACTCCTCGCTTGATAAGTTCAAGATCTTTTGAGTGAATGAAAAGATGTTTTAGAATTAATAGTATTCAAATGGAATTAGTAGCGTATAGCTAGCTCTAAGCAGAACTACTACTGTACCAGTAACCAGTAAAACATTTTAATTAACATTTCAGATCAGGTAAGAATTGAGACCACAAAAATCCAGTAGCATTTCTGTCACATTCGTCTATAGTTGAACCATTAATTATGTCTTTTAAATGTTACCCAAGCACACATTTTTGTGGAGACTAAAGTAATTATCAATAAAAAGCAACAAGGCCCGATGGGTTTATTGCACCATATATAAAAATAAAAAAAAATTAAAATTATGTAGGTAAAACTACATACATAGAAGATTCAAACATAATTTTACAAACATAATTTTGGATTTATAGATAGAGTTAGTATATACAATACCTAAGGCCACTAATACAGCTAATACTAATAATGCAGCTAATGTATACACTAATACATGCAGCTTATATTTATGTCTTTATGATGACACAGAAAATTTCGTTTATTACAATATCTAGATTAAATTAACATTGATCTTCAAAAAGTCGTAGTTCCCATCGATAGGGAGAGCGTCGGCCAAGAAGCCTTGTTTAGAATATGAATATTTTTCGTCTCTAATAAGGTATAATCTCTGTGATGGATTCACAAAAACTATTTTATCTCTACCTTTCTGATAACATATACAAATATAATCTTTATTTGTGAATCTTTATTAATTAAGCAATATATCAGAGGGCACGTAGGGTTCGGTGTTCTATGAACGAAAAGAACATGAGCAGTTTTAATAGCAAATGCATACCAACAAATAACGCTAGTACAGTATCTATATAACAAATTTATTGTCCTGTGGAGTTGATTTAACTTCCAGACACATTTTGTTTAATAAATATTAAATATTTAGTGGCTGTTTATGAAAGATATTATTATAAATACACATTCTACTTCTTAATATCACCAATTAAATTTACGACAATTTGAGCCATGAAATGCGATGACTGGATCACTGTGTACAGGAGGCTGATATGGCAGTAAACACTCTCCAGGCGACCAGGACCTAGATTCAGGAAGCTCTGTGTATTTCTTCGTAAGTGGGTTTGCTACGAAGGTTCCTAAGTGCGCCCTAAGAAGATGCTTAGGTGCGATTCAATAAGGTATACTTAGGAAGGAAATTGTTGGTTCACCTGCGTGCCGATAGAGGTCACTACTGTGTTTCGTTTGGCCAATCAGAGAGCAGCAACATTCTTCATATTGAAGATTTAGCGCTGGCTTATCGGAGCTCTACTGCCTCCTATTTACGTCGAATTTTCTTATAAAATTAGTATATTTCGAAGTAAAACAATGTTTTTTCAACTTCTACAGCCAGCACCGACATTGTAGTAAACAAATATGTTACATTTGTTGTTTACCTACGTAATTCTAAGAGATACTGTGTAGCTGTCCTTATTGCTCAGAAGATGCGCTGACAATTATTGTATATATTTACTGAATTTACCCAAGGGCCACTAACTATCTAGTGACCTCGAAAAGGACAGAAAGCCGGCGGCTTGTTAAAGGGCCCGCCAATTGTCTTAATGATATTTTCTAGCGGGAATTTGGCATTTACGGCTTCAGCGGGTAGGCGGTTCCATGGGTTTATAGCCCTCTTGGTGGAAAAAAAACATCTGTTTTCAGTCCTACTTGAGAGAACATACTCTCCAACACTATATCTGTGATTGTCCTGTTATCAGTGACTTCATACTAAATGGTATGAGGTATTTTGAGCTCTGTAATTACTTCATACACTCAGGAATATTGGAAGATATTCTTGTGCTGCACCCAGATTTTGCCAGTGGAGGCTAATAGATCAGCATTAAGTATTTTGTTCTCTCCTAATTCCATGTATGACTGGCCATCCTGTGAGGTGAAGATGTTGGGTGAGCTTGTAGCTGGTTTTTGATCTACACTGTGTGGTCCTTCATACAGAATAGGGAAGCAGCACATTGCTGTGTATACCTAAACATGTTTAAAAATACATTGTTTGAGAGGAGTTTTGTAGAAACTGGTAAGAGTAATTATAATATAATGCTTCCATGATTCAGTGCTTACCTCTTGTGAAAATTGCTTAGAGTTGTTTAGTCAGAGTTGATTTGTTTTTTGTATTGAGGCTGGTATTTTCTAAATTGATTCCATGTACAGTATGTCTAACCATCCTGTGAGATGGGAGTATTAGATAAACTTATAGCTAGTTTTTTATCTACACTGTGTAATATTCCATATAGAATAGGGTAGTAGTACATTGCTGTGTATACCTAATCATCTTAATAAAAAAAATCAGTAATATAGATTTTTAAATTATAGTTTGTATTATTACAAATTCAGTACTGTATTATCCTTATTAAATCATGTTGACCATGGATCATTAAGATCTCATGTTGATATGTAATAGTCATATTTCTTTTGAACTGCTAATCCATGCTAATCATTCATTAAATTGTGCATTGTCTCAATTTTTCACTTGCTTGGATATACTGTACAGTACAAAAAGATAGGATAAAAATAAGCCAGTAATATTTCTTTCATTATATTTTTCATTTAAATAACTGCATCAATATTTTTACAGCTGGCAGGATTTGTTTTACCATACAGGTGCATTATTTGTTAAAAAAAAAATTGGTTTATTGTTACACACAATGGTGCTACATAGCCTTCCCAGCTTGGTGCCTTCTTTTAATACTTACTGATTAAAAAATAAATAATAAATACAATTTATTCAGGAAAAGTACATACAGTTGATTTACAAACATAATGTTGGATTTATAGACAGAGCTAGTACATACAATACCTAAAGCTACTAATACTCATAGCGTTTTGGGCAAGGTGTGTGGGAAAAAACACAGACTAAAACTTAATAGTAATTGGGATTAGGTATAAATTGTGTTGAAAGAAGGAATAAAAAATACAAAAAGGGGGGTTAACATAGCATAAATCAGCAATTGCACACGTTGGTGAACAGCGTTGTTTAAAAAATAGCAAGACATGGGTTGACATTTAGGAGGTAAGTTAGGTTACATGGAGTTAATTAGGCAGTACTTGGTTTAACTCTTAAACTGGTTGAGAGAGGTACAGCCTTTGACATGATTCGGGAGGTCATTCCAATTCTGGGTCCCTTGATTTGTAGAGCACTTCTAGTTTGGTTACACACAGCCAAATTGAGTAACAGGAAGAGGTCTTGGACACAAATTTGTTCCATGCTAAATGTAGAGGAATCAGCTGAGTATTCCTCAAATAAAATAAGTTGCCTCAGCTTATAAGGTAAATAAAATAACAGCAGGAGCACAGGCTCCGACAAGGAGTCTAGGAGGTGTTTCAAATCAGGAAGAGAGAGCGGGACACTCGGGGGGAGATAAATGGAATAAACTGTGTACCATTTCCCCACAAAGATACGAGCAGCAGAACAATGGAGAGGCGAAGGAAAAAGTAAAGGAACAAAGGGAACATCAGCACGAATCAAGAGAGCAGAAGAATTAGAAGCCCCAGCAATGGCTGGGGGGGGGGAGAGAAAGGAATAGCCACGAAAACGACCAGGACGAGCACAAGCATTGGCTCCTGGAGACAGACACAAAGGGGCGAAAACCGCGAAATCAGAAGTTAGAGTTCGAGGAAATTGGCGTAATAACCTCGAACGTTCCATTGAAGAATGGACAATGACGAGAAGAGAAAGGACAAAACCAGAGAACAAGGAAGAAACAAAGGCGAAAGAGCAACAGAGCACGTTAAAGAATATCAGGGTCGGGATCAGGGTCAGCAAAGTCAGGGTTAGGGGGCATGGGTAAACTGAGCAAAGACGGAGGGAAGGAAACGGGAGAACAGATCAGAGGTGGGCGGGCGGGGTCCGGAGGAAGAGGAGGAGACAATGGAGAGGAGCAGTCAAGGACAGCAGCAGGAAGAGGGGGAGTAGAAAGAGGGGAGCGCACCCCAGCAAGAGCAGCAACCGAAAGGGAAGCAGGGGCCAAAGAACCCTCCATAGCAGGAACAGGGGGCGCAATCACTGAAACGGGAGGGGAAGGAGCAACAGAACCAGACGTAGGAGCTGAGGAAGAAAGCGAAGCCTTCTTACCCGCCGGAGAAGAGGAAGGAGAGGAGCCAGGCTTACGCTTCTGACTTAAAGAGACCGGTGTCCCAGCAACTACGTACCGGGCAACGGATTCCAGTGTCTCAACAGGAGAAGCCGAACGAGAGCACACACGACGGCCGCTAGGAGAGCGATGGACATCCGCCCGCACCGACAGGCGGTGGGGAGAGCCGATAGATGGAGGAAGAGGATGGGAAGGAGGATCGGAGGGGGACGAGGAAGAAGACACAGGAGACACGACAGACCGGGTAGAAGGAAGAGGAACCCCGGACAGAGGACCAGGAGGAGGATCCTTCGGGAGAGAACCCAAAGGAACAGAGGAGGGGGCAGTGGGCGCATCAGGGTCCAAGGCCCGGAAACGGTTGTGAGTCTGAGGAAGGCGGGAAGGACGAGGAGAGGAAGAGCGCAACACGCGAGCATAAGAGATATTAGCATAAGGCGGGATCCGGCGAACCTGGCGTCTCGCCTCAGGAAAAGATAAACGCTCCCGGTGCTTCAAGTTGAGGACGGCTGCCTCAAGCTTGTAATGGACACACGCACGGGAGAAGGTAGGATGGGCCTCACCGCAGTTGAGGCAACGAGCCTGGGGAGAAGTGCACTCCGACTTAGAGTGACCTTCGCCACCACACAAAGGACAGAGAGAGACAGTCCCGGAGCAGCGGAGGGCACCATGCCCAAACCTCCAGCACTTGTTGCAGAGCCGAGGAGAAGGAATGTACTCCTGGACAGAGCACCTGGCACCAGCAAGAATGACAGAGGGTGGAAGGGTCCTACCATCAAAGGTAATCTTCACAACCCGGAGGGGTTGACGGCGACTACCACGAGGGGGACGAGTAAACGTGTCCACCTGGAGAATAGAATGGCCCTGGGCAGCAAGGATATGTCGAATATCGTCGTGGCAGTCGCGCAGGTCCCGAACACCGGTCGCAACATGGGGCGGGAGCAAAATAGCGCCAACACTGGCATTCAACTGAGCATTCTTCGAGATCCGAACAGGGGTCTCGCCAAAGCAGGATAAGGCAGCCAAGCGGGAAGCAGCATCCTGAGAAGAAGCAGCAACGACACGTGTACCGAGACGAGTGGGGTTGAAAGTAATGGAGGCATCCACGGAATCAACGAGATGTCGATGGTGGGAGAAATCGTCAGGAGGCGCAGAATCAAGAGGGAGGAGATCAAAATATTTGGCCCACGAAGCGGGACCAAACAAGGCTTGATAGGTAGCAGAACTGGAAGGAATCGAGCGAGGGCGGCCGTGACGAGGACGGCGGTGAGAACCCCCAGAGAGAGAGGGGTTAAAAGGCGCAGTAGTTACAACTAGAGAAGGAGCCGCGCCAGGGGACGAGGTAGTCACCACTGGGGGCCTGGGGCTCGACCCAACCACAGAGGAGGGAGGGGAGCCAGGGGAAGGAGTCAGAGAGGCCAAAGGAGGAGCAAGGTCGGGGCCCAATGCAGCGGAGGCTACAGAACCCGGTCTTCCAATACGGACCGACTCGGGGGCTTGGTCGCCCACCCCACGAGCCTGAGAAGGTACACCAGAAGCAGCCGAAACAGGGGTTATCATCATGACGAAAAGAAGAATTCATTCACGAATGTGCCCCCACACCCACCATGGAGCCACAATTAGAGGCAGGACACCCAACAAGAAGCTATCGCCGATCTTGCCGGGGCCTCCTAGGGGTGCGTCGTGAGTATACGCCCCACAAACGCCACCTTAAGAAACCGACAGTCCGTCGAGATCGGGTTCAGTGACGAAAGGGAGATTGACAATAAAAGGTTCCCCTCGCTCTCGACGTCGGGTACTACAGTTCTACGGGTGTAAGAGTATGCCTCCTCAAGCACCCGGGCGTCAAAATAGAAGAAGTCCAAGGGAAGAACCAGAACAAGCAAAAGGTCGGCAGGAAACGGCAAGCAGATAGGAGAAGAGGGGGGAGAAAAACGAAACAGAAGGAAAAGGAAAAGATGCCCAGCAGAATTGGAGAGGACGGCAGCAGGAGCACAAGGCTAGAAAAGGGCAGAGGACTGTCCCAAGGAGCATCACACTCCGGCAGCCGTCCACTAAGCCCCCACACGGCGACAACGAGCTGAGCGGGGAGGGGGTTTTTTCATATATAGATCCGGTTTCTGTCGTTCTTCTGACATAAAAAGACCTTTGGTTTAATAAGTTATTTAGATGTTTTCAACAATATTACTAGGGCGTTCACCGATTCTAACATGGGCGACCCTTTTGGAAACGCAGCACATGGGTTGACCTGATTGATATATGGGTCAGATTCCATTAACCCTTAAAGTGCGCATCGCATCATATGACGTGCTGGACGTTGTTCCAGTCAACTGCGCATCACGTCATATGATGTGTTGGAGTACTACGCAAGATTTAAACAGCCCGCGGATACACGGGGTTCACCACACCTTCATCAGGGCTCTTGTAAACAGACGCCATTTAAAAAAAAATCGTGGGCCAAACTCTCGGGTGTTATTGGCCTCAGTATTGAGTGAGCAACCAAGCCTGACGCACACAGCATGAGCTAACAGCACTGTTGTTCAGCTTGTGACCACAGCATCGCCTAAAAAGGCCAAATTATACTTGTTCATGCTATTATGTAGCGATGATATTATTACAGAAGACCCCTGACTGTGATAAAACTGACCAGGGTTCTGATAATAGCAGGATTGTGGTGATATTTAGCGCTGTGCGCCATGGAAGGAGGAGTAATGCTGTGGGAGGGAGGGTGGTGGCGATGTCTTTTGACTGTGTGTGGCCACCTTTTATTGACTGCACTCAGCATACCAGCTTAGTGGTTCGCTATGGTGAACACAAATGTAGATACTTATATATAACGTGTGTATAGAGGGTATAAACAGCAAGAGGTTTGGAACCGCCATTTTGGTGAGGGCGGTGGCGTCGTCTGCACTTCGCCACCGTGCAGACGACGGTGTTGTTTACTGGTTACCACGATGGTCTTTGGGCACCATACCAGTTTATTTGTACAAGTATGGTACAAGATATGTAGCATAATAACACCACACAGTATTGTTGGAGGAGAAATATTAGTGCATCTGGCCTTGAGGGCGGCCGCCGATCAGCTGACTGTGTGAGTAGCCACATCTTTGTGCCTTTACTCACCATACAAGCTTAGATGTACAGTTATGGTGAACAAAACATGTAGATACTTATATATAACGTCTGTATACAGTGAATTATAGCAAAAACATTATTGTGGGAGGAGAATGTGGGTGAGTCAGATGACTGGAGGGCGGGAGTGGCTGGCTGGTACACGGCGGTCACTCCTCGTTACTTTTTGACTCACTCCACGTTACTTAGTGGTTCGTTATAGTGAACAAAACATGCAGATACTTATATATAACCTGTGCTTATAATGTAATAACCGACAAAGTATTTGTTCACTGATTGATGAACATAATTGAATCAACAATATGCACACCATATTTTTGAGTACAGCAATGATTCACTCAATTTATTATATAAATATATCAAACTACACACTATTGAATAATATTACAGCAAAAAAGGTATGAAAAATTATTTCAGAGACATTGAAATAATTCGGTAATTATCTCTTTGTGGCAACTTCGGCCTGACAGCTTGCGAGCAACAGACCGCCTGGGACGCACGCTGAGTCAGCGCCTATAATATGCCAGACTTCCCCGCCCTATAGTGGGCAATATATGCCACTTACGATTTTTTTATTATTTTTCCCGTGATCAGTGAACACAAATTAACAGGTTAGAAAGAAAAAATATTTTTTTTTTTCAAAATGACATGCGCCTGTGGGGATGACAGGATATTAAACCCCGAGCATGTTAAGGGTTAAGGTTTGGAAAATCCATAGATTCCTGACGAATCCATAGACACTACAATTTAATTTTAACATCATGAGTTCTGCATGTACTATATATCACCTATTCAAGTGTCACTTATAGAACAAAATCTCTTCTTTGAATTCATCATAACATTTGCAATAAAACTAATATAACAATATTTTAATCCATAGGGAACATCAATAATTTATCTATGTATCCTAAAATAAGCAAAATTTCATGAGGTGGTGGGGAAGCATTTTGAAAAAAATATATAAACAAAAATACCTTTGATAGAAGTCCAGATGGTAAGGTTATATCACAATATTTTGAAGATGAAGCTCACAATTTCTAAACAGTACATTGGAATTGTTTAAAGTTAATGTCATACCGTGTATCTCAAATAATGCTATCCAAGTGATTTATATTCTTAGGACTTTCAAATTAAAGAAAATTTAGTTGCTAAAACGTTTTTCTTCAGGCAGGAATCCAGTGAGGTTAATTGCCTGGTTGCACATACATGTGACTTTTCATACTGCAACTGTAGCTAAATATATGGCAACACACTGGATACTAGTGAGGTTAATTCATCTGCATCATAATGTAATTTTTTTCTCATTGTTTAAATGTTTGATCACACTAGAAAACTTGTAAAGGTTATTATCTGTAGGCCTATGCACAACATATATTTCATATTATTAAGTTTATTTTGATAAAATCTCCTGCACTCATGGAATTCATGATGTTAAATGCCTATGTACTAACATGTGCATTATTATATTGCTACCATATTACCATATCATATTGCTACCATAATGTTTCTTTTCACACACTCGTCTCAAGCCAAAGATTTATCACCAGTATCATGAATTTTGTGATTCTTCTTATGAGTTTTCATATTTCCAACAAAACTGAATTTTTTCCCACATTCGGAACACTCGTGAGGTTTGTCATTAGTATGCACTATCCTGTGGGAGTTCATATTTCCAAGTTGACTGAATCTTTTCCCACACTCAGGACATTCATGAAGTTTAACACCTGTATGCACAGGCATGTGCTTTTTTATACTGCTACGGTCTCTAAATCTTCTCCCACAATCGGCACACTCAAAAGGTTTAGCAGTTGTATGTACCATTCTGTGAGTCTTCATGTGACCCTGTTGACTGAATCTTTTACCACACTCGGGACATTCATGAGGTTTAGCACCTGAATGCACCATCCTGTGAGTTTTCATATGACTAAGTTCGCTAAATTTTTTTCCACACTCAGGACATTCATGAGGTTTTTCACCACTATGCACCAGCATGTGAATCTTCATATTTCCAAATCGGCTGAATCTTTGCCCACACTCAAGACATTTGTGTGGTTTTTCACCTGAATGCACCATTCTGTGAGTCTTCATGTTTCCAAGCTCATTAAATCTCTTCCCACATTCAGGACACTCATGAGGCTTATTACCTGTATGCAACCTTCTGTGAGTCTTCATATCTTGAAGACGACAAAATCTTTTCCCACACTCAGGGCACTCATGAGGTTTATCACCAGTATGCCCCATGATGTGAACCTTAATATCTTGAAGACGACTGAATCTTTTCCCACACTCGGAACACTCGTGTGGTTTATCTCCTGTGTGCACAGTCATGTGAGTTTTTACGTGATCAAGACGTCTGAACCTTTTTCCACACTCAGGGCATTCATGAGGTTTATCACCTGTATGCACCATTCTATGAGTCTTCATATGTCCAAGATAACTAAATCTTTTACCACAATCTGGACACTCATGAAGTTTCGCCATCTTTATGGTCTGTGCAGTTTGCTTGGAGGTTTTCTCCTTTCGTTGACTGCAGTCGCCTTGCGACATTACTAGTGTCCTGAAAACACAACACTGTCACTGGTCTGGCTAATTTGGCCTTGTTGTTTTCTTCTATGGTTGTAATATTTCGTGTAATTTGCGTGAAATGTTGTTTTTTCGATGTCTGCACAAGTAGTTGCAGGAAACCCGTCTGGGCGGGAGAACATTACGGTGATGGCTGTTATTAAGATGGCGTCAGACCATCCAGACGGGGGACTGGTCAAGTCGTATACTGCAATTTCAGATACCGGCCTAGAAACAACTTCGTTCAATGAGAAGTTTGTACATACAAACCATTCCGTTCGTATATGCGCTGGTTTGTGTTCGCTGTTGTTCTCGTCTGAATAAATACATGGCATTTGTTCATATAATTAGCGCTTCCATTATTAGAATTATTTATCCATTATTAGAATAACAAGGTGCAAACCATACCCCCTTACAGTTGAAATCTATTTATTTATATACAAGAAGGTACATTGGGTTGCGAGAGTACATAACATATATTAAGAGGTACATTGTAGCAAGATTTGAGATTAAAGGACTTAAGACTAACACGTTTAGAAACAAGGCGCCCCCGAAGGAGGCTATTATTTGTTATGCACCCCATACTCAACCCGTAAATAGTGGAGCAAAACATAGATTACATGGTCATAAAGTCTTAATCAGGCCAATTCAATTCTATTTGTAAGCTCTTATTGTATTGTTATATTATTATATTGTGTTTTGCTATAATTACTTCCTATTTTACAGCAGATTTGTTTTTCATCTGTTCATGTAATTGCTTATCTTATTGTATTGTGACATTCTTTTCTATATTGATATATATTTTCTGTCTATTGTTATTTACAGTGTACCTGAGAGTACCTGTAAGCAATCTACCTCATTTTTCATTTTTGCTCAATTTTTTTTGTATTGCTTAGTCTTGTTTATATTTTTGTTTTGTATATCTATATCTTGTGTTTTGTATAGTCCATGTTTATATGTTTTTTTCTTTAATCTCATTCATTACCTAGGTTTCCTAGCCTAGCCATACTCCATTGTACCCCTGTAAGCCCCTTTTGTGTTTGTTTGGTACAGTATTGTGTACATTTATTTCTTTTTGTTTTTCTTGTTTTTCCTGCAATCAGCTTTTTTATGCAGTCAAGTATAGACCCAGAACTTAACCTCTTATCCACTATCTATGACAATAATCACTTTAATGATCTAAATTGCAGATATTTTGCAGCACATGATGTAAACAATGTATTAACTCATAGTCACAATATCTCTGTAATCAATTTGAACGTTAGATCCCTAGGTAAACACTTCGATGATGTTAGTGCCTTGATTGAAGCTATTGACAACAAATTCTCTTTTATTATACTTACTGAAACATGGTTGAAAGATGATACTACTCAACTCTTTAACATGCCTAACTACTCAGCAATCCACAACTGTCGTCAACTTCCGAGAGGTGGTGGCACTGCTCTTTACTACCACCAAGAACTAACATGCTTAAAAGAAATTAGAACTAGAGACTGCTATGGGGAGTATATCTTCGCCAGCTTCAGAGTCAAGGGTGCCGAGTCTATCCTGTCTGTGGGTGCAGTTTATAGAATTCCTAACACTGATGTGTCCGAATTCAACTCAAACCTTAGAAATCTAATACTTGATAACAGACTGAACAAAAGCCACCTAATTATCGCAGGGGACTTTAATATTGACCTCTGCGAGCCAGAACACCCTACTGCTGTTAGCTTCCTCAACTGTATGAATTCCTGCTTCCTCATACCCTTAATCACTAGACCTACTAGAATCACTGATAGCACTGCCACGACTCTAGATCACATCTGGACAAATATAACCTCTCCGCTTACTTCAGGTATAATCACCGATAGCACTACAGACCATTACCCCACATTTCTCTTAACTAACATTAGCAAACCACCTCTTGAGTCAAGAGAGATACGTTTTAGACTACACAATGAAACTGCTATAGACAATTTTATAACTGCTACTGATAATGTCAACTGGGAGTCCGAGTTAGGTAACATAGAGGACATCAACCTAGCAGTTCAATCTTTTCTTCAAAAAACTCTTAGCCTTTATAATACCCACTGTCCTATGCTTACAAAACAAGTCACAACCAAAAGGCTTAACAATCCCTGGCTTACAAAGCGAATACTTAAATCTATTAATAAAAAACATGACCTTGAGAAAAAGTATAGGTTAGGAATTGTCTCCAAAGAATTCTCAAAGAATTACTCATTATTGCTATCTAAGACAATTAGACGAGCCAAAACTAAATACTACGAAGATAAATTTACCCAAATAAAGAGCAACATTAAACAAACATGGAGAACAATTTCACAAATATTGGGATCAAAGAAGTCTTTAAATAACAAACCGACTCTCCTGTCTAATATCGATGGTCAGCTTTCAGCCTCTGATTCTGCTATTGAGTTCAATAGGTTCTTCTCTTCCATTGGTTCATCCCTTGCTAATGATATTCCATCTTCCAGTACTGACATTAAGGACTATCTTACAGGGAACTATCCCCAGTCTCTGTACCTAAAGCCTGTTAATTCCATTGACGTCAATGAGATAATCCTTTCCCTTAAAACCAAGTCTGGTGCCCTTGAGGAGATACCAACTTTAATCTACAAAAAAGCCTCCAGATCTTTAGCCCCTGCTATTGCTTTGCTCTTCAACAAGTCACTTGAACTCCAAACCTTTCCAGATATTCTAAAAAAAGCGAGAGTAACGCCTGTCCACAAATGTGGTGATCTCACAGATGTTAACAACTACAGACCTATATCAATCCTGCCAAACTTGTCAAAATTTTTTGAAAAACTAATCTATAAGCAGCTTTACTCATATCTAGCAAACTCAATATACTTAGCCCTTGCCAATATAGTTTCAGGCCCAAAAAAAGCACTAACGATGCACTTATTAGTATGCTTAACTCGATTCATACAGCTCTTGATAAAAATGAGTTCCCTGTTGGGTTATTTGTGGACCTGCGTAAAGCTTTCGATACTGTCAACCACCAAAACCTTCTTCTTAAATTACATCATTATGGTGTCAGAGGACACTCCCTACAATACCTCAAATCCTACCTTACTGACAGGCTCCAATGTGTTTCTGTGAATAATACAATTTCTCCCACCCTACCCATCAACATTGGTGTTCCCCAGGGCAGCATACTTGGCCCTCTCCTCTTTCTCATCTACATTAATGACCTTCCAAATGCCTCCCAACACCTCAAACCAATCCTAGTTGCTGACGACACAACCTTCATTTACTCCAGTCCTGATCCCCTTGCTCTAAATGCCACAGTAAATACTGAGCTAAATAAAGTCCATCTGTGGCTAACTGCCAACAAACTCACCCTTAACATTGACAAAACTTTCTATATTCTGTTTGGCAATAAATCCTCTAATCAAATAAATCTCAAAATAAACAATACCCAAATTTGTAACCAATTAGATGGCAAATTCCTTGGCATTCTCATTGACCACAAGCTGAATTTCCAGGGACACATTCTAAACATATCAAAAAAAGTTTCAAAAACTGTGGGCATTCTTTCTAAGATCAGATATTATGTACCACGCCCTGCCCTGGTGACTCTCTATTACTCCCTTATCTATCCATATCTCAACTATGGTATTTGTGCTTGGGGCTCTACTACCCAAAATCACTTACGTCCTCTAATTACTCAACACAAAGCTGCTATTAGGACAATATCAAATTCTGGACCCAGACATCACTCGGTACCCCTACTCAAATCCCTGAATATGTTAGACATTAAGTCACTGCACATTCTCTCATGTGTATTATACATATATAAAACGCTAAACTGTAATGCCAATCCTGATCTCAAAAGCTTCATAGAAGGTTGTAACAGAACCCATGAGCACCACACCAGAAATAAATACAGTTTTGATATTCCTAGAGTACGACTTAATCAAACCAGAAATGCTCTACAAATCAAGGGGCCCAGAATGTGGAATGACCTTCCCAACCATGTTAAAGACAGTACCTCTCTCAACCAGTTTAAGTTAAAAACGAAGCTATACCTAATAAATTCCCTGTAACCTACCTTACCCCTCTATTGTCCACCCATGTATGTTTTTTTTTTTTTTTTCAAATCAACGCTGTTTTAATGTAATTTTCTGTAATAATTTGTAATTGTATTTGTGCTGTTTTTTCAACAATGTTCCCCCTTCTTTTACCTCTATTTTTATTTGTACTCAACGCATTTTTTTCTTTTTACCCATTAGTTTTAAGCTTTAGTCAGTAGTGTTTTTTCCTGCCCGAAACGCTTTGCGTAATAGTGGCTTTAGGCATTGTATGTACTAGCTCTATCTATATAAAGCCAACAAACTTTGTAAAATCTCTTTATGTATGTACCTTTACCTAAATAAAAATTATTATTATTATTATTATATTATTATTATTTCTTTCTTTATTATGCACCCCATACCTATCCCGTGGGCGGTGGTGTAAAGGATTACAGAGGCACATAATCGGTTCAGGAACTGAACCCTCTAGTTCGTTTAGCTAAGCAAATAACAATTTGTGACGCTAGTTACAAAATTATTAATATTATATATACATGTACACACTCTCATACATATATGTACATATATATATACGTATACATATATACATACACATACATATCTAATCACCTACACAAACACACACATCAATAATCTTTGTGTCACAAGTGATCAACAAGAGGCTCACAACAGTCACTATACAAGGCACTTTACATCTATGGTGAGTCACACAGTTACTAGTTTGTTTGTTTGTTTGTTTGAGATATATACAAGAGTTGTTACATTCTTGTACAGCCACTAGTACGCGTAGCGTTTCGGGCAAGTCCTTAATCCTATGGTCCCTGGAATACGATCCCCTGCCGCGAAGAATCGTTGTTACAACCAAGTACACATTTTACTGTTGCGTTAAACAGAGGCTACAGTTAAGGAATTGCGCCCAGTAAATCCTCCCTGGCCAGGATACGAACCCATGACAAAGCGCTCGCGGAACGCCAGGCGAGTGTCTTACCACTACACCACGGAGACTGACTAGTCTTGCTGCACACCCACCCAACTGGGCGGCAGCTTTACAGTCATGTGCTCCACACCCATCCAACTGGGCGGCAGCTTTACAGTCATGTGCAGCATTACCTACAGTAAGCAAATTTTGGATACTTCGCTAAGATTTCGAGCAGCACATCGTTATGAATGAAGTACTTACACATTTCTTGGACACTATTGATGGTGTTATCTCTAAATTCCGCGATTTTTTCACATTCCATTATATAATGACGCAAAGTAAGCGAATAGTTCTGCTGACAGAGTTTACATTTAGTCAAATCTACATCAGCAGATGTTACAAACTCCCAGAGGTGTGGGAAAAACCTGCTGGGATTGATATAAGAGGAGACTACCAGGGACTTGTACTGAACTAAATTAAAAATTTACTGTCTGCAAATTAATTCAACTAAAATCTCTAGCTAGGGTTGTAAATCCTAGATCCTCTTTTCCTAATGACAGATTGTGGGCTGTAAGGGACAGGTGGGGTGAATGACTTAGTTGCTAGAAGTTCCAATCCACCTGTAGACAGGGATCTCACATCAGCTTGTATTTTATACAAGGATAAGATTTAATAAATTCAGTTATCTGACTGAACACTGGCTCTGTTTAAATCAGAGATTTAAACATACATAGTCTAACCTAGTACCATAACTTAACAGCCAATATGTACTTATACTATAAACAACAAATTAAATTGTAAAAGTATAATAAATGACCTTAAATGTAGTCTAAATACTGTCAAGTACTAGAAATTATATTCAATTAAATGAACTTATATGATAACTTAAAAATTAACTAAGCAAACAATTGATAACTTAATTTATATATTCAAATATATATGCAGACATATTCAATTTATATGATACAGTTAGCTTGACTGAATCTTTTCCAAAACTATGGACACTTGTGAGGTTTTTACTTATTGAGGCTGAATTATTTTCTGACACAATGGACACCCATGAGGTTCAGTGCTTGGATAAGATTCACAGCTACACTACAATTTTAATAAACGTACCGATGAATGAGGCTTTGCCTCGCTTTTTAACCAACAGACAGATTTATAGGATATTAAAGTTACACAAGCATACAATTGGCCAATCATACACCAAATAACCCTCAATATACTTCTCTGCCAGTCGGGGTGCCTGTCTGACAAGTTTGCCAGACTGATTAACTCTCTTGTTGAGTTTAGGCACGATATTTTGCTACAGCGTTGCTGTATGATGATCTGGTAGCGTTGCTACTTGGATTTTTCTTTAACTGCGTTGCAGAAGAATGATATTTGATAAAGAATAGGAATGAAGGTGGTGGAAACCGCGTCACTGTGATCTCCACTACACTCTTATTTTTATAAATGTTCTAGGATTTTCCTTGTAGATATTGTCCAGGTACTCCCCCAGTTCTAGAGAGTATTCACTGGCGATAAAAATGTTAAATAAGGTGTCCTTGAGCTGGTAATGTTCGCTAAGGATCAGTCACTTGTTCACTCATTTGTAAACAAACGCGGAGTGCCGCTGGGCGGTCCATAGAATTACCCCAATCACCCAAATCAGGCTAAAACTACCCAAAACGTATTAGCATTACGTAAGTAATGAAGAAATATGGTATATTTACTTACTATAATGTTGGTGCTACACGTAGAACATGATCAAACCTATTTTTTCTCTGAAATAATCTAATTTCATAACGAAATGAGACGTAAATATGTGAGAGGTGACGCCATAGGAAGTCGACGGTCCAAGCGACAATTGTGTGGAGCGACTTATCCAAGAAATATGGTCGCCAGGAGAGTGTTTGCTGCCATATCAGCCTCCTGTACACAGTGATCCAGTCCTTTTCGTTCATTGAACACCGAACCCTACACGCCCTCTGATATATTGCTTAATTAACAAATATTCACAAATAAAGATTATATTTGTATATGTTATCAGAAAGGCAGATATAAAATAGTTTTTGTGAATCCATCACAGAGATTATACCTTATTAGAGAGGAAAAATATTCATACTTTAAACAAGGCTTCATGGCCGACGCTCTCCTTACCGATATGGGAACTATGACCTTCCGAAGATCAATGTTAATTTAATCTAGATATTGTAATAAACGAAGTTTTCTATGTCATCATAAAGACATAAATATAAGCTGCATGTTAATACTTTGGCATAAATATAACTGAATTGAAAGTTAAGATATATGCCTTTTTATAGTTACTTGATGGCTCGCTCAGGGAGTGTGAAGGCCTCCACACAAGCCAATCAATTTTATAATTACTTTGCATATATGCAAAGTAACACCATAGGTCTTTATGTCAGAATAAAGCCATGTAGACGATAATGTAACTACATTTCAAGGAAAACATATCTTAATATAATTATTAAATGAATGCAAAGTTATGGTTAAATAAATAGCCAATACCACACAATCGCCGGTGTCCGGACACATGAATAGTCGCATTAGGTGAAAGGAAATGTACCCAACCATTTCCATTTACCCAACCAGTTTGTGCACCCTATACTCATCCTCTGTGCGGTAATTTATTGTGCATCCCATACTCATCTTGTTTAGTTTAGTTCATTTATTATGCACCCCATACCCATCTTGTGGGCGGTAGTGGAAAGGGTTACAGAGGCACATAATGGGCTCAGGGACTGAACCCCACAATTCATTTAGCTAAGCAAGTTACAATCTTGATGAGCTAGTTACAAAATTCAATATAAGTCATCACATCAACAATGGGTTCGAGATCGACCTCAAGTACAGGTTCTAAATTAAGCAACTGACATATGTGGAGAGCTAGTGTCAAAATTTATATGTTTGTCCTGCACACCGCCCCCCATCCAGTGGGCAGCGGTGGATAGGTTACAATCACTTAGTTACTACCTACAGTTAGCAAACTGGGGATATTTGGCTAAAATTTCTGGTAGCAGATCATTTTGAATGAAATATTGACACATCGCTGGAACATTGGTTATAGAATTGTCTCTAAATTCACGTATCTTTTCGCACTCCATCACATAGTGACGGAGGGTGTGCGAATAATTTTGTTGACACAGTTTACATTTGGTCAGGTCTACATCAGCAGATAATGAGAATTCCCAGAGATACTTGTAACCGAGTCTAAGCCGAGCAGTAGTAACATCTAGAAGTCTGCTGATTTTATTGGATGATCCATAGATGTGTGGCTCCTCTTGCATGATAGTATGATGATAGATGGAATTACTGGTGTCAATTTCACTTTGCCTCAGATCTACAAGATCTTGTTGAAGTTCTCGGTGTACAGCTGCTCTCAGATTGCTCATTGACAATCCAAGGTTACACTCAACGGCTCCTTTAAAGGCAGATTCTTTGGCTAACTTATCAGCTCTATCATGCATTCGGAGGCCAACATGAGATGGAGACCACATGAAATGGACTCTGTTACCATCCTTAGTAATTTTGTTGTATTTGTGTCTAGCTTCGGACACGAGCATGTTACAGTTATGTCTTAAAGAGTTGAGAGCATTTAAGGATGATAAGGAGTCACTTACAATTAATGTATCAAGTTTTGAGACTTGTACACATTTCAGTGCAAGGATCAAGGCAAATAGTTCAGTCTGAAGGGTAGAGGCCCAGTTGTTTATACGGACTCCCCACTCAAAGTATAGGCCATCGCCCATTGTCAGGACAACTGCACTTCCAGCTGCACCCGTGGTGCGGTGTAGGGAACCATCAGTGTATATAATTTGAGAGAGAGAATGCTCTGTGGACAGAGCATCAATATGGCTTAAGGCGTTGAGCTTTGCCTCAAGACGAAGCTTGGGCTGATCTCTAATTTGCTTCTTGGGTGGAAAGGGAGGGATTAAAACTGGAAAGGGTGTAACCTCCCACGGTGCAGGAAAGTGCCGCTGTTGTTTCTCTTGGTACAAATCATGAACCTGATACATTCTGAGTTGGGTTCCAGTTTTTGTTATCCATTTGGAACAATGCTGATCTTCAATAAAGAAATTCTGGAGGGCTTCTGTGCAAGGATTAGGATGAGTTAGCCTAAGCATTTTTATACCAATTTGACAGTTAATTTCAGTAACACGATCAACAACGCTCAGAATATTAAGTTCCTTTCTCATATTAAGTATCTTTGTGGTACGAGGGCAACCCATACTTATCCTGTGACCTGTAGTTTATTGTGCAGCTAATACTCATTCTGTGAGTCATAGGACATTGCGAAACCCTTTCTCATCGTGTGAATCTTTGTTTACTTTGCTCTCCATATTCATCCTCTGCGCGATAGTTTCTTGTGCAACCCATACCCATGATGTGAGTGGTAGTTTATTGTGTACCCTATATTCATCCTGTGAGTATAGGGTTCACAATTCTTGTTTGGATTCTTGTAATGTTATTTGTCTATTTGTAGTCACAGTATTTGTGCGCCCCTTGAGGGACTTGAATTAGAGGGGGGTTGAAATAGCCTAAGCTACTCTATCCCTTTGAGATTTATTTATTGCTTATCTCAATAAACATACTTGAACTTGAACTTGGGTACACAATGAGTTCATTTGTACTCCATACTCATCATCAAGAAGTGTATTTTACCAGCATTGTAATATAAATTAAGAATAAAAGCTTAACTGGATTACAGACCCATAATCAAAATAAGAGTCATCACTAATTATCATGACAAATTCTCTAGGCTACACTTCCGCCTTCGACAAGCTGCCGCCGGATGTGGGTATAGTTTATTGTACACCCCCGCACCCCCAGTCCTGGAAGGGCGGGCATTGGGATGTGGACATGTGTACCATTTCCCCCCCCCCCACACACACACACTCGATCCTCTCCTGTTAATAATAATACTAATAATAATAAAAATTAAAAATAATAACGTTAATAAATATTATAATTAAAACACTTACTGTAATACCCTAGTGCTTGAATGAAGGTGAAGGAAAGACCCAATAAATGTGTAAGTGTATTAAAAACCAAATTTTCGTTGGGTGAGCTGGCAGGTGAGCACCACTTGCCAGCTCACCCAGTAATGAACATCACCTGCACACTGCACCGAACCACTTGCCAGCAGGTGCAGAAGTACGATGGAGAGAGCAAAGTATACCATATTTCAAGTATAATATTAAAGATATATTTAGGATTTAATGTTTTCGTATAAAGTTTCAATAATACCTTTATTTGATTTTTTTGTATTATTTTCTACCACAGACGTGGCCACACATTAACAATGCTAACCATCATATATACATTTTCTTCAGTCCGCCATGGACTCTAACCCTTTCCACTACCGCCCACAAGATGGGTATAGGGTGCATAATATAAGAACTAAACTAACTCCATTGATAGGGTTAGAGATTTGTTAAACATATAGTTCAGGGATTTATTGAACAATCAACCACATAAGGTGATTGTAGTGTTTTTAAAATGCTAGGCTAAGCTACATACGTAAATACATAAATACACAGATTTACGTATGCCCTACATAAAGTGTTCGATGTGTCTTTTACATAGTGTCATTAACGTGCATTTACAAAGGTGAAATTGAATTCTGAACACATACATACACATATATTTGTCTCTTTTACTCTGACAAGGTGAGATAACTGATAGAGAAACTAGTGTGCAATTAAGCACTTAATCACTGAAGGTGATTAAGGTGCTTTCACAAGCTCAGGTTATAGAGTTACATCACATACATTCATTGTATAATTGATACGTTACATCGTCAATCTAGGGTACAAGTTCAATATATCATCAAGTGTTCCAGTACTCAAATAGTAATTACACAGTTTAGCATAGCGCTTCATTCATGTATGTAAGAGAGAAGATTGTTCAAATATATTACATGCACATCCGGTACATCGTCCACCTTCTTCTACAGAACCGTCGGTATACCACTGATACACATCGTTACCCATATTCTGAGTACTTTCAGTGATGCTTCACAGTGTTAACTGTTTTAATAATGTAGAGTGTACATTATCTTTCTTGGGTGCATTTACAAAATCAACTGCTAGATCCAAGTTATCCCATGGAGTAATTGGTTGATTAATCGTTAATTGAGTTGGGTACATATTTAATATTTTGATGGAGTTGGCTACCTTGTAGAACCAAAATGCATTCACGCCGAAAACTGTGCTAATAGACAAAATTATGTTAGAGATATGGGTCTATAATTATCTGAGTGTGCTTTGGGGATGGGAACAATGACACTGTCCAATCATCAGGTAATACTCCTTCACTTAAACTCATTCTGTACAACACTAAAAGTGGATTACCTGGTACTTGTGAGACTAATCTCAGTAAACTGTAAGTAATACCGTCCTCTTCAGGAGCAGTTGACTTATTTGATTGTGCTACACAGCCTTCCCGGCTTGGTGCCTTCTTTGGTAATTACTTATCAAAGGCAGCTCCATACGAGGAGCTGCCTCGTATGGGCCAATAAGTCTTTTGCAGTTACCTTCATTCTTATGTTCTTACTTACATTTACTGAACTTTATCATCATCATCATCATTTACAGAAAGAAATTAATATAAAAAGTAGTCATTTTAATACACAAAACAGAAGTAGATATTATGTAAATTATGATGCAGGATAGGATCACTATTAAGAACTTAATTATAAACCACAATATGTTTTATATCGTCAGAAATTCTGATACATACCATATATTTTCAAATATTTACAATTAAAGTATTTATTTAGGAAATAAGTATTTTAGTTACCCTAGTTAGCTCTGAGAACACACATTGTTGCAGCAAGAATTTCTTCCCACTAATCTGAGCGATGCTAATGACCCATTGGACTTGTCATGAACAACAATCAACTACAGCACCATCTATATCAGAAGATATTCAAAATATTCTTGATGTCATTCAAATTGTCAATACGAGAACAGAATACATAAGAGTTAGTTTAGTGATGTCAAAGGAATCATATTGACTGACCGAGCCCCATTGTAAATATCCGTGGCTTCCTGACCATAAAGGTACCGCCGCGGATAAGGGTAAGGAGGGTACCGTCGAGGGTAAGACACCGGATGTACCCCATATACAAGCCACACTAGCTATTAGTTCATATAAGCTGACAACTTACCCAAATAAACATTACTTCCTAATTATATATATATACATATATATATATATATATATATATATATATTATGTAAATTATGATGCAGGATAGGATCACTATTAAGAACTTAATTATAAACCACAATATGTTTATATATATATCCTACTCACACTCATCCTAGCACAGTAATTTATTGTGCAACCCATACCCATCCTGTTACCAATAGTTTGTGCAACCCATGCTCATCCTGTTACCTTTAGTTTATTGTGAAACCCATACTCATCCTATGAATGGTAATTTATTATGCACCTCATACTCATCCTGTGAGTCATAGGACATTGTGGAACCCTTTCTCATCGTGTGAATCTTTGTTTACTTTGCTTTCCATACTCTGCTCTCCGATAGTTTCTTGTGCAACCCATACCCATGATGTGAGTGGTAGTTTATTGTGTACCCTATACTCATCCTGTGAGTATAGGGTACAAAATGAGTTCATTTGTACTCCATACTCATCAATAAGTGTATTTTACCAGCATTGTAATATAAATTAAGAAAAAAGGCATAATCTTATTATGTACCCATAATAAAAATAAGAGCCATCACACTATAATTTTCATGACAAACGGCCTAGACTCCACTTCCGCCTTCGACAAGCTGCTGCCGGAGGTGGGTATAGTTTATTGTACACTCCCGCACCCCCAGTCCTGGGAAGAGGGGCATTCGAATGTGGACATATGAACCATTACCCCCAACCCTTCCCTCTTAATAATAATTGAAACACTACACTACACACTATATGTTCATTTAATATTTCAAGTATAAGACTCAAGATATATTTAGGATTTAACGATTTAACATTGTCTCAATCATACCTTTATTGCACTTTATCATCATTATTTACAGAAAGAAATTAACATAAAAATGTAGTTAATTTTAACATACAAAACCGAATTTGAACATTGTTAATTTTGATGCAGGATCACTATTAATAAGAACTTAATTATAAACCACAATATGTTGTATATCATCAGAAATTTGGAAACATAATATATATATATATATATATATATATATATATATATATATATATATATATATATATATATATAAATGGAAATTTAGCACATTTAAATAATGTTATTAAGCTTAAGAATAAATTACATAAAATTAACATAGTAAAATGACTGGGATACAGATGGATCAGTAATCACATTACAAGTCCAATTATTTCCTAACTGAAGTCTGTAACGCACTATCATGTCATATTTCATAATACAAATTAGGTAAGAGATATGCAATATCAACACAAAATCGTCAGCTACTATTTCCAAAACACATTTATTATATAGCATTAAACTGCTCTTTCACTTCGGGGGCGCTTACGCTGATATGGTTTTTTGGCAATTCCAAATGTTTTTGGGATTGAAAAAATTTTGTTTTTGTCATACATTTTAGTATTTTCATTATAAGGTTTTCTTGATATAAAGCACCATAAGTAATCTCTCTTTTCATCTTTAGTTTTTTGGTCCCAAACTTCCTTAGGAACCAGGTACTTATCTAAATTGGATGATATTATATAATTGCCTTCTCCGTGTAATGCTCTCCTCAGATCTAGCATTTGGAGCGTTGAAACATTGCAAATTTTTTCAATTAATTCTGGCAGTTTTTGGGGTTTCCAATCAATAGTCAGTTTCAGGATATGGTTTAGTGACTCACAATTGTTATTAGTCCATAACGTGTCCATTTTGGCTTTTGCGTGAGGTACACACACATAATTCCATAAAGAAGATTTCAAACGACTATCAAAATAATCTTTGAACTTTGGGTATTTGTAAAAGTAAAATATGAGATTGTTGATTCCCCTTTCAAACTGATCCTCACAAACACTTCTAACTAACCCATTTGTACCAAATATTTTCTTTTGGATACGAATCCTATCGGTGTTCGTGCATCCTATATTATCCGTTAAATAGTGGCGAACATTTTCTTTCAGATGGTTACTACACAATAACAATGTTGCCTTCGGAAAACAACACATAAGTGCCTTTCTTAACGCGATTTCCTGATCACTACCAATCATTACATTCGAGTTGTTAATACAGTTATCGAGTTTGCCTCTTAGGTGGGAGAAAAATGATAAGTAAGTCTCGTATTCACCATCCCAGTGTAAATACATGGGCCCGAGGAATATAGGGTTGCTTGATTTTTCTTTTGTTACTACAGTAGTGTTCTTGTACACAAGTGTTGTTAAATAACAAGGGCCAAGATTGAAAGTCCTGTCAACACCGATAACATTAGGGTTTTCCATTCCTGCAGCACACAAATGTTGCTTGAGATCTTCAAGTTGTTCCTTGGAATACAGTACCACACAGGGGACTTTGTTCGGCTTAATAATTATCTTCTTTACATAATCATGGGTATTAATCATGCTAATTACATGTAAAACGTCATCAGCAACATTGTGCCTATGAATAGGTTTGCGTTCCTTTATCTTGTCATGATATTTTTTACTCCTTACCTGTTGGAAGTCTCTTGGGGCTAAACATGATTCTTCCATAAGCAGATTTTGATAAACCTCTCGTGGAGGTTGGATCTTAACCATCTTGCCTATATTTTCTAAAACTTCAGGCCTGGTCCGAACATATGGAATGTTGTTTTGTGAATTTCCATGCATCGTCTCTCCTGTTTGCTTGCCACAGTATTCTACAATAGCTACAGACTCCAGCTCTTTAATAACAGTTACTCTTTTCTTAAAGCTTTCCTGCCCTTTGAGGACTGTGTAATAACGGTGCATTGTGATGAGAGTATCTGGGGAGGGCTGAGGTTCTAAGGGAACCCACTGCGTTTTCCCTTTTGATAATACTCTTTTACAAAATATCTCATTTCTCAAATATAATATCCTCAAACGATTATTATTATCCCATATGAATAAGGAGTTCACGGTAGTACCTCTGGCACTGTTCCACACTCCACAGTCGTCTGGAAAGGTCGACCGTGTTTTGGCGCCCTTAGTAAGATTATGTGAATTGTCAACCACATAAAATGTATCTTCTTTAGGCCCATTTGGGACACTTTTAAACACCTTGTTCTCTCGCAAATGCCAATAGACTTCTTCTACAGCTAAAAATTTTCCATTGCGAAGCTTGCCAGAGCTTTCGCTATCGTTATCAGTCGACAATTGAGGTTTTTTTAACAAAGTGTGTGTCTCCTTAAAGTCATACTGTATTTTGGACACAAAAGTAGTAAAATCCTTTCCGACTGGAGTTGATGTATACATAGGGGGTACAGATAATGGTGATTGACACAAACTTAGAGGTGTGGATGTAATAGTGCTTAGTAACTGGGTACTGTTTATGGATATGTGACCCAGTGGAGGCAAGGACATTAATGGAACAAAATGGTTAGGTGTCCATGATTTATCCCCTTCCTTGAGATTCCTTGATCCACCAGGTGTCTTGTTACTAACGCTTCGATTAATAAATCCAAGTGTCCGATTTGCCTTATTACGAACATTTATGCATTGATTCTTTTGTTTTAAATTCTTACTAATCATAACTCCCAGATCCCTTTCGCAATCCGACTTCGCAATCTCAACACCATCTAGCTCGTATCTTGTAACTCTATCATCATTACCTAACCTCAGAATGAAGGTTACTAAGTTATGATTAGTAAGAATAAGTTATGCTAAGGCATAACTTATTGGCCAACCCGCGCCACACATCAGCTAACACCATACACCACGAACACCATACACCAATATCACCATACACCACTAACACCATACACCACTAACACTATACACAATTAACAGCATACACCACGAACACCATACACCACTAACACCATACACCACTAACACTATACACAATTAACACCATACACCAATATCACCATACACCACTAACACCATACACCACTAACACTATACACAATTAACAGCATACACCACGAACACCATACACCACTAACACCATACACCACTAACACTATACACAATTAACACCATACACCACGAACACCATACACCACTAACACCATACACCACTAACACTATACACAATTAACAGCATACACCACGAACACCATACACCACTAACACCATACACCACTAACACTATACACAATTAACAGCATACACCACGAACACCATACACCACTAACACCATACACCACTAACACCATACACCACTAACACCATACACCACTAACACCATACACCAATAACACCATACACCACTAACACCATTCATCACTAACATCATACATCACTAACACCATACACCAATATCACCATACACCACTAACACCATACACCACTAACACCATACACCACTAACACTATACACAATTAACAGCATACACCACGAACACCATACACAACTAACACTATACACAATTAACAGCATACACCACGAACACCATACACCACTAACACCATACACCACTAACACCATACACCAATAACACCATACACCACTAACACCATTCATCACTAACATCATACATCACTAACACCATACACCAATATCACCATACACCACTAACACCATGCACCACTAACAAGCTATTGAGCTATATAGCTCAAGCTATTCTCACCCCGTTCAGTATATCGTGTTAATACATATATAGACACACACACTTGTACACATTTTAGTGTAACAAGCAAGGCAAATATTTCTGTCTGATGGGTAGAGGCAACTGCACTTGCAGCTGCACCCGTGTGGCGGTGTAGGAAACCATCAATGTATATGATTTGAGAGAGAGAGAGAGAGAGAGAGAATGATCTGTGGACAGAGCATCAATATGGCGTAAGGTATTGGGCTTTGCCTCAAGATGAAGCATAATAAAGAACCCGAATATCAGGAGAAAAAATTACATTAAAAACTGTCCACATGATACATATATATAATTATGTTTTAAACATTTTAATTGTATTATTTGCATATATATATATAATTAGGAAGTAATGTTTATCTGGGTAAGTTGTCAGCTTTTATGAACTAATAGCTAGTGCGGCTTGTATATGGGGTACATCCGGTCTCTTACCCTCGACTGCGGCGGTAACTTTATGGTCAGGAAGCCAAAAATATTTATAGTTCAAGTTCAAGTATGTTTATTGAGACAAGAAAAAAATACATCTCAAAGGGATAGAGTAACTTAGGCTATTTCTACCCCCTCTACTTCAAGTCCCTCAAGGGGCGCACAAATTCAGTAAGTACAAATAGACAATTAACATTACAAGAATCCCATTTAACATTGCAGGTTAATATAGTAAGTACAGCATACAATTGTTACACTCTTGGGGCAAAATTTTTGTAGCTCCTAAGTATACTGTCTATCATACCATTATCACACATACAAACAATTTGATGTGGTACATTACTTATTTCCTTATTTCTATAGTTATCAATAAGTTGACACTATAATACATAATGTTCTAAGGTGTGGGCGTGCGGCATACTACATAATTTACACTCCTTATATTTTTCACTGACATCAACTCCGTATTGCCAGATATATTTGTATCCTAATCTTAATCTCATGTAAATTGAATCGTTCCAAGTTGACTTTCCTTTATCATAGGTGAAGGACGAGTTTGTATTTATTACTGAATAATTCTTAAGTGTGTTACTACTATCCACTATTGCCATTCTTTTTATCATTTCTTCATCTTCATTTCCTCTTATTAATGTTATATATACATGTACACATAATCATACATACATGTACATATATATACATATGCGGTAAATCCAGAGAAATTAAATATGGATTTTTCCGCATACAAATGATTATTGTTTCGTGATCGTCAATTGCATATATACATATACATTCACATATATATTCAATCACCCACACAAATACACACATCAATAATCTTTGTATCACAAGTGATTCAACAAGAGGCTCACAAGTCACTATACTAGGCACTTTACATCTATGGTGAGTCGTCCAATTACTAGTCTTGCTCTACACCCAACCAACTGGGCGGCAGCTTTACAGTCATGTGCTCCACACCCACCGAACTGGGCGGCAGCTTAACAGTCATGTGCTCCACACCCACCCAACTGGGTGGCAGCTTTACAGTCATGTGCTCCACACCCACCAAACTGGGCGGCAGCTTAACAGTCATGTGATCCACACCCACCCAACTGGGCGGCAGCTTAACAGTCATGTGCTCAACACCCACCCAACTGGGCGGCAGCTTAACAGTCATGTGCTCCACACCCACCCAACTGGGCGGCAGCTTAACAGTCATGTGCTCCACACCCACCCAACTGGGCGACGGCTTTACAATCATTTGCATGAATTACTTACAGTAAGCAAATTTTAGATACTTCGCTAAGATTTCGGGCAGCACATCATTATAAATGAAGTACTTACACTTTTCTTGGACACCAATGGTGTTATCTCTGAATTCCGCGATTTTTTTTTAAATTCCAGTACTGTATATAATGACGCAAAGTATGCGAATAGTTCTGCAATAGTGATCCTATCCTGCGTCATAATTTACATACATATCTACTTCTGTTTTGTGTATTAAAATTACTACATTTTTATGTTAATTTATTTCTGTAAATGATGATGATGATAAATTTCAATAAATGTAAGTAAGAACATAAGAACGGAAACTGGTCGCGTAAATGGAAATGGTTGGGTACATTTCCTTTCACCTACCTAATGCGAATATTCATGTGTCCGGACACTGGCGATGGTGTGGTATTGCCTATTTATTTGACCATATCTTTGCTTTCATTTAAGATATGTTTTCCTTGAAATGTATTTACATTATCGTCTACATCTGTCTTCATTCTGAAATAAAAACCTTTGACGTTACTTTGCATATATGTACATTAATTATAAAATTGATTGGCTTGTGTGCAGGCCTTCACACTCCCTGAGCGAGCCATCAAGTAACTATAAAAAGGCATATATCTTCACTTTCACTTCAGTTATATTTATACCAAAGTATTAACATGCAGCTTATATGTCTTTCTGATGACATAAAAAACTTCGTTTTTTATAATATATAGATTCAATTAACATTGATTTTCAAAAGGTCATAGTTCCCATCGAAAGGGAGAGCGTCGGCCAAGAAGCCTTGTTTAAAATATGAATATTTTTCCTCTCTAATAAGGTATAATCTCTGTGATGCATTAACACAAACTATTTTATATCTGCCTTTCTGATAACATATATAAATATAATCTTTATTTGTGAATATTTGTTAATTAAGCAATATATCAGAGAGCGTGTAGGGTTCGGTGTTCTATGAACGAAAAGGACTGGAGTAGTTTAAATAGCAAACGCATACCAACGAATAACGCTAGTATCTATATAACAAATTTATTGTCATGTGGAATTGATTTAACTTCCAGACACTTTTTTTTAATAAATATTAAATATTTTGTGGCTGTTTATGAAAAATATTATTATAAATACACATTCTACTTGTTAATATTACCAATTAAATTTGCGACAATTTGAGCCATGAAATACGACGACTGGATCACTGTGTACAGGAGGCTGTTATGGCAGCAAACACTCTCCAGGCGACCATATATCTTGGATAAGTCGCTCCACACAATTGTCGCTTGGACCGTCGACTTCCTATGGCGTCACCTCTCACATATTTACGTCTCATTTCGTTATGAAATTAGATTATTTCAGAGAAAAAATAGGTTTGATCATGTTCTACGTGTAGCACCAACATTATAGTAAGTAAATATACCATATTTCTTCATTACTTACGTAATGCTAATACGTTTTGGGTAGTTTTGGCCTGATTTGGGATGATTGGGGTAATTCTATTCTTTGTTGGTGGGCGCTTCACTCCCCCCAACGCCCTGCCTTGCTCTCTGAGCACGGTAGCCTTCAATGAATATTGATTGATTATTTTTACAGTCTAGACTTATGATTAAGATAAGATGTGATTATAATATAATTAGATATAAGATTTAAAGATTATAAGTAGTATTTGAAAGTACCACTGATTCTTATTAAGGATTCGATATTATCCCTACCGGATGTTGAATAAATGTCCCAATAGTTTTTTAATTAACAAATCCTTCTAGAAGATTCTGGATCCTTGAGAGATCATGTACAAAGTCACGTAGGCATCAAAAGGGCCCCTGTTGCGTACGTGTTCATGGTGCCATTGTCATCCAGGATCAAGCTATATAATGAATCTATAATGATTCTAATATGATTTTGATACGATTTAGATATGATTTTGATATGATTTAGATATGATATAGAAATTATACATTTCTTAGATGGTTATTAGATATGGTGGGTAAAAATTTCCCACATCTTCCAGAGGGAGAGAACTGGCACAGAGTCCAATACTTAGGACAATAGTAACCATATGTATTTATTTACTCTCCATTGGATTGATAATACAAGTGCAAATTTTGCTTGCACTTTTGTGCTGCTGTCCGTTGTGGACGATTGTGTCTGTTAGGAGTCTGTGGGTCTTGTGGAGTTAGAGTGTCTTGAGGTCTCTCAGGATCTAACTGCAGCTGGCTCATTGATTCCATGTGGATGAGTTTGTCCAATGTCTTCAGGGAAGTTGTTCCTTTAGACAGGATTTTGACTATTCTCAAAATCCCCTGACTATCTGGATGGACTGAGACAACTTTACCTAATGGCCAGTCAGCCCTAGGGCCATCACTGTCTACCAAGACAATATCGCCAGGTTGGAGATTAGCTATATTATGTGGGACATTGGCCCCATAGTGATGTTCTCGTAGAGATGTAAGATATTCTTTTGTCCAAACATCATTCCATTTGTGGATTATGCTGGACAGATGCTTATACCCCTGAACCAACTCGCTCTGACCCACATATGAGGGATCTCTGATCTCATCATCCACTAGAGATGGTACTGGAGTCAGAAGTCTTCCATACATTAGGTGGGCAGGACTTAATGGCTCATGTTGAGTAGGATCCTCAGACAAGTAAGTCAACGGCCGGTTATTCACCCTTGATTCTATTTCCGTGATTACTGTCTGGAGTTCTTGAAGATTGATTTTCTGACGGTGTAGAGATTTTCTCAAGGATCTTTTTACAGTTCCTATTAACCGTTCATAAAATCCTCCGTGCCATGGGGCTCTCGGAGGGATAAATTTCCATCTGCAATGACGCTGTTCCAGTGTGGAAGTAACTGCAGGATGGGAACAGATTTCCCGTAGACATGCTTCTCCAGCTACCAAGTTTGCTCCGTTATCTGAAATCATCAGCTTAGGGCATGATCGGCGTGCTGCGAATCTGCGGAAAGCTTGAATAAATGATTGAGCAGTCATATCGGGTGTTACCTCTAGATGTACTGCCCTGGTGGTAGCACAGGTGAACAGACAGATGTATGCCTTGATAGGTTGCTTATCTGCAGTCCCTGTTAGATATATTGCTCCTGTATAATCTACTCCTATCGTTTCGAAAGGTTGTAGATGGACCACTCGTTCCTTTGGTAGGGGTGGTGGCCCTGGATAAGAGCAAGTTCTTGCATCGTACCTTCGGCATATCATGCAATTCTTCAAGATTGATTTGACTGACTGTCTTCCCTGAGGAATCCAGTACTGCTGTCTGATTTGTGTGAGTGTGTCTAACACTCCTCCATGTTTGATGATTTGTTGATGTGTATGCAACACAATCAACCTTGTGATCCAATGATTTTTTGGTAAAAGCCATGGATGCACGGTATCTAGATTGATATCTGCGTGTTTAAGTCTCCCTCCACAACGCAGAATGTTGTGATTTTCTTGGTCTATCCACAGACCGAGATTGTGTTTTAACTTATGAGGAAGATTTTCATAGTTATTCCCATAAGTTTCTCTCTGGGCTTGTCTTACCCAATAGAGAAGTGCATCAGGAAAAGTGTATTTTATACCTTTTTTCCTGAGATAATGAAACACGTTCTGTGTTACATTGATTAATTTGATGAGCGAGGAGTAACGAGTACAATCCAAGACTGATATTTGAGCTTGCTGCCTGGTGGTAGTTATGGTTTGTGTCGTAATGACGTGTGGCTTTTGTTCAGGCCAACTACCATTCACTAACCATCGAGGCCCATGAAACCAAATATCTGCCTTTGCAAACTGTTTAAATGTCATACCTCTTGATAAGAGATCAGCTGGATTATCCTTTGTTGGTACATGCAACAATTGAAAGCCTGCGGAAATTTCTTTAATTTCCGAGACGCGATTTTTTACATATGGAGTTGGACAGTTGTCGTTTCGTACCCATTGTAAGACAGCTTCATTGTCAGACCATATAATGACATCTTTGATGTTCATGGTAGACAAGACTTGTTTGATATGCACTGCTAAGCGTGTTCCAGTTAGCAGTGCTGTTAGTTCCATCTGAGGCAAAGTCCTCTTTTTTAATGGAGCGACTCTGGCCTTAGAGGTGATAAGATATGATTGATTAGAAGTCACTAAGTAAGCACAAGCTCCAAAAGCTTTGGCTGACGAGTCTGCGAATACATGTAGTGATACTTCTTCATTTTCCTCAACTATGTGTCTCGGAAAGATTATCTTTTCAACTAAAGTTTGTTCTTGAGCCACTTCCATCCAAGCTTTTTGTAACTGGATTGGTAGTGGATCATCCCAACCAACCTTAGCCTTCCATGCTTCTTGCACCAATAAACGCCACTTGATAGTCAAAGGATTTAGTAGACCAAGTGGGTCGAATACCTTGCTAACTTGTGAAAGCAAATCCCTTTTTGTAGTGATGATGTAATTTACTGGCACAGATTTGATCGATATTGTGTCCGAGATTAAATCCCAATCCATACCTAACACCTTTTGTGATTCTGGTACGTGATATTCAGGGTAATCTCTTGCTATTTGATTATTCAATGTTGCATTATTAGAGGCCCAAGATTGTAGTGGCATGTTGGCACCTTGTAGCTCCTTATTGGCCTCTTGATATAATTGTAACAGTTCAGTAGTACTGTTAACTGTCCCTTGAAAATTATCTACATATAGATTTTGACTGATTTCAGTCTTACAGGGACTTGATGATTTCTTCAGATGAGTATCTAGAGTTGCTTGCAATAGAAATGGACTGCTTGTCGCGCCAAAAAGAACTGATGAGAATCTGAAAGTCACTACAGGACTATTGACATCTTCTGGGTTCTCTACCCATAGAAACTTAGTGAAGTCTCTATCTTCTTCCTGCAAGCCAACTCTGAGAAAGGCCTTACTTATATCTGCTGAATACGCATATTTGTTAAGTCTAAACTTCAACAGTATGTCATACAATTTCTGAGTTAGACTTGGACCTGTTTGCAAACAATCATTTAGACTGGTTCCTTGGGGTCCAGATTTAGAGCTACAATTAAAAACTATCCGTAAAGGAGTTGTTTTTGATTCTCTCTTTACAGCCATGTGTGGTAAAAAATGGCCTGTTTGCTTATTGTCATGTTTCACGACTTCGATGAATTTATTCTTTAATTGTTGAGCAATAATCTCATGATAGAGTTTTAAATGCTCAGGCCTTTTTCTTAGCTTTGCTAGTTGAGATTTAAATTGACTATAAGCCATGTGATAATTGGTAGGTAAGGTTTTATGGTTGATTTTCCATGGTAGCCTTACCCAGTACTGTCCATCATGGTACTGTACAGTTTCTAAGTACTGATTGTATGCACAGACATCATCAGGACTTGGTTGTTCAGGAATTATTCCTATGGCATCAAGTTCCCACAATTGATGTACAGATTCCAATCCATCATCAATCATGTGGGGGATTTTAAGTGGTGACTGTTCTTTGCCTAGTCATGCCACTATTACAGTTTCTGTATGATGTGATTTTTCAGGAGTTGAAGGTTCAAGATCTAGTATAGGTCCTGTCATCAATATGCCTCCTGCTGATTTGAGTATATTCATACCCATAGATTCTTCTGATCCCAGAATGAATCGATGATAGTAGTCAGCTCCAATCAGGATTCCGATATCCCCTATGTAGTCAGAATCAAGTAGAGGATCTGCTAATTGGATTCCTTTTTCTTTTAGGAATTTAATTGTGGCTGTCAGACCAGTCACTTCCATTTCAGTAGGAATTTTATCAACTACTATGGCTTCTACTGTCCTTTGGGATGTACCTAGACAGACATTGAGTTTTACTACTGGAACGGTTCTACGACCAGAATTAGTAAAAAACCCTGATATGGAGGTAGATACTTGCTTTGAAGATTTAAGTTGTAAATCTTCTGCCATCTTTTTACTGATAAAGGTTTTCTGTGACCCTTGATCAAAAAAGCCTCTTGTTGGAATACAAATTCCTTGATTGCATAGTTCTAGCTGTGCAGTAGGCAATATGGCTGCTGTAACAATTTCTGTATCCAAGTCGTTGACATTGCTCATTACTGTACAGAATTGTACGGCTGTTGTGGTATTATCATCTTTGGGCTTTGCCTGAGATGCAGGTTGATTATTGGAAGTCTGTGATCTGGATTGAGTGTTAATATCACCACAGAGTGCTGTGTGATGTACACTTTTATGACAATATTGGCAGTTTTGCAATGGAGTGTTACACTCACTTGTATCGTGCTTCCGTAGACAACGGATGCACCTGTTCAGAGATTTCAGTCGATCGATTCGACTGGCACGGCCTTCATAAACTGTGCATTGATAAATGGTATGTGCTTCTTGACAGAATAAACATTTTGGGGCAGTTGTAGCTCCTTTTGTCTTATCTGTCTTAGGAGCTTGGTTTCCTACAGTTCTGTTAACTGTGGGGGATATAGCATAAGAGCCAGCATTATTCTGTTTCCACTTTGCAGAAGAGGAGTTTTGTTGCCTTGATTTTTGACTGCCATTCTGGACATTTTTGCTTTTGTCCGTGGATTCACCTTTGTGGATTTTTTCTTGAGATATAAGTTTTCCTTGGCTTCGTAATCTTTGTACGTAAGCTCGAAGTCCATCAAAGATTTGGCTTTGTGATAAGATATTGTTACAAGTATGTAACACTTGTAGGTAAGTAATTACATGCAAGTAGGTGATACAAGCATGTAACACTTGTACTCCTCCAAGGATTTCCTTAAAGGATGAATTGTATCTGTAATAATGTGTATTTACATTATTCATGATGTGATGAAGCATTTTGCTTTTGCTTTTTTTTTTCTCGGCTTTGCCTTTTCTATTAAGTAAGTCTCTTTGAGATGCTTGATTAACTTCAGATTTTCTGAGGCTGCTTTCACTCCAGTGAAAGCATGAGATTAGGTGATCAAGACTATATTCTTGGATTAAGATAGTTATCTTAGATGGATGATAATATTTGTATTGACATTGTCAATGTGTTGTTAGCCTTTCAGATTGTGATGTGAGATTAAGATTGGTCTTAATCCCCAATTGTAGACTATTGTAGCCAAGTGATGATGACATTTGTCTATCACCTGATTTAAATGGTCTGTAGGCTGTAGATTCAAGTGATTTTTTAGACACTTTGTGTCCTTTTCTTTTCTGTTTCAGCTGCAGGTGGAATGCTGTTAGTCATTTTGACCTTTTCCGAGTTTCGGAGATTCCGAGATTTTTCTCTTTTTTTCTGATAAATATGTATGATGTTAATGTATTTTGATAAATGAGCTTTCCTGTCTACTTAGGTAATGATTCCAAAGATCGTCCTTCATTTCCTCCCTGGAATCTGGTTGTAGCAGGTGTTCAATTATCAAAAGTACTGTAATAATTTGATTTGTGACCCGAATGCACGAATGCACCAAGTTGGTAAATCCTGTAATAATTTTTTAAAAATAGTAAATGGCACTATTTTTGCAAAGTTATTACAAGATCTGTTACCCTAATAGTTGTTAGATAAAATACAGTAGAATGTCTACTGGTTTTACCTGGTATAGGGTATGATATAGTTGATTATGGTTAGATTGTAAGGAATGCTCTTACAGTGATGATAACACTTTTTTAAAGAATATTATGTAATGAGCAGCTCTGAAAATCAGTAGATTAGAGATAATGCTAGATAATACACTTAAATATATATGTAATGTTACCACAATGAGGTAGGTAATGGTATTTTATGATTAAGATGCAGTGCAGTGTCTTTGACACTGATATACTTAAGTACTGTTGTTTCTTAACACAAAACAATATCAGTATGCTATGAATGCTTACTAGATAATGGATATGGTGGCTTAAGCCACTGCAAACTATTTGCTTACTTAGATGTATAGCTATGATAAATATTGGCTGATAGCTAGGTTAGGCTAGAATATGTAAGAATTATTCCAATGCAAAATCAAGAAGTTTCTTATGTATTTGGCATTGAAATATTCGGTAAACGAATGATCATAAATATCTAGGTATAAAGGACCAATAATATCTAGGTTCGAAGGACCATTAATGTGGGAAAAACCTGCTGGGATTGATATAAGAGGAGACTACCAGGGACTTGTACTGAACTAAATTAAAAATTTACTGTCTGCAAATTAATTCAACTAAAATCTCTAGCTAGGGTTGTAAATCCTAGATCCTCTTTTCCTAATGACAGATTGTGGGCTGTAAGGGACAGGTGGGGTGAATGACTTAGTTGCTAGAAGTTCCAATCCACCTGTAGACAGGGATCTCACATCAGCTTGTATTTTATACAAGGATAAGATTTAATAAATTCAGTTATCTGACTGAACACTGGCTCTGTTTAAATGAGATTTAAACATACATAGTCTAACCTAGTACCATAACTTAACAGCCAATATGTACTTATACTATAAACAACAAATTAAATTGTAAAAGTATAATAAATGACCTTAAATGTAGTCTAAATACTGTCAAGTACTAGAAATTATATTCAATTAAATGAACTTATATGATAACTTAAAAATTAACTAAGCAAACAATTGATAACTTAATTTATATATTCAAATATATATGCAGACATATTCAATTTATATGATACAGTTAGCTTGACTGAATCTTTTCCAAAACTATGGACACTTGTGAGGTTTTTACTTATTGAGGCTGAATTATTTTCTGACACAATGGACACCCATGAGGTTCAGTGCTTGGATAAGATTCACAGCTACACTACAATTTTAATAAACGTACCGATGAATGAGGCTTTGCCTCGCTTTTTAACCAACAGACAGATTTATAGGATATTAAAGTTACACAAGCATACAATTAGCCAATCATACACCAAATAACCCTCAATATACTTCTCTGCCAGTCGGGGTGCCTGTCTGACAAGTTTGCCAGACTGATTAACTCTCTTGTTGAGTTTAGGCACGATATTTTGCTACAGCGTTGCTGTATGATGATCTGGTAGCGTTGCTACTTGGATTTTTCTTTAACTGCGTTGCAGAAGAATGATATTTGATAAAGAATAGGAATGAAGGTGGTGGAAACCGCGTCACTGTGATCTCCACTACACTCTTATTTTTATAAATGTTCTAGGATTTTCCTTGTAGATATTGTCCAGGTACTCCCCCAGTTCTAGAGAGTATTCACTGGCGATAAAAATGTTAAATAAGGTGTCCTTGAGCTGGTAATGTTCGCTAAGGATCAGTCACTTGTTCACTCATTTGTAAACAAACGCGGAGTGCCGCTGGGCTTTGTTGGTGGGCGCTTCACTCCCCCCATCGCCCTGCCTTGCTCTCTGAGCACGGTAGCCTTCAATGAATATTGATTGATTATTTTTACAGTCTAGACTTATGATTAAGATAAGATGTGATTATAATATAACTAGATATAAGATTTAAAGATTATAAGTAGTATTTGAAAGTACCACTGATTCTTATTAAGGATTCGATATTATCCCTACCGGATGTTGAATAAATGTCCCAATAGTTTTTTAATTAACAAATCCTTCTAGAAGATTCTGGATCCTTGAGAGATCATGTACAAAGTCACGTAGGCATCAAAAGGGCCCCTGTTGCGTACGTGTTCATGGTGCCATTGTCATCCAGGATCAAGCTATATAATGAATCTATAATGATTCTAATATGATTTTGATACGATTTAGATATGATTTTGATATGATTTAGATATGATATAGAAATTATACATTTCTTAGATGGTTATTAGATATGGTGGGTAAAAATTTCCCACAAGAGGTACTTGTAGCCGAGCCTAAGCCTAGCAGTGGTAACATCTAGAAGTCTGCTAACATTATTGGATGACCCATAGACGTGCGGTTCTTCCTGCATAATAGAATGATGATAGATGGAGTAACTGGTGTGAATTTCACTTTGCTTCAAGTCTCCCAAATTTAGTTGATGTTCCTGGGATATTGCTGCCCTCAGGCTGCTCAAAGGCAGTCCAAGTTTGTAATCAATTCCCTCTTTACGAGCAAAAGTCTTGGGCAACTCATTTAGTTCTCAGTGGCTATTTTTACATTATCATTTACAACTAACTTATGTTAAATAACAACCAGTAAACAGACTGCTGTTTTCTAATTCTAGTTCAGGCACTTCCTGGGATAAAACGCGAACATTCCTTGAGGAACTGTGAGGTGCTTATCTGTTTTTCCTCGTAACGGTCCCAAAGCTTCCACAAATGTTCCTGTTTCTCTTCATTGCCCTTGAGGCGGAGAGTGGACTTTAGCTTTTGATCAGAAACCAGTTGGTATTGCAAGGTTACCAGGGACGCCTCACGGTACAGTAAGGGGATTAAAATATGTAAAGCCAAGTTGTCCCTTACTGCCCTTTGATTCAGACGCTGGTGACATCCTTCTACGTCATTGTTGGTCCTCACCAGTCGTCTAAATGCACACCAGTTCCCCAATTCCCACACACTGTTGCACAGCCACGTATTTTTTTATGCAATGAGTTAATTGTGTCGTTAAGGGTGGACTGCTAGCCGACTTTTCTAATTCAGCAAACGCCTTACAATTATGTAGTACATACGTACCACATAAGTACGTGTGTGTTATACACGTACACACATACACACACACCTTGTCAAGCACAGGACGAAGCTTGAAAAAGTTTAATGGTATGCCAATAGGCTAGTCCCAGGACTAAAAGGCATGAGTTACGAGGACAGGCTGCGAGAAATGCACCTCATGACACTGGAAGACAGAAGAGTAAGGGGAGACATGATCACTACCTACAAAATTCTCAGAGCAATTGATAGGGTACATAAAGATAAACTGTTTAACACGGGTGGTAGGCGAACAAGGGGACACAGGTGGAAACTTAGTACCCAAATGAGCCACTGGGATGTTAGAAAGAACTTTTTCAGTGTCAGAGTAGTTAATAGATGGAATGCATTAGGCAGTGATGTGGTGGAGGCTGACTCCATACACAGTTTCAAATGTAGATATGATAGAGCCCAATAGGCTCAGGAACCTGTACACCTGTTGATTGACGGTTGAGAGGCGGGATCAAAGAGCCAGAGCTCAACCCCCGCAACCACAACTAGGTGAGTATACACACGTACACACACACACACGTACACACGTACACACACACACACACAGACACAAACATACACACACTAATGCCTCTATTCACCTTGCAGTAAATAGGAACCTGAAAGTCAGGAAGCTGCTAAAGGCTGCATCTTGGGGATGTGTGTGTGTGTTAGATAAAAATATATGTTGTTTAGATATGATGGAGGAAAAGAGGCCGAGAGTCGGTACATTAGACAACCGACGCTTAGAAAGGGGGGGTCCAAGAGCTAACAGCTAAATCTTGGAAATAATAAATTAAAATATTTAATACACACACATACATGTTTCACATGAATTTGGCTGAGGGCACACTGAGGGCTGGTGGCCCCGTCGACGGGGCAGGAAGTCGGCGGTTGATCAAAGGCCTCCCTCATCCTCCACATACCTGAGGATTTTTCCGGCCTAATTTTAAACGGAAGTAATGTCTTGGTATTTACGGCTTCAGCGGGTGGGTGGGTCCGTGGGTTTATTACACTATGAGTGAAAAAAATCGCCTGCATGTTCTCTATTTTATATTGCCGCTTGTAGAGCTAGAAGCTGTTGCCTCTTGTGTGCGTTGCACAAGGGGATTAATATCTGGATTAATATCTTTCAATATTTCCATTATTTTTTAAGGTATCGCTTAAATACCGAAGATACTGCTATTGGACACCGCTTAATTGACAATGTCTCAACAACGCAGGCTGAAGATGTGCGTGGCTCCTGCTACTGCAATGATGCTCATTTGCTTTGCTTTTCAATGATGCGCCTTAGTTGTCCCCCTCTCTAACTTACCGTTCTAAATACCCCTTCTCCATCTCTCGCAAACATTCCCCCCTCATACATCTCCCCCCTTTCCTCCTGTCCCCCTGTCCCTCACTTTGTCCCCTTGCCCACATTTTCTGTCCTCTGTCCCCAATCTCTTTCCCCCTGTCCCCTTGTCCCCCCTTTCCATCTCTGTCCCCCTGTCCCTCTCTATCCCATTGTCCCTCTCTCTGTCCCCCTGTCTCTCTCTGTCCCCCTGTTCCTCTCTGTCCTCCTGTTCCTCTCTCTGTCCCCCTGTCACTCTGTCCCCCTGTTCCTCTATGTCCCCCTGTCCATCTCTGTCCCCCTGTCCTTCTCTCTGTCCCCTGTACCTCTCTGTCCCCCTTCCCACTCTTTCTGTCCGCTGTCCTTCATCTGTCCCCCTCCCTTTCCTCCAGTCCCCCTATCCATCTCTGTCCCCTTGTCCCTGTCTCTGTTCCCCTGTCCCTATCTCTGCCCCCTGTCCCTCTCTCTGTCCCCCTGTCCGCCCTTTCTGCCCCCCTGTTCCTGTCATTCTCTGTCTGTCCCTGTCCCTCCCTCTGTCCCCCTGCCCACTCTTTCTATCCCCTGTCTCTCCTCTGTCCCCTCTCTCTTGGTCTCCTGCCCCACTCTCCTCCCTCTGTCCCCCGGTCCCCCTCTCTGACCCTGTCCCTCTGTCTCTGTCCCTCTGTTCCTGTCCCTCTGTCTCTGTCCCTGTCCCCTTCTCTGTCCCTGTCTCCCTCTCTGTCCCACTGCCCCCCCCCCTCTGTTCCCCCGTCCCTCCTCTGGCCCTGTCCCTCTGTCTCTACCTCTCCTCGTTTCTGCCGTTCTCTGTGTCAGCCTATCTCTGTCTCTTTCCTCGCTCTATCTCTGTCATTCTCTCACTGACTTTGCATATCATTATCTATCCGTCTCTGTGTCTATCATTCTCTCCCTGACTCTGTCTATATCTATTTCTCTGTCTCGGTCTTCATATCTTTCTCTCTCTTTCTCTCCTCTCTCTCTCCTTACATACATACATACATACATACATACATACATACATACATACATACATACATACATACATACATACATACATACATACATACATACATACATTTATTTAACACATGTGGTACACGCACAAGGGGACACAGGTGGAAGCTGAGTACCCAAATGAGCCAGAGAGATTATAGAAAGAACTTTTCAGTGTCAGAGTAGTTAATAAATGGAATGCATTAGGCAGTAATGTGGTGGAGGCTGACTCCATACACAGGTTCAAATGTAGATATGACAGAGCCCAGTAGGCTCAGGAATCTGTACATCAGTTGATTGACGGTTGAGAGGCGGGACCAAAGAGCCAAAGTTCAACCCCCGCAACCACAACTAGGTTAGTACATACATACATACATACATACATACATACATACATACATACATAAGATATAAAACAGTGGAGGATTCCCAGGTAGAACAATCAACCACAATGCCCATTACCCCTTTACCCTGTTGTCCTTAACTACACAGCTATACAAGAGTCATTAACACGTATAATGGCTGATCCCCCATCACGGTAGCATGAAGACCAATTGCCTGACCCGCAGTCCGTCTTGCTCCTCAAATAATTTTCGGGTTAACATGAAAACGTCTCTCGAGTTTATCTCTCTAATGTTGTTTTCCCATCTTTCATTTTATCAGCTTAGTTCCTTTATTATGCCCCAAACACTCATCCATTGAGCGGTAGTTAAACTGAACCCAAATTTAAAAAAAGTTCCTTTTGCTAAGCAAGCTAGACTTGATAATGTCAGATATATTGTTTGTTAACACATTTCTCAACAATGAACAGTCAGTTTTATCAAGCTAACATATCCTAACACAACGAGTGAGAGTATTAACTGGTCTAATTATTTTATTAGACCAGTATATATATATATATATATATATATATATATATATATATATATATATATATATATATATATATATATATATATATATATATATATATATATATATATATATATATGTCGTACCTAGTAGCCAGAACGCACTTCTCAGCCTACTATTCAAGGCCCGATTTGCCTAATAAGCCAAGTTTTCCTGAATTAATATATTTTCTCTAATTTTTTTCTTGTGAAATGATAAAGCTACCCATTTCATTATGTATGAGGTCAATTTTTTTTAATGGAGTTAAAATTAACGTAGATATATTACCGAACCTAACCAACCCTACCTAACCTAACCTAACCTATCTTTATAGGTTAGGTTAGGTTAGGTAGCCGAAAAAGTTAGGTTAGGTTAGGTTAGGTAGGTTAGGTAGTCAAAAAACAATTAATTCATGAAAACTTGGCTTACTAGGCAAATCGGGCCCTGCATAGTAGGCTGACAAGTGCGTTCTGGCTACTAGGTACGACATATATATATATATATATATATATATATATATATATATATATATATATATATATATATATATATATATATATATATATATATATATATATATATATATATATATATATATATATATATATATATATATATATATATATATATATATATATATATATATATATATATATATATATATATATATATATATCCCCATGCCGGGGACTTCCTGTTGGCAGTCCCTAATTCCACCTTGGGCACCCGCCTGGACCATCGGACCCTAAGTATTGGTGTTGCTCTGCGCCTTGCCGCCCCTATCTCCACCGAGCACCGGTGTATTTGCGGCCATGCACGGGCAGACCAATACGGCAGCCATGGTCTCATCTGTCGTAAGACACAGGGAAAGATTGCCAGACATGAAGCAGTCAATGACATCATCAAGAGAAGTTTGGCTTCAGCGGGGTGCCCAGCACAAAGGGAACCTCAGTTGTGCAGGCCTGACAACAGCCAAAAACGCCCAGATGGAGTCACCCTGCAGCCGTGGAGGGAAGGTAAACAGGTCGTGTGGGACTACACGTGTGCATCCACATTGGCTGATACCTATCTACCTTACAGCGCAGCTGAGGGAGGTGGGGCGGCCACCTTCAGGGAGACCCAGAAAACTAACAAGTACAGGGACCTAGAACGTTGTTACAGGTTCGTGCCAATAGGCTCTGAGACTCTGGGCGCCTGGGGTAAATGTGCACTTAAGTTCCTGAAGGAGCTGGGCGAGGAACTCATTGGGAAGACTAGAGACCCAAGAGCGGCCAGTTTTATGTTCCAGCGCCTCAGTGTCGCTGTTCAGAGGGGAAATGCGTGCTGTATCTTGGGTACGCACCCGACCCCCTAGGAGCTGGACGAGGTCTTCGAACACTGATTGGTATATTGTTATATTGTTATATAAGTGTGTGTTTTCTGTAAACTGTAACATTGCAATAAAATCAAATAAAAAAAAAATAAAAAATAATAGGGGTGGTAGGAGAGGAAAAGATTAAAGTATTCAGTGAGAATCCACAAGGTCTTCTCTGAACACTATTTATTTTCTTCTTCGAGGATGTGGGTCCCTTTAATTAAACCAGTGGTGGTACCCCTATATATATATATATATATATATATATATATATATATATATATATATATATATATATATATATATATATATATATATATATATATATATATATATATATATATATATATATATATATACATATATCGTACCTAGTAGCCAGAACGCACTTCTCAGCCTACTATGCAAGGCCCAATTTGCCTAATAAGCCAAGTTTTCCTGAATTAATATATTTTCTCTAATTTTTTCCTTATGAAATGATAAAGCTACCCATTTCATTATATATGAGGTCAATTTTTTTTATTGGAGTTAAAATTAACGTAGATATATGACCGAACCTACCCAACCCTACCTAACCTAACTTAACCTATCTTTATAGGTTAGGTAGCCGAAAAAGTTAAGTTAGGTTAGGTTAGGTTGTCGAAAAACAATTAATTCATGAAAACTTGGCTTATTAGGCAAATCGGGCCTTGCATAGTAGGCACAGAAGTGCGTTCTGGCTACTAGGTACGACATATATATATATATATATATATATATATATATATATATATATATATATATATGCGAACAAGCCTGAATGGTCCCCAGGACTATATGCGAATGAAAAGCGGATGGTCAAGCGGATTAAGGCGCCCTGTAGTTACCAGTTGCGTTGCTTCTGGGAGTATGGGTTCGAGTCACTTCTGGGGTGTGAGTTTTCATTCATATATATATATATATATATATATATATATATATATATATATATATATATATATATATATATATATATATATATATATATATATATATATATATATATATATATATATATATAGTGCCTGTTCATTACAACTATTTAACACTGGGAAGGGATCAGGATAAGGATTTGGGATGGGATGGGGAGGAATGGTGCCAAACCACTTGGACGGCGGTCGGGGATTGAACGCCTAGGACTGCTACTGTGCATTTAAATTACTAACTTACCTGAGAGTCTATATCCCTACATGTCAATGTTTGTGTATACTGGTAATGTGAGGAACATACAGAAGATAAGGGTAGCTGAACACCACAAAATGCTGATGGACAACTTTATTAAAGTTGCATAATGAAATGTGTAAGTACTTCATTCATAATGATGTGCTGCCCGAAATCTTAGCGAAGTATCCAAAATTTGCTTACTGTAGGTAATGCATGCACATGACTGTAAAGCTGCCGCCCAGTTGGGTGGGTGTGGAGCACATGACTGTAAAGCTTCCGCCCAGTTGGGTGGGTGTGGAGCAAGACTAGTAACTGTGTAACTCACTATAGATGTAAAGTGCCTTTTATAGTGACTGTTGTGAGCCTCTTGTTGATCACCTGTGACACAAAGATTATTGATGTGTGTATTTGTGTAGGTGATTAAATATGTATGTGTATGTATATATGTATACGTATATAATATTAGTATATTTTGGTAGCAGTCTTTCCTGTAGACATATATTATTAAATATGACCGAAAAAGTAAGATTAATAACTCTAACACGAATTTTCTCAATCTTTCGTACATTTCTTTTCACTGTTGGAGGTAATTCAAAAATCAATTCTCCAAAATTAATTTTTATTTCTAGTCTGACGCGACACTTGAGCGCGTTTCGTAAAACTTATTACATTTTCAAAGACTTTACACATACACAACTGAATAGAACTTACATATCTCCGATTTGTTTATATCTACATTTGAGTGAGGTGGATGGGGTGAAGTGGTATTTAATAGGGTATTAATTTCATCAACACAAGACAGAACACAACACAATGGGTATTGAAATGGAAGTGATTGTAGAAAGCCTATTGGTCCATATTTCTTGATGCTTCTATATTGGAGCGGAGTCTTGAGGTGGGTAGAATATAGTTGTGCATTAATTGGCTGTTGATTGCTGGTGTTGACTTCTTAATGTGTAGTGCCTCGCAAAACGATAGCAGGCGGCTTGACGTTTGCGTAGATCCCACATTATGTAGTTACTGATGAAGCTGCCAGATGAGTGAGTAGTGATCGTGGAGCAGCAAGCCGTAGTAGATGAAAATGCAGAGACGATCGCGATGAAAATCATAGCTGTGGCAAGGGTGTTGGCAACGTTCCATGACAGGTGGCTGCGGTCCACAGCAAGCAGCAGCAGTGGAGGTCCAGTGAGAGTCCATGTTGTAGTCCATCGTGGCTGGGTATCGTCGAAACTCTCTGGGGTCACCAATGTAACGGTTCTATTGTTACGTAAAGTATGGTGACAAATAAACACAGACACTAAGATACTATATATATATTTGGTCGAATATACAGAAGTACACAGGTGATACTTTGGTGTGAGTTGGGGGCACTGAGCGTCGGTACAGTATCTCGCAAGTGTCTGCTCTAGACCACACTTGAAAGTAGACTAGTTAATGTTTGATTGATTGATGAAGATTAAGCCACCCAAAAGGTGGCACGGGCATGAATAGCCCGTAAGTGGTGGCCCTTTTAAGCCATTACCAGTATCAAGAGCTGATACTGGAGATTTGTGGAGGTGCGAATGCACCCTGCATGACGGGAGATGTCTCCCTTATGAATGTGTTAAGATGAAGATGAAGCCACCCAAAAGGTGGCACGGGCATAAATAGCCCGTAAGTGGTGGCCATTTTAAGCCATTACCAGTATCAAGAGCTGATACTGGAGATCTGTGGAGGGGCGAATGCACCCTGCATGATGGGAGATGTCTCCCTTGTGAATATGTTAAGATGAAGATGAAGCCGCCCAAAAGGTGGCACGAGCATGAATAGCTCGTAAGTGGTGGCCCTTTTGAGCCATCACCAGTATCAATAGATGATACTGGAGACCTGTGGAGGTGCGACTGCACCCAGCGTGACGGTCAGGATCAGGTTGTGGTGTGGCTGGTAACTGGGGTTGTAGGGTGGGAGGTCGCACAGGATCGTCCGTCGTCGTAGGAGGCGGTGCTGCTGGTAACTGTGGTCGAAAAGTGAACTGCGTAGTCGGCGGATGTGTCTCTGGATTTAGCAGCAATAGAGACGAAGCCTGGAGCAGAGCAGAGAGCTGAGTGAGGCCGGAGTCGTGGAGCTCTATGTGGGAGAGCGTGGCGGCTCGATTGAGAATTGTGAGTGTCTAAACTCGGGGAGCAAGAGCGTGGCGGCTCGATGCGGTCGTAGTCTGCTGTCTGCTCTGTGTCGAAGCTGTAGTGTCTTGGGTCGATTAGGACTGTACACGCCGAGTGCTACATTGTTGGCTGTGGAAATTGAACTGTTTGATATTCAGATTGATTGATTGATGAAGATTAAGCCACCCAAAAGGTGGCACGGGCATGAATAGCCCGTAAGTGGTTTTAAGCCATTCCCAGTATCAAGAGCTGATACTGGAGATCCGTGGAGGTGCGAATGCACCCTGCATGATGGGAGATGTCTCCCTTGTGAATGTGTTAAGATGAAGATGAAGCCACCCAAAAGGTGGCACGGGCATGAATTGGTAAGTGGTGGCCCTTTTGAGCCATCACCAGTATCAATAGATGATACTGGAGATCTGTGGAGGTGCGACTGCACCCAGCGTGACGGGAAGATGTCTCCCGTGTTTTAAACAGAAGATGAAGATGAAGCCACCCAAAAGGTGGCCCTTTTGAGCCATCACCAGTATCAATAGATGATACTACAGATCTGTGGAGGTGCGACTGCACCCTGCGTGACGGGAGATGTCTCCCGGACCAAGTGGTGACCAAATGGTGTGATATTCATCATATCGCTTGCATATATGGTGATTACACCTCAGCTCCCTCTAACAAGGTGAGACGAGTATTACCTGTAATTGGGGAAAGGATTGTAGCTTCTGTAATTAATGTTAATTAGTTATGCTATAAGATAATGTTATGCTATAACATTATAACGGACAGTTATGCTATAACTGATAATGGAGCGAGTATAAGATTAACTCGCTACAATAGTTATCATTTTATACATGTATAACTCTCACATAATAAATATAAAAGGAGTTTATCCAAAAACTGACAAAAGTGTTGTGTTTTGTGCGTTGTATCGTGTTTGTGGGCATTCGGGTGTGTTGTGTTTACGCTGGCGGGCGGCGTCCTTACCAATATTACCAACTCCGGATTATGTCTATTACATCACTAAACTTCATTTAATAACTATATGCCTGTTAAATAGAAGATTTTAATTGTTAATAGCATTATATTGTCGTTTTAATATGGAACACGTACACATATGCGAAACGTCGAAAGCTGGTGTCCGAAGTGATAAAAATATTAGTGTGCGATGTTGTCAATGTACGGAGTGTCTTGTATCCTTGAGATGTTGTCAATATTTACACTTTTTTTAGCGACATTAAGGCAAATTCTAAGGGGACTGGCCGAATCATATATAACCGTGAGAATTCCAGTGTAAATAAAAAGCTGGTAGTAAGTTCATTTAATCTCCGCATCTCGCAAGCTTCACAACCCCTGGTGTGAAGTGCCCCTTAACACCAGGGCCACACTCAATAGGGAATACAAGTGGAAATTGATTGCCCAAATGAGCCATTGAGACATTAGAAAGAATTTTTCAGTGTCAGAATAGTAGACAAATGGAATACATTCGAGGAAGTTTTTTTTTTCAGGGATATTCCTGCGCGGGCCCCTAAGCCTCTGGCTGGCCCACTAAGTGTTGCTTGTTTCTGTTTTACTTGGGCGAAGTTAGTTAGTTTAGTTCATTTATTATGCACCCTATACCCATCTTGTGGGCGGTAGTGGAAAGGGTTACAGAGGCACATAATGGGCTCAGGGACAGAACCCCACAATTCATTTAGCTAAGCAAGTTACAATCTTGATGAGCTAGTTACAAAATTCAATATAAGTCATCACATCAACAATGGGTTCGAGATCGACCTCAAGTACAGGTTCTAAATTAAGCAACTGACATATGTGGAGAGCTAGTGTCACAAGTTATATGTTTGTCCTGCACACCGCCCCCCATCCAGTGGGAAGCGGTGGATAGGTTACAATCACTTAGTTACTACCTACAGTTAGCAAACTGGGGATATTTGGCTAAAATTTCTGGTAGCAGATCATTTTGAATGAAATATTGACACATCGCTGGAACATTGGTTATAGAATTGTCTCTAAATTCACGTATCTTTTCGCACTCCATCACATAGTGACGGAGGGTGTGCGAATAATTTTGTTGACACAGTTTACATTTGGTCAGGTCTACATCAGCAGATAATGAGAATTCCCAGAGATACTTGTAACCGAGTCTAAGCCGAGCAGTAGTAACATCTAGAAGTCTGCTGGTTTTATTGGATGATCCATAGATGTGTGGCTCCTCTTGCATGATAGTATGATGATAGATGGAATTACTGGTGTCAATTTCACTTTGCCTCAGATCTACAAGATCTTGTTGAAGTTCTCGGTGTACTGCTGCTCTCAGATTGCTCATTGACAATCCAAGGTTACACTCAACGGCTCCTTTAAAGGCAGATTCTTTGGCTAACTTATCAGCTCTATCATGCATTAGGAGGCCAACATGAGATGGAGACCACATGAAATGGACTCTGTTACCATCCTTAATAATTTTGTTGTATTTGTGTCTAGCTTCGGACACGAGCATGTTACAGTTATGTCTTAAAGAGTTGAGAGCATTTAAGGATGATAAGGAGTCACTTACAATTAATGTATCAAGTTTTGAGACTTGTACACATTTCTGTGCAAGGATCAAGGCAAATAGTTCAGTCTGAAGGGTAGAGGCCCAGTTGTTTATACGGACTCCCCACTCAAAGTATAGGCCATCGCCCATTGTCAGGACAACTGCACTTCCAGCTGCACCCGTGGTGCGGTGTAGGGAACCATCAGTGTATATAATTTGAGAGAGAGAATGCTCTGTGGACAGAGCATCAATATGGCTTAAGGCGTTGAGCTTTGCCTCAAGACGAAGCTTGGGCTGATCTCTAATTTGCTTCTTGGGTGGAAAGGGAGGGATTAAAACTGGAAAGGGTGTAACCTCCCACGGTGCAGGAAAGTGCCGTTGTTGTTTCTCTTGGTACAAATCATGAACCCCATACATTCTGAGTTGAGTTCCAGTTTTTGTTATCCATTTGGAACAATGCTGATCTTCAATAAAGAAATTCTGGAGGGCTTCTGTGCAAGGATTAGGATGAGTTAGCCTAAGCATTTTTATACCAATTTGACAGTTAATTTCAGTAACACGATCAACAACGCTCAGAATATTAAGTTCCTTTTTCATATTAAGTATCTTTGTGGTACGAGGACACCCAAGGATTATCCTCAAGGCTTCGTTCTGCAATTTTTCAAGCCCTCCAAGCTTTCTTTCAGGCATCAAAACAAGCAAAGGTGCAGCATAATCCACTAAAGATCTGATGTATGCAAGATACATCATTTTGACAATTCTGACATTGGCACCATAGCCTGAGTGATAACCTGCAACAGCCTTGAGAGCTCGGAGCCTCTCTTTAAACTGACGACAGAGTCTGAATACAACAGGCGAAGTATGAGTATTTATTACTCGTATGGTCGCTTCAGTAAGATTTTGCCATATGTGTTTAACAACTTCTTCTGCTCTGTTGAATCTAAGTTGAAATCTTAATGGGTTTGTAACTGTGCACTGTGTTAGATAATGTTCCAGTGGTCTGTCGGGCATTTCTCCACAGTGTTGACATTTCCTCTCATCTTCCGGAACCTGTAAGCCTATTTCCCATGCACATGGGTATCCAAGCCTGATGCGATGTAAGTGCACTTCTGTTGCTCTACTGCTCCCTTTCATCAAAGTAAGTGGTTCGTAGTTGGTTGAATTCTTATACCAACCCGCAGATCCTGATGTTGCAACTGCTGTGTTGTGGTCATTGTACATCTTTTGCATTGCTCTGTTTCTAATTACTTTCTTAATCTGTGATAGACTCTGTGGTATGTAAATGTCTACATTTCTTCTCTTAGTTGCAAGTTTTGCAGCTTCGTCTGCAATGTCATTTCCTATTATTCCCACATGACTTGGCACCCAGTTGATAAGTACCCGTCGGCCTTGTCGTTTGAGTGTTTGCATTATTGATATGACATTTGTGATCAAATGTATGTTATCACATATGTGTTCTTGTTGCAAGGTTTCAATGGCGGTTCTCGAATCTGTATGTATGATAACATGTTGTCGGTGTTCAGCAAGAGCATGTTCCCAAGCCTTTTGAATGGCTAGCATCTCTGTTTGTAAAGTCGAACACCCATTTGAGAGCTTCCAACTATATACAGAGTTTCCTGCTTTAACTGCAGCTCCGGTTTCTTGCCCCTGCTGGTCTACTGATCCATCTGTGAAGTATGTGAAGCTGTCAGATGCCAAGTTTGCTTCTATATGCATCTGTGCAATGTTACGTAGCAGAGTAGGATTTGTCTGGTTCTTTTTTCCTTCAATAGCCATAATCTTAAAGTCTGCTGGCAGAGATTCCCAAGGGGCTTGCATTACAAAGTCTGCATGTATTTCGTCGACACCCTTCTTAGTGACTGTGTTTGTTATATCGAATGTATTGATGGTGTTTATCGCACAATGGGTCCACCTGTTGCTATTGGAGGCTCTTCTGTCCAGAGTTAGTGCTCCAGTGATTATATCTTCAAGTGAACTGATTCTAGGTCTAGTCAATATCTTGGTCAGCATACACGCAGCAATCCCTTTTACCCTTATTTCAATCGACGTTAGCTTGGTTTCTAGTCTTAGGTTCAGTAATAATAATAATAATAATAATAATAATTTTTATTTAGGTAAAGGTACATACATAAAGAGATTTTACAAAGTTTGTTGGCTTTATAGATAGAGCTAGTACATACAATGCCTAAAGCCACTAATTACGCAAAGCGTTTCGGGCAGGAAAAAACACTAATGACTAAAGCTTAAAACTAATGGGTAAAAAGAAAAAAATGCGTTGAGTACAAATAAAAATAGAGGTAAAAGAGAGGGGAACATTGTTGAAAAAGCAGCACAAATACAATTACAAATTATTACAGAAAATTACATTCAAACAGCGTTGATTTGAAAAACAAAAAAACAAAAAACATACATGGGTTGACAATAGAGGGGTAAGGTAGGTTACAGGGAATTTATTAGGTATAGCTTCGTTTTTAACTTAAACTCGTTGAGAGAGGTACAGTCTTTAACATGGTTGGGAAGGTCATTCCACATTCTGGGCCCCTTGATTTGTAGAGCATTTCTGGTTTGATTAAGTCGTACTCTAGGAATATCAAAACTGTATTTATTTCTGGTGTGGTGCTCATGGGTTCTGTTACAACCTTCTATGAAGCTTTTGAGATCAGGATTGGCATTATAGTTTAGCGTTTTATATATGTATAATACACATGAGAGAATGTGCAGTGACTTAATGTCTAACATATTCAGAGATTTGAGTAGGGGTACCGAGTGATGTCTGGGTCCAGAATTGGATATTGTCCTAATAGCAGCTTTGTGTTGAGTAATTAGAGGACGTAAGTGATTTTGGGTAGTAGAGCCCCAAGCACAAATACCATAGTTGAGATATGGATAGATAAGGAAGTAATAGAGAGTCACCAGGGCAGGGCGTGGTACATAATATCTGATCTTAGAAAGAATGCCCAAAGTTTTTGAAACTTTTTTTGATATGTTTAGAATGTGTCCCTGGAAATTCAGCTTGTGGTCAATGAGAATGCCACGGAATTTGCCATCTAATTGGTTACAAATTTGGGTATTGTTTATTTTGAGATTTATTTGATTAGAAGATTTATTGCCAAACAGAATATAGAAAGTTTTGTCAATGTTAAGGGTGAGTTTGTTGGCAGTTAGCCACAGATGGACTTTATTTAGCTCAGTATTTACTGTGGCATTTAGAGCAAGGGGATCAGGACTGGAGTAAATGAAGGTTGTGTCGTCAGCAAATAGAATTGGTTTGAGGTGTTGGGAGGCATTTGGAAGGTCATTAATGTAGATGAGAAAGAGGAGAGGGCCAAGTATGCTGCCCTGAGGAACACCAATGTTGATGGGTAGGGTGGGAGAAATTGTATTATTCACAGAAACACATTGGAGCCTGTCAGTAAGGTAGGATTTGAGGTATTGTAGGGAGTGTCCTATGACACCATAATGATGTAATTTAAGAAGAAGGTTTTGGTGGTTGACAGTATCGAAAGCTTTACGCAGGTCCACAAATAACCCAACAGGGAACTCATTTTTATCAAGAGCTGTATGAATCGAGTTAAGCATACTAATAAGTGCATCGTTAGTGCTTTTTTTGGGCCTGAAGCCATATTAGCAAGGGCTAAGTATATTGAGTTTGGCTAGATATGAGTAAAGCTGCTTATAGATTAGTTTTTCAAAAATTTTTGACAAGTTTGGCAGGATTGATATAGGTCTGTAGTTGTTAACATCTGTGAGATCACCACATTTGTGGACAGGCGTTACTCTCGCTTTTTTTAGAATATCTGGAAAGGTTTGGAGTTCAAGTGACTTGTTGAAGAGCAAAGCAATAGCAGGGGCTAAAGATATGGAGGCTTTTTTGTAGATTAAAGTTGGTATCTCCTCAAGGGCACCAGACTTGGTTTTAAGGGAAAGGATTATCTCATTGACGTCAATGGAATTAATAGGCTTTAGGTACAGAGACTGGGGATAGTTCCCTGTAAGATAGTCCTTAATGTCAGTACTGGAAGATGGAATATCATTAGCAAGGGATGAACCAATGGAAGAGAAGAACCTATTGAACTCAATAGCAGAATCAGAGGCTGAAAGCTGACCATCGTTATTAGACAGGAGAGTCGGTTTGTTATTTAAAGACTTCTTTGATCCCAATATTTGTGAAATTGTTCTCCAAGTTTGTTTAATGTTGCTCTTTATTTGGTTAAATTTATCTTCGTAGTATTTAGTTTTGGCTCGTCTAATTATCTTAGATAGCAATAATGAGTAATTCTTTGAGAATTCTTTGGAGACAATTCCTAACCTATACTTCTTCTCAAGGTCATGTTTTTTATTAATAGATTTAAGTATTTCCTTTGTAAGCCAGGGATTGTTAAGCCTTTTGGTTGTGACTTGTTTTGTAAGCATAGGACAGTGGGTATTATAAAGGCTAAGAGTTTTTTGAAGAAAAGATTGAACTGCTAGGTTGATGTCCTCTATGTTACCTAACTCGGACTCCCAGTTGACATTATCAGTAGCAGTTATAAAATTGTCTATAGCAGTTTCATTGTGTAGTCTAAAACGTATCTCTCTTGACTCAAGAGGTGGTTTGCTAATGTTAGTTAGGAGAAATGTGGGGTAATGGTCTGTAGTGCTATCGGTGATTATACCTGAAGTAAGCTGAGAGGTTATGTTTGTCCAGATGTGATCTAGAGTCGTGGCAGTGCTATCAGTGATTCTAGTAGGTCTAGTGATTAAGGGTATGAGGAAGCAGGAATTCATACAGTTGAGGAAGCTAACAGCAGTAGGGTGTTCTGGCTCGCAGAGGTCAATATTAAAGTCCCCTGCGATAATTAGGTGGTTTTTGTTCAGTCTGTTATCAAGTATTAGATTTCTAAGGTTTGAGTTGAATTCGGACACATCAGTGTTAGGAATTCTATAAACTGCACCCACAGACAGGATAGACTCGGCACCCTTGACTCTGAAGCTGGCGAAGATATACTCCCCATAGCAGTCTCTAGTTCTAATTTCTTTTAAGCATGTTAGTTCTTGGTGGTAGTAAAGAGCAGTGCCACCACCTCTCTGAAGTTGACAACAGTTGTGGATTGCTGAGTAGTTAGGCATGTTAAAGAGTTGAATAGTATCCTCTTTCAACCATGTTTCAGTAAGTATAATAAAAGAGAATTTGTTGTCAATAGCTTCAATCAAGGCACTAACATCATCGAAGTGTTAACCTAGGGATCTAACGTTCAAATTGATTACAGAGATATTGTGATTATGAGTTAATACATTGTTTACATCATGTGCTGCAAAATATCTGCAATTTATATCATTAAAGTGATTATTGTCATAGATAGTGGATAAGAGGTTAAGTTCTGGGTCTATACTTGACTGCATAAAAAAAGCTGATTGCAGGAAAAACAAAAAAAAAAAAAGAAAAAAATGTACACAATACTGTACCAAACAAACACAAAAGGGGCTTACAGGGGTACAATGGAGTAAGGGAGTATGGCTAGGCTAGGAAACCTAGGTAATAAATGAGATTAAAGAAAAAAACATATAAACATGGACTATACAAAACACAAGATATAGATATACAAAACAAAAAAATATAAACAAGACTAAGCAATACAAAAAAAAATTGAGCAAAAATGAAAAAATGAGGTAGATTGCTTACAAGTACTCTCAGGTACACTGTAAGTAACAATAGACAGATAATATATATCAATATAGAAAAGAATGTCACGATACAATAAGATAAGCAACTACATGAACAGATGAAAGACAAATCTGCTGTAAAATAGAAAGTAATTATAGCAAAACACAACAATATAATAATATAACAATACAATAAGAGCTTACAAAGTATTGAGTCTGCTAAATTAGAGAATAATTATGGCAAGACACAACAATAAATGCAAGTAAACAAAGAATTGAAACAATTAGAGGTAGAATTAAGGTCACTAGATAGCCATGGAGGATACACAAGTTTGGTGGAGAGAACAAAAAATCAGTAGAGACTGTCAAGATGAATATATAAGAAAATTTGACAAATGATAATTGTAAAGTAAAATAATCTTAAAGATAATAAATTTTATTAAGCTTAGTTTTAACTTATAATTAGTATGAACTTAATAAAAAGAACAAAAATTAGATCAATAATTGATTTCAATAAATGACATAGATCAATACAAATAAATTTAAAATATAAATGGAATAGGGTAAGATTAGATTTAAGAGTAAAATTTTACAATGAAACTGAGGTAGATGCTTGCATAAGTGCATGGAGACTTGATGGATTATTTAGGAAATTATATGAATGAGAGAACATTAGGTAAATGGTAAGGCAGAGACAGCACCTTAGACAAAGTTAGATTAAGTTAGGTTAGGCTCAGGCACTGAAAGGGTTATTTTAAGTACTGGCATTGGTCGGGTTCAGGTTTTCAGATATACCACAATCACTTAAGAAGGCCAGGAGTTGTTGGTCACATTTTATTTCATATCTTTTTCCTGTACCTTCTTTCTTCGCAAAAATCGTACCATTCCTAGTGTAGCACTGCTTGATAAGACCAGGTTTTTGTTTGCGAATTTGGCGCAGCCTGTAGAGGAGGGATCCACGCTGCTTTGTAAGACACTCATTTATATAGAGGTTGGTTTTTTGCTTAGCAGCTGTTTGTATGAGGTCAAACTTCGCAGAGGGATTTGTAAGTTTGATGAGCATTCTCCTGTTAAGAGGATTGTTTTTATCTATCCTAATAGCCGATTTGATTTGAACATTGACCCTGATCTTTGAATTAATTAGGGTGTTGGCTATGTTACAGCAATCCTCACCTTGTTGTTCATCAGGTAGTTCATCAGTATTTTAGTCCATCTGGGAGCTCCTGTTATGATTCGCAATGCATCGTTTTGAAGAACCTCAACGTTTGCCCACTGACCAGGAGAAAGAGTGAGTAAGGCAGGCGCTGCATAATCAACAAGGGAACGAACGGCGTGTATGTAAAACATTCTTAACACTTTGTGTCCCGCTCCTTGACGGGGCCCTGTGATTGCTCTCATTATATTTAGTCGTGATTTTGCTTTCTCCTTTAGATATTGAATTTGCTTGTTGAATGTCATTTTAAAATCTATCCACACTCCGAGATATTGATATTGTGTAACCCACTGAAGGTTAATGTCTTGAATGCGTAGGTGCCTGTCTGGAGTGTTGCCGCCTAGTCTCATTTCCTTAGACTTCTGTGCAGATATTTTTAGCCCTAAAACACTGCATTCAGATGTTACTTTATCTAATGCACCTTGTGCTTTATTTAGAAGTGAAGGACCTGTATTGATTAATGCTATATCATCAGCCTAGCTTAGCAATTTAACCCCTTCTGTAAATGTCATGGTAACAAGGTTTTCCATGAGGATGTTAAAAAGACTAGGACTGAGGACTCCTCCTTGTGGAGTCCCATTCTCATGCAAGTGGTAGTCCGACACTTGTCCTTGCAACTTTACTCTGGCACACCTGTGACTTAGGTAATCTTGAATCCATGCTAGCATTTTTCCCTTTACACCTTTTTTAACTAAGGTGTGTAAAATTGCTTGCGGGCTTGCAAGTTCGAATGCTTTTTCTAGATCAAGGAAGATCACTATAGCTGGACCCGAGTTAACTGTTCCTAGTAATGTTGCTATGCAGTTTGCAGTACCTACTCCTCTAGTGAAGCCAAATATGTGTTTATGAAGGTCTCCAGTCTTCCACAGTAGCCTATTTAAGACCATCCGTTCTGCCGTTTTACTAATGCATGATGTTAATGAAATGGGTCTGTAATTGCCAGGTTCTTTCGGCTTAGGAATCGGTATGATGTCTGCTTTCTTCCAAGAGGTTGGTAGGCAGAGTTCTTCCTTCTGGTGTGGGGTTTCTCTTTAGATGTTTTCTGAAGATGTTGACTCTTTGGTTCTGTTCTTTAACTTCATCACTATAGAACCAATAGTTCTTTCGTTTTGTGTTTCCTGTGATAATGATTGGAATAGCTTTGTTTGCAGCAGCTGCAATGGCTTCCTGCAGATTGGTCTCGTGTATGTTCAAATCCTCAGGTGGCGTGTATGTTGCATACCATTTTTCAAGTTCTTCTTGGTATATATTCCAATTGGCCTTTCTTAAATTCCACCTAGGTTGTGCAAGTGGTGTAGGAAGTCGTTCTATGTTTAGTGTTGTAACAATAGCATAGTGGTCACTGGTGATCACCGGGTCTACTTCCCACTTCGCCTGATGCTTGAGTGCTGTTGAGATTAATGTAAGATCAAGGGAACCTCCTAGAATGTGAGTGGGTTCCCCAGTGTTGAGATATGTAATTTCAGGTGCTTCTTGCAGAGCTGCAGCTAAATGGCGCCCATCTGCATTGGCTGGCCCAGTCGCACCTAACTCTTGACGATTAGCATTAAAATCCCCAGCAATAATTGCATTTTCCTGCGTGGCTAAGGAGAGCACTGCCTCTGCTTCTAGTTTACGTCTAGGGGGCTTGTAAACGTTGTATATGAGGAGCTCAATATTATCCATATTCACTGTTACTGCTAATACCTCTACTCCATTACCACATGAAACTGGGTCTATTTTCTTGCTGGGTATGGTGTTCCTGACTAGGGTCATTATTCCCTCTTTGTCTCCCCTGCTCATACGGTATAACATAGTGCTGATATCCAGCTAATCTGAAGGATTTCGTGGCTGGGAAAAGAGTTTCTTCCAAAACGATTATATCTGCTTTCGTGCTGATTGCAGCCTCCTGAAGTGTGTGGTTTTTATTTCCAAGACCTTGTATGTTCCACTGCAGTATTCGTAATGGCCAGACGACGGTTTCGGTTGGTGTTGCCTGTTCTACCAGAACTCCTCTTCGGGATCGACCTCTATATTCTCCACCTCGCAAGTCGTGTCGCTGCAAATCGGACTGTATTGATTGTTCGTGGTCATCCCCGGCGTTGTTGGAATCTGTGCATAACTGTGGTCCATCACTTTGTTGTTGGTATTGCTGCATGTCGGACTGCATTGATTGCTCGTGGCTGTTTCTTGTGTTGTTGGAACCTGTGCATCTCTGCTGTTCAATACGTCTTTGTTGGCGTTGTTGCATATCAGACTGCATTGACTGTTGTTGTCTGTCTCTTGTGTTGTAAGATTCTGTTGAACTTGAGTGGTCACTGCTTCTTGCAGTTGCTTTTGTGAATGTTGATGTTCTGGTGTCTTGACTACCCGACTGTTGTTGGTAGTCTGTATGTCCATGTTGCTTTGTTTGTCCTCTTGTGCTTCGTCTTGTCTCAGACTGTCTATTTCTTGTGTAACTGTGGTCTGCTGCACGATCTTGTCGATTATCACACAAGTGATTTCTTGAGTCTGTTGCTGTGAGGCGTTCTGCGTCATCTGTAGGCAATTGATAATGGTCTCTGCCATGATCTTCACGATGTTTTTCAGCTGGACCTCGGGGGTAAAACTGTATATCTGTTGTGTTGATCCCGAAAGTAATTGTTTTTTGCTCTTTTGCATTTGCTGTATTTCTGCAGCACTTTTGTGTATTTTCTGATTTGGAATTAATAGATTCAGGAAATTTTGCTCCGTGAGAGTGTATGTGTGTTGTGGCTGTGCACGAGTGTTCCAGACGTTGGTGTTGGTGTATGTAGTGCTGGCCTGTGTGTTTATCCTGGCCTGAGCTGTCTGCACTTTTTCTTTCCGTGCAGAGCAGGTTGTGCTCCAGGCATGATGTTTGCCTCCACAATTTGGACATTTGGCTGTTGTGGTCTGGGTTGCCTTGTGCTTGTCTATACAGTCTTTGGTTGGTTGTCTCAGGCTGCACACTCCGCATCTCGCCTGTCCGGTGCAGCGTGATTGATGGTGGCCGTATTTCTGACACCTGAAGCAGCGCAGGGGTTCTGGGACGTATGGTCTCTGTCGGTATGTTCCCCAATTTCCAAGACTGAATGTTTCTATCACATGTCCCATGACGGTCACCAGAACTTGACGTGTCGCCGCTTTGTCTACTTTTGTGCGGCATCGTTCCGCATTCAGGATTTGCTTGTGTTCTAGTACTGGATCCAGGGGAAAGTCGATTGGGTATCCCAAAAGCACGTCTCGTGTGCGTCTTTCTGAAGGGTCCAGCTTTTCCAAGCATACAGGTTTCCCTTGCAGCACTCTTACTTTTTCTAAGTAATTTGCAGTCTGTTGGTCTTGTGGTGTTATTATTATTTCTCCTTTCAGGTTGACTGTAATGGAAAGTTTGAGCTCTGGTTGTTCTTTTTCCATTGCCGTTACTACTCCATATGCTGTAGGAAAGTGGTCTGTCTGCATTATCTTGAATTTTGGAAGATGTGCAGAGTCTGGCAATGTCTGGTGTGAGACTGGTGGTGTCCTCTCCTGTCTCATACTGTTGTCCTGTGGCTGGGCTGTGGAGAGAGATGCATTGTCTGACACTGGCTGGTGCGTGACTGATGCTGTCCTCTCTAGGTCCATTACGTCTGCTGTCTTGCTGGTAAACTGCTCTTCTCTACAAACTGCTCTTGCCTTGCTCTACAAACTGCTCTGTCTTGCTCTACAAACTGCTCTTCACCACTTGCTGGTAGAAGCAAGTGGTGAAGCCTCGATAGCAGTTTTCTTCGGTGCCTGCTGCACATCGGTCCACCGTCCCTCCTCGTCTGAAAGCTGCCTCCATTTCCTCTTTCTCTTAGCCTTCCCCATGACTCTCTCCACGTAGTGAGAACCGAATCACTGCCCAGCTACCTAATTCCTGAGACACTCCTAGGCCTGGAGAAATTCATTCCCCTCCAACGGAGGTCGTAGAATGATTCCCCCAGGTGGAATCAAGGATATCTAACACCTAAAAGAGCTGTTTGGTCTACCTTTCCCTGTCAGGCTCAGTACACCTTCTAAGGTGCCCCCATGTGGCGCTGCCCGCAGGGTATCGCCTCGCTCTTCAGGGTAGGACTCTAAGTGACCTGGTCAGTGATACGGTCCTCAAAAAAAAAAAAAAAAAAAAAAAGTGCGGTACGAGAGTTTGAGTCGCCTGCGTACTTGGTTGCGCAGAATACCAGTCAGCTGGGCAGCAGGTAATCAACAACGTTGTTTCTCCGTCAATTGTTGACGAAATCAAAATCAAATCAAATCAAATCAAATTTGATTTGGTTTGATTTAATTTGAATTGTAGACGAAATCGGAATTGTTTCCTTCAAAACAAGATATTGCCTGGGTCTTGGATGTATTCTTCCTCACAAAACTGCGACGAATGGAGCTGATGGGTGCTCAGAATCGTGAGATTTTCCGGGAACAAATCCGTGTGCGGCCACCTAGCAATGGCGCCGGCAGCGAGTCCCTTCGAGGAAGTGATGTGGTGGAGACGGACGGGGACTAGTCAAATCGTCTACTGCAGTTTCGGATACCGCACTAGAAACAACTTCGTTCGCTGAGAAGTTTGTACATACAAACCCTCTCGTTTGTATATGCGCTTTTTTGTGTTCGCTGCCGTCACCCCCGAAATTGCCCTCATTTGTTTCTTACAACCTCAGATCCAGCAAGCCTCTTCTTTATTTATTTATTTATTTATTTATGCATATACAAGAAGGTACATTGGGAATGTGAGGATACATAATATGGTAATTACAATCTTGTAAAGCCACTATTTAATTAAATTTAATTACAGTCTCCGTGGTGTAGTGGTAAGACACTCGCCTGGCGTTCCGCGAGCGCTATGTCATGGGTTCGTATCCTGGCCGGGGAGGATTTACTGGGCGCAAATCCTTATTTATTTATTTATTTATTTATGCATATACAAGAATGTACATAAGGAATGTGAGGATACAAATATGGTAATTACAGTCTTGTAAAGCCACTAGCACGCACAGCGTTTCGGGCAGGTCCTTAATCTAAGAAAATTTTAAGGAGGTAAATACTTGCAAAATTTATAGACAAAAAAATGATAACAGATTACATGGAATGAAAAAAAAGATGAGAGAAAATTATAGGTACAGTATATTAAAGCACATAGGTAGTTAACTGGTAGACATAGGTCCTTAACTGTAGCCTCTGTTTAACTCAACAGTAAAATGTGTACTTGGATGAAAAAACGATTCTTCGCGGCGGGGATCGTATTCCAGGGACCTGCCCGAAACGCTACGCGTACTAGTGGCTGTACAAGAATGTAACAACTCTTGTATATATCTCAAAAAAAAAAAAAAAAAACTAGTACGCGCAGCGTTTCGGGCAGGTCCTTAATCTAAGAAAAATTTAAGTAGGTAAATACTTGCAAAATTTATAAAACAAAAATGATAACAGTTACGTGGCAAGAAAAAAAAAAAAGATGAGAGAAAATTGTAGGTACAGTATATTAAAGCACATAGGTAGCTAAGATTGATTGCAATGACAGCTTGAATGGTAGTTGACAAAAATTGGTAGGCACAATACAGCATATGGCTAGCACATAAAAGAAGACAGCAATGAACACAATGATAAGGTTGTTTGGGTTAAATACATAAAAATTAGGAGATTGGGTAACACTAGGTATAGAGCAAATTTAAAGCTCAGCGTAGGAAACTAAGAAGATGAAATTAGGTACTTTTTGGTTTTGCTTTTAAATAAGGCAAAAGTTTTACAGTTTTTCAATTCACTAGGGAGTGAGTTCCATAGACTAGGTCCCTTAATTTGCATAGAGTGTTTACACAGATTAAGTTTGACCCTGGGGATATCAAAGAGATATTTATTTCTGGTGTGGTGATAATGGGTCCTATTACATCTGTCCAGGGAGAGTTTCAGAGCATGGTTTGCATTTAAGAACAAGATTTTGTAAATGTAGTTGACACAAGAGAATGTGTGGAGGGAGTTAATATTTAGCAAGTTTAGGGATTTAAACAAGGGAGCTGAGTGTTGTCTGAAAGCAGAGTTAGTTATTATTCTGATAGCAGATTTTTGCTGGGTGATGATGGGCTTAAGGTGGTTTGCAGTAGTAGACCCCCATGCACAGATACCATAATTAAGATAGGGGTAGATTAGTGCATAATATAGTGAGAGGAGAGCAGAGTTAGGAACATAATATCTGCTTTTGGAGAGTATACCAACTGTCTTAGAGACTTTCTTAGTTATGTGTTGAATGTGGGTGCTGAAGTTGAGTCTCTTGTCTAGGAATAGGCCAAGAAACTTGCCATCATTTTTATTACTGATGTTAATGTTGTCTATCTGTAGCTGAATTGCATTTGATGATTTGCTTCCAAATAAGATATAGTAAGTCTTTTCGATGTTTAATGTTAGTTTGTTCGTTGACATCCATACGTGGACTTTTTTTAATTCATTATTCACAACATTATTTAGTGTATGTGGGTTGAGGTCTGAATAGATAAGGGTAGTATCGTCAGCAAACAATATAGGTTTGAGAATATTAGAGACATTAGGCAGATCGTTTATATATATAAGAAATAGAAGAGTACAATGGGGTCTTGTTATGTGATAGGAAATGATATTGATGTTGTAGCTCTCCAGGAGACAGGGGATACGAATGAAGGCTTATTGAAATTAAATGGCTATAAAGGGTTTCACCTCATCGCCGCAAATAACATCAGAGGGACGTCGATTTATGTTAAGAACTCCATACCAGCAGAGTTATAGAACCGCCGTCAAAAACGCAAGGTATAGAGAGTGTCTGTGTTAAATTATCATTAAGGGAAGGGAAATTTATTTTAGTAAATTTGTATGTATCCAGGAACTGCTTCGACCCTCACTATCTGCCTGACTGCATTTATACTAATCCTTCACTGGTCATTGGGGACCTTAATGCTCGGCACACAAGCCTTGGGTCAGTGGGTAGTATTAATGCTAATGGGGTCAAGTGGTTACAGTTTCTACAAGATCATCCAGATACCTGTCTCTTGGGAAACAATGAACCAACTCACATCAGGGGAGGACGGCTTGACTATGCCTGCATGTTAAACTCTCAGGGGATTATGGGGGAGGCTCGGGTTGTTCGGGAACTACTTAGTGACCACTTTGCCTTGAACATTGACTTACCATTGGGGAAAAAACAAGTCCACTTTCAAAGGAAAAGGCTAAATATTATTAGAGATATGAAAAATTATTTTATTCAAAATATGGGAGATTAATTGGTGTCAACAATACACGCCGCTCTGCGTTGATAGTTTTTACGAGGACATGATCGAGAACACAGAGAAATTAGTACAGAGGGAAAATAACCAGGGTAGCAAGACGCATGGACCTAAGAAATTTAAATATTCCAATGATCAGCAAGTTAAGGGGTGGGAGAGAATGCTACGGAGTGCACATAAAGAATGGTTAAAAAATGGAATGAGGGATGAAGAGAAAAATACAGTGTTAGAAGTGACTAGGGAATGCAGTCAGGTGAGGAAGGAGGCGCGGGACAGATACTGGCAAGACTTTGCTCAGTCCATTGGTAATACTAAGAAGCTTAAGACATATGGAGAACAGTAAATAAAATCAGGGGTTGTAAGACCAAATTCATTGCTCACTCAGATCCTGGGAAGGTTGCTAATGAATTAGTAGATAAATGGGCAAGTGCTGCTGGTATGGAGTACAGTCCTTACCTGAAAACACGAGTCACGATTGAGTCATGGGAAAATTTTAGAAATGGAGTAACTTTATGTGCTTTAAATACAAGATGTGTAACATGCACTGAGATAACTCACGATGAGCTACTTGATGCTATAAAAAGTGGCAGCTCTACTGCTCCGGGGAAAGATGGAGTAACGTATGACATTCTTAATTATTTAGCCGGTATGAAACCTAGTCCATTACTTGATTTATAAATAAAAAATAAAATGTTTATTCAGGTAAGGTACATACATACAAGAGATTTTACATAAATTGATCAATTTATAAATGGAGCTAGTACATACAATGCCTAAAGCCACTATTACGTAAAGCGTTTCGGGCAGGAAAAACATTAATGACTAAAACTTAATACTAATTGAGTATAAAGAATAAAATGTATTGAGAACAAATAAAAATAAAGATAAAAAAGAGGGAAACATGGCTGAAAAAGCAGCACAAATACAATTAGGTCGACAAACAGCGTTGTTTAAGAAAACAGACATGGGTTGACAATAGAGGGGTAAGGTAGGTTACAGGGAATTGTAGCGAGTTAATCTTATACTCGCTCCATTATCTCATTATCTTAATAACATAACTAATTACAGAAGCTACAATCCTTTCCCCAATTACAGGTAATACTCTTCTCACCTTGTTGGAGGAAGCTGAGGTGTAATCACCATATAAGCAACGATTTGATGAATAGAAAACAGAGGAACTGAAACCAGAGGATAAAATAAGAAAAATCATTGTCCTCCACTATCCCTTGCATATGGCCCTTGGCCATCTTAAAAAGCTGAACTATGTGGTGTCAGCAGAGAGATGCCAAGTACGAACCACAAAACAGGAAACTCGACAAGTCCTTCTCACAGTAAGAGGACGGATCCCGGAGAAACTTGACCTTGGAATCTGGGGCGTGTTCCAACACAGGCCTTACACCCCAGAACCCCTAAGATGCTTCAGATGTCAGAGATTTGGGCATCACAAAGATGGCTGCCAACGACCAGTGAGGTGCAGAGTCTGCAGCCAACCCCATGACACAAAAACATGTATTGATAAACACAAGGCAAACCAGCCTGTTCAGGCAAAGTGCCCAAATTGCTCCAAGGCACATCATGCCTGGAACTTGAAATGCCCTGAAAGGCTCAAAAGGCTTCAAACTAATCCCACCACGCCTACAGCGGAGCCGGAACCCCCACCAAAACGAATACCAGCCTCCCTCCTCACAAAAATCGCGTGGGGTCTACCCATTCAGGAAGAGGGGGCACACGGCCTTTCACCATCGGCCATGGTGAAGGGTGAGAAGACCTCTGTACAGGCCAAAAAGAAAGATGGAGGACACAAGAATCATGTTCAAAACAGTCGCCCTCCCATTTCATCCAGTAAGCTTACTGGGGCCAATAGGAGTAGCAATTCCAGTGTCAAAGTTACCACCGAGAAGGGTCTAAAAGCTACTAGGCCCCAATCCTGCACAGAATTAAATAGTGCTCCCACAGAACTGGACGCTCTCTGGCCAATGCTCAAAACTTTGGTCACCGAGTTGATCGAAAGTCTGCTGTCATCACATGGAATCAAGCAAACCACAGAGACTCGGAAGAAAATTGAGCACAAGCTCAAGAAATTCGAAGATGTAATATCCACACCGTCAAGACAGCAGGGCAGGAGACACCCCCATAAAAAACAGATAGAGTCCAGCTCGTCGGAAAGCGATATTGATGAGTCAGTTTCAGGTTCACTAAGAACCTATACACCAATTGCAACTTCCATGGCGTGTTCATCAGACTCCATGGATACCACGGAATTATCAGCAAATTCCAAGAACCTAGAGGTCTAAAGATCCTGCAATGGAATGCGCAAGGACTGCGCACTAAATTGCAACACTTACAATGCATAGCAGCAATCAAGGGCATAGACATCCTGATACTACAGGAGAGCTTGCTTCGAGCAGGATTAGAACCTAAAATCTCAGGCTATCGAGGCTTCTTCCTTCCATGGATCAATAGCCAATCCAGGGGATGTGCAATCTATGTAAAATGTGACCTGATCTCCAAGTCCATAACCAGCCCACCCAATTGTGGAGCAGGGACAGAGGTAATGGGAGTTACCATTGAGCTAAGACACGACAAACTTGAAGTGTTTAATGTGTACAGGTCTCCACATGCCGAAATAGATCTCTCTGTGTTATCTGGACACGCGACAACAACAAACACAATCATTTGTGAAGATTTTAATGCCCATCATCGATTGGCACTGGGCTCGAACACAACAAATGAAGCCGGCATTCACATTACACATCTACTAGACCAGCTTCCAGAAATACAAATCCTAAACAAGAATGAACCTACCCACATCCAAGGAGGCAGATTAGACCTAACCTTCGTTTCAGCCTCCCTAAGAGATGCAGCAACATGGTCAGTTGAGCCCACACTCACAAGCGACCACTATGGGGTCCAAATTGATCTTAAGTTAGACCTACCCACCCCACCTCCGTCTCCATCTGAAGCCTGGAACTTTGCTTTAGCAAACTGGGACCGATTTCAAAACCTCATTTCAGAGTGTCAAAGAAACTATGATCTTCCCGAAGACATTAATCAGGCAGAACAAGAATTTGTCAAAGCGATTCAAAGTGCAGCCAACCACTCAATCCCACCGAAAAAACAGTCCACCGGACACCATAAAGATCATTGGTACTATTGCGAACGTGTCAAAGAACTCAACCATAGACTCAACAGAACAAGAAAGCTATACAAAAAGCAGCCAAGTGACCGCAACAGGATCTTACTTTGTGAGGTCAAGGAACATGTGCATCGAGAGACCAGACAAATAAAAGAACAAAAGTGGCTGGAAGGGTGTTCACACCTGAATGAACACACCTCTCTCGGAGAGATGTGGCAGCAAATTCACCGAGCCAAAGGGAATAAAACACCTAAAGCTCCACACCCCAAGGATCCTCAACAGGAAGCCGAAGTACTGGCAACCAGGTTTGCAGAGAGAGCAGCCAGCAATCAACTTCCACCAGATGTATTAGCAGTACAGACCGGACTAGAGGAAGAAAGGTGGCACAGAATCCTTACAGCATGTGAAGAAGTCTCTGACACTAATGCCCCCTTCACACTGGATGAGCTCAATCGGGCCAAGAAAAACTCCAAGGATACATCCCCTGGAGCCGACAAAATAACCTATAAAATGATTAGAAACCTCGGCCCAGAGGGAGAAGCTGCATACCTAAGGTTAATTAATTTAGCCTGGACTTCTCAAACTAGACCTTCTGCTTGGAATAGAGCAGACATAGTGCCGATCCCAAAACCCAAAGATCCAGCTAATCCCAGGCCCATCTCTCTCCAAAGCTGTGCAGCCAAGACGGCTGACAGAATGGCACTCAACAGACTGGAGTGGAAAATGCCTAAACTGCACCATGATATGTATGCCTATAGAAGAGGGGTTGGCACAGTGGAATGTATTACAACTCTGTTAGCCCACTTGAATGAGAGACCAGGAATGCTGATATTCCTGGAACTCGAAAAAGCCTTTGAACTGGCTAGCGCCCCAGCTATTCTCTGCTGCCTCATTGACAAAGAGGTCAGAGGCAACCTGCTCTCCTGGACCAAAAACTGTCTCATAAACAGAGAAGCAAGAGTAAAACTTCATGGCACAGTCTCTGAGTACAAAAGACATGAAAATGGTACACCGCAAGGAGGTATTTTCAGCCCTCTTCTCTTCAACTGTTTAATGGAAAGAATAATGAGGTTGAAACTTCCACATCACTGCAGGCTGCTAAACTACGCGGACGACTTTGTCATCATCATAAAAGGAAGGGATGCGGCGCGCCTTGCACCCAAATGCTTAGACTGCATCAGTAAAGAGGCAAAACAGATTGGGATCAAACTCAACCCCTCAAAGTCAAAGGCCATGCCCATAAAAATAGCGAAGCCCAACATCCAACTCACAGTACAGGGTAAACAAATTGAATGGGTCGACACCTATCAGTATCTAGGAATCATCCTGGACACACACATGAATTTAATGCTGAGGTCACTTACTTGAGAGAGCGAACTGCGGCCCGGACGGCAATCCTCAGGTCGCTAACCTCCCTTTCTGGAGGAGCCAATCTGCAAGTCCTTCGCACATACTATATACAGGCAGTCAGATCAGTGATCGATTATGCCGCACCTGCACTCACAAATCTATCACACCAACAGTGGAAAAAGCTTGAAGTTGCCCAAAACAATGCTATGAGAGCCGCACTGGGAGCCCCCATGTGGACCAGGCTTGAAACTCTTAGACTGGAGACGGGTTTGCCCTCTCTACAAGAAAGAATATCACAAAGGACAGCTACAATTATCAGTAAGATAATTATTTCTTCTGATCCAATCCCAGTACGGCAGGCCTTGGTGGTTGGACTAGTCAAAACAATGGAAACTCTTGGGCTGCAAGAGCAGGAAAAGTCGTAAACAGACTACATTTAAAAAACATGATTCTTGATAAAGGGGGTGATCATCCACACCCAAATTACACTCCTTCCGTGTAACAAACTAGGCTGTTGTAAGAATTATCCAGAGTGGTTTATCGACAAAAGAGGATGGGAAGCTGAGCCCGCATGGTGACCTGGTGACCTGACCCCCAGGGGAATTCGCGGTGGAAATAACCTACGCTTTGTTCATAGCTGCGTATAATGAATCATCCTATAGTATTCAGTAATTTAGAGAAATTAGCCTTTATTCATTTTGTATTAAAATTGTATTGTATAATAGTACTGGGAACAACATCAAGAGGATTCTAATTATTGAGTTTAAGTCACCATCAGTGACGTCACGAATCAGATCTAACTTGTAAGGCGGAGTGACCGGCGGTCATAGGTCAGTAGGGTTGACAGGTCTACGATTTCTCAAAGTTTTAATAACCATTTTTGTGATCGGGAACAGCTCTGCCGTAGATGTTTGTGTAATTTAATTTCAGTAAAATAACTCAACCAGTCTGGATCAATTAAGTACAACAGAGGTTAATTGTTATAACTTAAACCTGGCTAGTAACTTGGTAAAACTTTGACTAGGCGGAAGGATACAATGTTCTGTCTGGGGTAGACCAGACAAGGAAGAGATCAGTGTGGAAACGGGAGCAGCTGGGATAAGAGGCCAACCATCTTACCTCTCCCCAAGACCAGCCCAACATCTAGAGCTGTGGTCGCCCAAGGTATAGTTGCTATTGTTAATTATAGGGATAGTCTTCTCATTTGCCACTCAGGTCAAGTAGGGAGTGTTAAAGTGACAGGGAGTGAACATATTTAGATTTTTGTTTTAGTTTTTCTTTTAATAAATTTAATTTGTTAATATTTTGCATTTCATTGTTTCCATTTGGTTATGTGTATACTTGTCCTGGTCACGTGGTCCACACGAGGCAGAGTTGGATTGGGCGCCGATTCTAACATCGAATCGGAATTATCATTACCGTGTAATTAATTCCACACTCAAGTTTCCGAGGTTATAAACTATTAGTGGGGATCAAGCCCCAAGGTTGATTAATTAGCGTGATCGATCCAGACCTCGATCATTGCTCTGTGTAGCTGGTCTGGTGGTGGCAGCGTAGAGGCGACTCTAGGGTTTTGCTCAGAGCCTAGGTCACGTCATACTGGGTGTAGAATCCTAAGTCGGTCAATCGTCTTAGGACCACGTGGCGTGGAGTTGGCTTTGGTAAAAGTTTTGGAGTCCCTTGGTAGAGAATAAAAAGTAAGAATACGGGTAGAGGGTAAAGAAGGAAAGTGAAGTAAAGAGAGAGGAACCCTAACCCGTGTTACAATGGTGCACAGCGGTGGTTTCAACAATTTTGTTTGAAATTGTTGAAAGGCTCATGCGTCTAGCCGTTCGAACACGTGCGCGGATGCTAAGGAGACAGCCGCGGGCCAGGATTAGCAGTGCGCCCCACAACAGTGCGTTTGAGTGGGGATTGGCGAATCTTGGGTCATGCGGGCTGATATGATTAAGGTTTAGTTAGTAAGATTAGGCTGTTAAAATAGATTTATTGAAAAGGAGACCGCTCCGAGTTGATTGGACTGGGTACCATACTCGACCCATTGCAATTAATTCAGAGGTGTTGGGAGCCGCCATACTCTCAACAGCAGTTCCTTGAGGGCTGTCGGGGGCGGATATATCTGTGGGACGCCAGTAGATAGTCCGAGGGCGTTATTAGACGACCCAAAACGCTAGGAAAAACGTAATCCGTGAAGGGCGTTGCGGCCTCCGAGGGACGGACTAGTAACCTACCTAGCAGCGATTCAACAACTAAGTGATCGCACACTTAGTGGAGGTTGAGTCGTCCCTAGTCATAATTGTTGCTGAAAGCTGCATGTCGCTCTGTTGGAACCTAGATGGTGTGGCCTCTAGGCTAGGTGTGGTACGGCGAGCCGGTAGGGACAATTATAAGATTAAGTCGAGTGCATTTTTGAATTAAGTATACTTAAATTTATAAAGTAATTTCCGTTTATTTGCGTTGTTCTAGATTAATTTTTTTTCCCTTACATTCAATCCCCGGTTAAAAAATTTTCCAAGTGTTTAGCATTTTCTTGCATATTAGGCTAAGTGCGTACATTAAGTTTTGCTATTCCCTGTTGTATTAGTCTAAGTCAAAGGCGTTGTTACTAGAGTGTAGTTAATCCTCTGGACTTAGGGCTATTGGTCGGGCACTATAGTGAGTGAAGGAGTTTAAGGGATAGTAAGTTGCGTGTAAATGATTAATAGAGTCCGTGGAATATTTCTAAGTATTTTGGGATAAGTTTTCGGCTAAGTCAATGTCGGAAAGTCGTTAACTGTAATTAATTTGTATTCGTGGGTCACGTGTATGATCTGGGCGTCATTAGGATTCTCCAGTCGATGCGAGTGATAGTTTCTAGTTTTTACCAGTAAGACGGTAAAATTGTGTTTGTAGACTTAGAATTCTGTTTTCAGTAGAAACGTAGGTGGAAAATTTTCTAAGTCCAGCTTGGGCTAGAATCTGACTTTTTGGTGGAAATTCTAATTTTCAGGTTTCGTGTATATCCTAGGGTCAGTATTACTCTCTAGTGCGCGCAAGGGACGTAATTCTGTTCGTAAAGCATTAAGCAGTGATAATTACATTTTTGCCGAATTTAGTTATTTTTCGAGAAAATCGTGTTGTAATTTTGTCAGAGTCCATTTGAGGTGAAAATCTCGGATTTTGACGAAAATTCGAATTAGTGAGTGTTGAAACCGCCCGAAGTGTCGGTATTGTTCTGTATACAACGTCAGTAGTAAATAATAACGTATTTATATCTGGGAACGAGAAACCCAAATTTTTGTGAATTAAAGGAGTTTTGTGATATTTGGGGTGATAGAAATTTTTTTTTCCCTCGGAGTCAGAAAAATTGGCAGAGTCCAGCAATTGAGTAAAAACGCAGTTTTTGATAAAAATTCAATTTTTAGTAAGCATTTATATGTCCTGGGTATCTATATTAATCGCTAGAGCGGTTTATTAACGTAAAACTAGTTATTTTCCTTCAGAACAAAAATTTTGATTTTTCAGCGGTTAAGCGAAAAAGCGCGGGACTTAGTTTTTTTTCAGCGCAGCTGGTCCCGCTCCATCAGTCATCAGTGGCCACGCTGCTCACTTCAAGCGCGTTTAGTATTCGAGGACAGTAAATATTCTTTATTAATCCATCACGAGTGCTGCGCGTTAGTTGCGTTATCATTTAAATTGTTTTATATAAATTAGATTCTTTAATTTTTTTTAACGTAAAGGACTTAGGTTTCAGCAATAGAACTGCGGGATATTTCACGGTCAGACACGAGTGCGGGGCAGACACTCATTCATTGGATTCACTTCAGCGATTCTCTCGATAAATCGGTGTATTTCCTATTTTGGGGATTTAGTAGTTGTTTCTTGGAAAAGAGTTGCGATTTTTTTTTATTATTATTTGTGTAAGATCACGGTTGTAGTGAGTCCGGGTCGAGGGTGTACTATAGGGTAGTTTAGAAGAGACGTGGCACACCAGGAATCACAGAAAATGTTTAACCCAGATAATGACCAGTCAGTAGGGACCAGTGGGAATGGGAGTGTAGAGGATAGCACCTCTTCCGACACCACTGGGGACCGCTCAGGTAGCTCAACTGGCACCACAGGTGGGGTCAGTGGGACTGAAGCGACGAGTTCACGGGTTCTGCATGGGACTGGGCAGTCGAGGGTATCTTTCCATCCCTGGAGAGATACTATTATTGACATGAGTGGGGAGTCTTGCGAGGAGTCGTCCCATGAGTGGGGAGAGCCGTCTTGGGTTCCCCCACAAATAACATCGACGCCATGCCAGCAGGGTAGACAGGGGGCCTCAGTTAGTATGGCAGGACGTCCCACTTCGCTCTTTAGAGAACAGCAACCCGTTCAACGGGAACATGAACAACCACACCAACAGCAGGAACTACCCAACATAACACCAATACCACAACACTCACAACACCTAGGTACACCTCATCCGTCACTACAACAACCCCAACCCCACCTCCCATACCTACCCCATCCTCAATTCCCATACCAACCCCATCCTCAATTCCCATACCAACCCCATCCTCAGTTCCCATACCAACCCCATCCTCAGTTCTCATACCAACCCTTCCCCCAACCCCAGGCCACTCCATACCCATTCCAACCCCAGGCCACCCCATACCCGTACCCATACCCATTCCAACCCCAGGCCACCCCATACCCATTCCAACCCCAGGCCACCCCATACCCATTCCAACCCCAGGCCACCCCATACCCACCCCAACCTCAATCCACACCCCAACCCGAGGCCACCCACACCATACCTCAGCCTCAACCCCAACCTCAATCCACACCCCAACCCGAGGCCACCCACACCATACCTCAGCCTCAACCCCAACCTCAATCCACACCCCAACCCGAGGCCACCCACACCATACCTCAGGCCAAACCCCAACCTCAACCCAGTTCCCAACCCCGGGACCCACCCACTGCCAGTAGCTCCGCATCACATACAGAGGGACTTGTGAGTCTGATTCCCAAGTTGACTCTGCCGACACTCAGAGGTAGGGAGTTGCCGCTTATTAAGGTGGAACGCAACCGCCAGGTGGAAGACTGGCTTTGTGAAATTGGTTCGATGCTGGAAGCTGTCCCAGAGGATAGATCGAAAATTGCTCTCGCTATGGGGGCTTGCGTGCACGTAGCCGGTCCACTGGCGGGATTTACAGAGTTTCAGCACCTGACATCTTGGCCTCAGTTTGTCCAAGCGATTAGGGACAGATTCAAAGACAAGGTTTCAGAGGATGAGGCTTACTTTTATCTCGAGTCACTTAAGAGGGATGACCGAAGCACTGTCAAGGATTTCGGGTCAATATTAAAGAGAAGGGTTGACGACCTCACTAAGGAACTGGGGTTCGATTCGAGTCAGGCAGAGCAATTCGCTAAAGAGTTGTTCTGCAAAACGTTACCTTCCGATATGGGGCCATTGTTCCTTGCGGGGAGAGCGGGTGTGAGTTATAAAGACCTAGTCCAACAGGCCGCCACAGCCCTAGACAGGCAGACGCGCGCAGGGACATCGGGCACTCAGTTGTCGCCATACGTAGAGGCGGTAAGTAAAGGCGAGGGAGCCAAGCCGAGTCACTGTGGCGCGGGTTCATCAGGCAGGAGGCAGCCCTCAGCGGCAAGTTCGAGCCACCCTGCGCGGGGTAACAACAGGGATCCGCGTAGGTGTTACTCCTGCGGGATGCGTGGGCACATACAGAGGGACTGTAAAGTCACTATTACGAGAGCATGAAAGCAGTCTCCTAGTGATGGTAGGCCTACTTTTGAGGTGAAAGTGGAAGGTGTGAGATTGACAGCTTTTGTTGATACAGGAAGCCAGGCAACGGTAATTAAAAAGTCAGCCTTCAGCAATTTTAAGTATGCACGTCTTCAACGTTGCGCAAAGACATTAACAGCGGTCAATGGGGAAAAGATTGAGATCGTAGGTCAAGGTACAGTTAATTTTGAGATTGATGGGGAATTGCAGCCTCACACATGTACGATCGTAGAGAACCTTGATTTTCCTGGTCACATCTTAATGGGAACTGATTTTCTGTTGCGATTTGATTATTCCTTGTCTGCTCAAAAAGGGGCTAGGAACTGCAGGTTGCAGTTGGGACAGACTTCCTACCCAGTGGAGATGATCGACCATCCCCCAGTTGTAGCTTCAATTAAACGGAAGCTGAAATATAATGCGCACTATCCAAAATTGATTTTTAAGTCTCTTCCAGACACAGTTAAGAGGTCATGCGCATTGCATGCATTGACCAAACAGAGTTGCCCGCCACATTCTGTTAAATTTATTAAAGTAGCCGTGGGACGTCACATACAACCAGGTACCACCCTTCAGGTGGCTGGGAGATGTGATAGTTTATTAATTCCTCATCACTTAGTTGTAGTGCTCGATAAAGGTGCACTCATTCCAGTTGTCAATCTTTCACATAAGACTTTTCGCTTCAGGGCAGGTGATAGGGTATCTCAGGGAACCATGGTGGAGGACACAGAAATCTTTCACCATGAGTCAGCTGAGACGCCAGCCGTCACTGCACAATGTAGTGCACTGAATATGTTGAACACTAAAACACCATCCAAAGTACAATACGAGACGAGAAATGTTGCACAGAATGTAGAGGAAGTGGAAAAATTAATTTCAGCACTTGATTTGCAACATGTTGCACAGGCGGATAGGAAGGCACTGAGAGGAGTTTTACGAAAATTCCCGAAATTGTTTGCGACAGAGGATGACCAGATTGGTCTCCTTGATAAGATCGAGCACACCATTCCAACTGGTGACCATTTGCCTGTGTACACAAGACAGTGGAGGTTGCCGGAACAGGCAAAGAACATTATCAGGGAGGAGTGCCAGAAAATGTTGAGACAGGGCGTGATAGAGCCTAGTACGTCACCATGGCTCTCTCCTGTTGTGCTAGTTCGGAAACCGGACGGTAGTTATCGTTTCTGTGTTGACTACCGGAAGGTGAACGAATTAACTAAGGGTGATGTGTATCCGTTGCCCCGAATACAGGAGATAATAGATCAATTTGGTGCTGCTAAGTATTTCTCAACTCTTGACGCAAAATCGGCGTATTGGGCGATCCCGGTGGCAGAACAGGATAGGGAAAAAACAGCATTCTCGGATGGTAGGCACACTTATCAATTCCGTAGGATGCCGTTTGGTTTGAAGACAGCGTCTTCGTCGTTTCAGAGGGCCATCAACTTTATCCTTAGTCCGGTACTGGGTAGGCATTCTTTAGCGTACCTGGATGATGTTGTGATATATTCCAGGACGTTTGAGGAACACCTACAGGACTTGACTGAGACTTTGAAGTTGTTAGATCAGGCAGGTTTCAGGCTGAATGTTCAGAAGTGCACCTTGGCGGCTCAGAAATTCAAATTTCTGGGGTTCCAGGTGTGCCCAGACGGTATCCGATCTGACCCAGATTCGTGCCGCGCCATTGCTGACATGCCTACTCCAAGGACAGCAAAGGACGTGCGTAGGTTTCTGGGGGCGGCCGGATATTTTCGTCGTCATATTGAAGGTTTCGCTGGCATTTCAGCACCCCTGACTGATCTGACAAAGAAAAATGCGAAGTTTGTGTGGAAATCTGAACATGACGAGGCCTATCGCAAACTGAAAGACCAACTAATCACGACACCGGTATTGGCTATTCCTGATTTTGAGAAAGAGTGGGAAGTGCACACTGACGCCAGCGGTATAGCTATTGGCGGGTGCTTAATTCAGCGAGACGCAGATAATTTACCCCATCCAGTAGCCTATTTCAGTAGGAAGGTCAAAGGACCTGAAGTTCGTTATTCAGCTACGGATCGGGAGGCACTGGCAGTAGTAGAATCAGTTAGGTATTTCGAGCCTTACCTATTTCAGCGGCATTTTGTAATCTACACAGACCATCGAGCATTAACACACATATTTAAAAAGCGAACGAAATGCCCACGAATGTCACGCTGGTCTCACGAACTTTCGGCCCACTCATTCCAGATTTTGTACAAGCCTGGTCCAGCCCATGTTGTGCCAGATACGCTAAGTAGAAATATAGCGGCAGTACAGATTAATGAAAATATTGAAACCATTCCATCGGATAAAATGAGAGAATACCAGATGAACGAGCCGAGATGGAAAGAGATTATTGAGTATTTAGAGGGAGGAAAATACCCGAAAAAGAAAAAGAATTTACCTATACATGATTTTGAGATGAAACAGGGCGTCCTGTATTATGTTAATAGCCAGAATGATAGGGCAGTATTTCAGCTAGTTATTCCGGACACGTTGCGGTCATCAGCGTTAAAGCTTGCACATGCTTCAAAAATTGCAGGGCATCCGGGGATCTTTAAAACCCACTTAAAAGCAAAGTCTCTATTTTATTTTCCAGGATTACTTTCTGAGGTAATCAATTTCGTGAAGTCGTGCCCTCGTTGCCAGAGGAGGAAAGGCACCCTTAAGGTACAAGCCCCACTTCAGGAATTTCCTGAAATTCGTGAACCGTTAGATCGTGTGGGGGCCGATCTGATTGATTTACACCACAGTCATTCAGGTAACAGATATGTGTTGGTGCTAGTTGACCATCTGTCTAGATACACTACACTAGTTGCATTACCTCAGAAGGATTCTCGTACGGTTGCAGATGCGTTCTTGCGTAGGTTCGTTACTGTATTCGGACCTCCTAAAGTTTTAGTCTCTGACCGGGGTCAAGAATTCAATGGGAATATATTTAGAGAAGTTTGTAAGATTTTAGAGACAACTTCGGCTTTTACAACAGCCTACCACCCACAAGCAAACGGAATGACGGAACGGACTAATCGTTCAGTCAAGGATATGCTTGCAATCCTTGCTGAACATGATGCAAACACCTGGGATGAACACCTACCCTATGTTCAGTTCGCCTTGAATACTGCCATCCACCAATCAATTAACACCCAACCACTTCATTTGTTTACTGATAATTCATGCAATTTCCCCTCAGGTCTGCTTAACAGAAATAATGTTGCATACGGGGAGGACTATCCTTCAGAGGTCCTTGGTAAAATGAGAAATGCATGGAATATTGCAGCTGAAGCGTCCAAGAAGGCACGGACTCGGTATGCTCATTTTTATGACAAGAAAGTGCGCCCTCTTGAGTTGAAGGAAGGAAGCCTCGTATTGAGAGTGAATGAGGCTGCGCCCGCCAATCAGAGCAGGAAACTAGCTCCGAGGTGGCGAGGACCATATAGAGTAATTAAAAGGGCGGGGCCGGTTAATCTTGTTATAAAAGGAGTGTTCGAGGACCAGGTGGAAAGGACAATTCATGTGAATAAATTGAAACATTATCATGCTAGAGAGGAATTAGAACTGCCTTCAGCGGGTCTAGTTCCTGACTCAGCAGTGCTGACTCATGGCTTCACCGACGAGTCAGAAGATGAGGATGACCCTCTGTCATCGCTCATCAGTAGTCAGGTGCAGTCTCGCCACCCTATGGTGACGAGATCTCGCGCTGTACAGTAAAGTAACTTCCTTGGTTAGTATAATTTAGTATTCATTAGATTTTCCTGTAAAGGCAATGAGATGTACTATGTCTATACTTGACTCAGGTAGCAACTTTTACCGTGCTCTGGGGTTCCACCTCCACCAAACCCAGAGTATATCTATGCTTCCGCTGTGTTGTGTCTGTCTGTTCCCAGGTCTGATTGGTACACCGACCCAGTTGTTCCAGCCACACGTGAACCCTTGTCTGTAAAGACCGAGGGGGGAGGCACGTTACACAAAGCCCTCCCCCCACCAGACCCAGTAACCCATACATCAGTTACTTTGGGGATAAGTGACTGTCCAAGAGTCACCCGGCCGACGCCTCACGTCACTAACGAGGTTGTCAGGGCCAGCGAGCTGTCCACATTATTGCAGTCACCGGAGGTGCCATACAACGCCGGGGTAGCTGTCTCGAGATCACCACTACCCACCTGCTGCGTCATCAAGACTGCAGCCATTCCAGCAGTGTTGGAGGAGAGGTCAAGAAATGGAAAGCACGTAGCAGTACTCAAGAATTTCGCCGGAAGATTAATGATTACGTCATCTGAAGTAACACGAAAGCGGAAGTAAGGCGGTCACAGGTGGAAGGCACGGTTTCCCTACAGAGTGCCGGGACTCGCCAATAGAAGGTCGCAAAATTGTTTCCTTTGGCCTAAAGTCGGCGGTACGAGGGTATACACAGTTGGTGTTTACGGCCTAGTAACCTGGTGACATCAAGAAACGCCTGAGATGACGTGAGCAATGATGGAAGACGAGATTCACCTGTTCTGCAAACAAGCAACCCGCCTCTACGACCTTCTGACACCACTCCTGCTAAGAGACACCGTTGGTACATCCAGTCCTGCTCTGCTGTGGTCATCTGCGCCGTCAAGTTTAACATCAAGACTGCCGTGTGAACTGTGATTGATATGAAGGCGTGTGGACTGTCGAGAGCAAGATTAATGGCCGAAGTAACAGTATTCTACAGCTGTCACTTGGCACTCAGCTCTACTACACTCTGTCGTCATTCAGGAGTACCGGATGGGAGTACAAGAGGACCAGGTATTGATGTCTACACATGAAGAAGCAAGATCGACACCGTCATCGTCAGCGACTACATTCAGCATCCAGCAGCACCGGTTTTTTTTTTCGTTTACTCAATATGAACAATTGATACAAACAACAAAGTTGGCTCTGAACATCTGTGTAAAGAACATCTGGACACTTTTCTTTAAATGTTGAAAAACAGATTTAGAATCAATACTTTATAAATGTTGAAAAACAGATTTAAAATAATTCTGGTATAATATATGAATTTTACTCTATAAATTGGTCAGTAATCAAAATCGAAGCCCCTGTGTAATTGTCTCAGCCCAGAACAAACGGTTATGGAAAATTATGTTGTGCTATTTTTTTTCAGAATGTTTGAACACAGGAGAGGCGGACCAATATAAACATTGACACTTCTAGTGAGTGAGAACACTTGGCTGTACAGTCAGCTGAAACCTGTGATATAGTATAGGAATTTTTTTTTTTTATTTTTAGATACATGTAATAAACGTTAGGTGTGTTCCTTAACATGTCAAGGTTGACATTGATTGGGGAGTGGGTAGTACACGGATGTGAACTTGATAGTTCCGTAGTACGCTCCCGGATGACTGAAAGTTCAGTCTGATGATATAACTTTAATGTTTGTTTGAGCACGGTGTGGCCGGCTCTAGAGGACACATGAACTTGGCTAGTGAAGAGCCAAGGGAGTTTAATAGCTAGTTTTGATGGTAGAGTAGGGCCATGTTATTTAGCTATGTCAGTAAGGATAGATTGTATGTTTCTTGATATTAGAGGATTGCTGTCAGTTGACAGCTGAGAAATTTATGAAATATGAACATGTTTATTATGATGTTGGACTATTATTTGTCAAATTTTATTAGTTAGGTTAGCTTTTGTTTGTGGCATGAGTTGAATTGTGGGTTTGGATACTAAACCTCGTGAATTTTAACAAATTAACAAGGTTTACTAAGTGCTTGTGCAGGGGGGTTGTAACAAACTAGGCTGTTGTAAGAATTATCCAGAGTGGTTTATCGACAAAAGAGGATGGGAAGCTGAGCCCGCATGGTGACCTGACCCCCAGGGGAATTCGCGGTGGAAATAACCGACGCTTTGTTCATAGCTGCGTATAATGAATCATCCTATAGTATTCAGTAATTTAGAGAAATTAGCCTTTATTCATTTTGTATTAAAATTGTATTGTATAATAGTACTGGGTACAACATCAAGAGGATTCTAATTATTGAGTTTAAGTCACCATCAGTGACGTCACGAATCAGATCTAACTTGTAAGGCGGAGTGACCGGCGGTCATAGGTCAGTAGGGTTGACAGGTCTACGATTTCTCAAAGTTTTAATAACCATTTTTGTGATCGGGAACAGCTCTGCCGTAGATGTTTGTGTAATTTAATTTCAGTAAAATAACTCAACCAGTCTGGATCAATTAAGTACAACAGAGGTTAATTGTTATAACTTAAACCTGGCTAGTAACTTGGTAAAACTTTGACTAGGCGGAAGGATACAATGTTCTGTCTGGGATAGACCAGACAAGGAAGAGATCAGTGTGGAAACGGGAGCAGCTGGGATAAGAGGCCAACCATCTTACCTCTCCCCAAGACCAGCCCAACATCTAGAGCTGTGGTCGCCCAAGGTATAGTTGCTATTGTTAATTATAGGGATAGTCTTCTCATTTGCCACTCAGGTCAAGTAGGGAGTGTTAAAGTGACAGGGAGTGAACATATTTAGATTTTTGTTTTAGTTTTTCTTTTAATAAATTTAATTTGTTAATATTTTGCATTTCATTGTTTCCATTTGGTTATGTGTATACTTGTCCTGGTCACGTGGTCCACACGAGGCAGAGTTGGATTGGGCGCCGATTCTAACATCGAATCGGAATTATCATTACCGTGTAATTAATTCCACACTCAAGTTTCCGAGGTTATAAACTACTAGTGGGGATCAAGCCCCAAGGTTGATTAATTAGCGTGATCGATCCAGACCTCGATCATTGCTCTGTGTAGCTGGTCTGGTGGTGGCAGCGTAGAGGCGACTCTAGGGTTTTGCTCAGAGCCTAGGTCACGTCATACTGGGTGTAGAATCCTAAGTCGGTCAATCGTCTTAGGACCACGTGGCGTGGAGTTGGCTTTGGTAAAAGTTTTGGAGTCCCTTGGTAGAGAATAAAAAGTAAGAATACGGGTAGAGGGTAAAGAAGGAAAGTGAAGTAAAGAGAGAGGAACCCTAACCCGGGTTACATCCGCACCGTGGGAAGAGCCTACTTTCAAAATTGTAATAGAAAGTCTCCCAGTGAAAAAGGCTGCCTATGATCCGACAATCCTAAGGCGCATAATAGAAGAGCAAATGTATAGCATAGCAGTAGCAGGAGCCACCCACATCTTCACAGACAGATCGGTGGACACAGAATATGAGAGTGCTGGCGCTGCTCTTTGCACGGCCAGCGTACAGGCATATTGGAGACTGGGAGGACTAGTATCATCAACCCAAACTGAGCTGTTTGCCATACAACAGGCATTCGCATATGTGATTGCACAAAACAATCAAAATGCAATCATACACACAAACTCAAAAGCTGCACTTCAAATACTAGGACAAAACAGTGGAAAGATAATGTGGAAATAATTACCACCATTTTGTATCTTGGAGCAGTCGCTAAAGGCAAAGGACTCAACATAACCTTAAACTGGATCCCATCCCATGTTGGAACCCCATTAAATGAGAAAGCTGATGATATTGCTAAATTGGCAACTCGTCATCCAGTGATACATAAAACAATTCAACCCAGCCTAGAGAACATAAAAAACATCATCACCAAAAAACTCTCACATCTCAAATCCTACCTTCACCAGAGAATAGCTGAAGGTTCGCCCTCTGCAACATGGTATCTTCAGGCAACCAAATTAGAAAGGTTAAATATCCCAAAAGGAATCCACAGGGAAATAGCAGTTAGGTTATATAGACTACGTCTAGGTTACAGATGCAACTGGGAGATTGGTGAACCCCGACAGAGAGAGTGCATCTTCTGCCAAACTGTCACAGAAAAGCCATTACTTCACTATCTTCTGGAATGTGAAGCAACCAATGACCTTAGAAGAGCTTTAAGAGTTCCTGAATCATGCAGTGGCCACCCTCGGAAGGGGCCTCGTAGCCTGGTGGATAGCGCGCAGGACTCGTAATTCTGTGGCGCGGGTTCGATTCCCGCACGAGGCAGAAACAAATGGGCAAAGTTTCTTTCACCCTGAATGCCCCTGTTACCTAGCAGTAAATAGGTACCTGGGAGTTAGTCAGCTGTCACGGGCTGCTTCCTGGGGGTGGAGGCCTGGTCGAGGACCGGGCCGCGGGGACACTAAAACCCCGAAATCATCTCAAGATAACCTCAAGATAACCCTGAAGCCATCAACACAGCCACTCTCCTGGTCAACAAAGGTGTCTAGCAGCTGGACACCCTCATAAAGACTATGAAACAATATCCTCCCCCGCGATAACAGCTTGATGGTTAAATGCAACCTCAGAATACTGAGAAAAAAAAATTGTACCACTTATGGGCTATTCATGCCCGTGCCACCTCTTGGGTGGCTTAATCTTCATCAATCAATCAATCGAATAGAAAACAGTTCAATTTCCACAGTCAACAATGTAGCACTCGGCGTGTACAGTCCTAATCGACCCAAAATGCTACAGCTTCGACACAGAGCAGACAGCAGACTACGACCGCATCGAGCCGCCACGCTCTCGCTCCCCGAGTTCAGACACTCACAATTCTCAATCGAGCCGCCACGCTCTCCCACATAGAGCTCCATGGCTCCGGCCTCACTCAGCTCTCTGCTCTGCTCCAGGCTTCGTCTCAACGTCTACGACACTGCTGTATCCAGGACTACTAAATAAATATGAAACCCACTAAACACTGTATCTAATCAACCCAACAACGTAACATAAACGTACGTTACAGAATTTATAAGGTAGTGCTTCGTTTTTATCTTAAACTGGTTGAGGTACAGTCTTTAACATGGTTGGGAAGGTCATTCCACATTCTGGGTCCCTTGATTTGTAGAGCATTTCTAGTTTGATTAAGTCGTACTCTTGGAATATCAAAACTGAATTTATTTCTGGTGTGGTGCTCATGGGATTACAGTTCAGCATTTTATATATGTATAATACACATGAGAGAATGTGCAGTGACTTAATATCTAACATATTCAGAGATTTGAGTAGAGGTACCGAGTGATGTCTGGGGCCAGAGTTGGATATTGTCCTAATAGCAGCTTTGTGTTGAGTAATTAGAGGATGTAAATGATTTTGGGTAGTAGAACCCCAAGCACAAATACCATAGTTGAGATATGGATAGATGAGGGAGTAATAGAGCGTCACTAGGGCATGGCGGGGTACATAATATCTGATCTTAGAAAGAATGCCAACAGTTTTTGAAACTTTTTTTGATATATTTAGAATGTGTCCCTGGAAATTTAGCTTGTGGTCAATGAGAACGCCAAGGAATTTGCCATCTAATTTGTTACAAATTTGGGTATTGTTTATTCTGAGATTTATTTGATTAGAGGATGTATTGCCAAACAGAATATAAAAAGTTTTGTCAATGTTAAGGGTGAGTTTGTTGGCAGTTAGCCAAAGATGGACTTTATTTAGCTCAGTATTTTTGTGGCATTTAGAGCAAGGGGGTCAGGACTGGAGTAAATGAAGGTTGTGTCGTCAGCAAATAGAATTGGTTTGAGGTGTTGGGAGGCATTTGGAAGGTCATTAATGTAGATGAGAAAGAGGAGAGGCCCAAGTATGCTGCCCTGAGGAACACCGATGTTGATGGGTAGGGTGGAAGAAATTGAATTATTCACAGAAACATACTGGAGCCTGTCAGTAAGGTAGGATTTGAGGTATTGCAGGGAGTGTTCTCTGACTCCATAATGATGTTATTTAAGAAGAAGGTTTTGGTGGCTGACTGTCAAAAGCCTTGTTTATCAAGATCAAGAGCCTTGATTTGTTTAACATGAGTTATAGAGAGCGAAAGTTACCAAGAAAATGGAAGGAGGCTGTCATCATTCCTATCCCTAAGTCAAACGGAGGCTACAGGCCTGTCTCCTTAACATCCTGATTCTGTAAAATGATGGAAAGGATTTTGTTAAATAGGCTAGTGCACAATAAACTAGCCGTCTTCGGCGGCAACAAACAGGCTACTCTACCTTGTAGGTGGTAACATGTCCAATAATCTCTTTGGTTCTATCAAAGGCAAAAGTACTGCGGACTGTCTCCTAAAGTGTTTGTCTAATGTGGATGACAATTGTAGAGTTTTTGTTGATCTGCAAGGAGCATTTGATAAAGCCAATGGGGAAGTAATCATATACGAATTAGCCAATCTGGGAATAACAGGGAGATTGCTTCATTGGATAAGGGATTATCTACAAGGCAGAAAATGTCAGGTGTATTACTAGGGATACATGTCTGAGGAACGGATGTTTCAGTTAGGTACCCCCCAAGGGGGAGTTTTAAGTCCCACCATATTCAATGTATTAATGAACAGATTAGCATCAGAGATGTATCCTCCAGGGGTCACGACGATCATATATGCTGATGACATTCTTATACAAGGCACTTCTGGGAACAAAAAACAAACTGCTCTTAACATACTTGGTACAACCTGTAGCAAGTTAGGCTTAGTTATAAATGCCGACAAAACCAAATATGAGTATAGGAAACGAAAAAATATAACACTTACCCTAAATGGTGTGGAACTGAGCCGTGTTCAGAAGTACAAGTATCTGGGCATGTATGTTGGATACACATGTGAGAGTAAAAATGCTGAAATAAATCATATCAGCACCTTATGTAAAGTCCGTCTGCATCCTCTGAAAGCACTGGCTTTTTCTGGTAAAGGTGTTGGGGTACCTATCTTGCGGATGTTATACATAAGCACTGTTCGGTCCCTGATAGACTACGCAGCACCCATTTTGTCTTACACAGGCCAAGGCAGAACTAAAAAATAGAACTGATATAGAACGAGGCCATGAGGATTATTCTTGGATGTCAAAGAAATACAATGATTGAAATAATGAGAATGGAATTAAATTTACAGAGTGTGTATGATAGAGTCCGTGACATTAACACCAGAGTATCTATTCGTTTCATGTGGAGAAAAGGAGGGGATAAGCTGTTTCAGAGCGTTCAGACCTGCTTGAGGTACGTACACACTTCCAGGAAACTGAGGGAGACACGCTACACGAGGGAATTAGCTCATGACCTCAGGGAATACGATGTACTTGACTGCTGTAAACCCTCTCGACAATGTAATAAGTCTGCTCCCTGGAAAGTACAGAAAATAGACGTCGAAATTGTACCCCTCAAGGTGAAAAAGATTCATCATGAACCGGGACAATTACGGTGTTTGTATGGAAGCATGATATCTCGGTTACCAAGAGGCAATAGTTTACATGTATATTGCGACGGGTCGGTGGCGGAGGATGGCAGGGCAGGGAGTGGTGTCCTAATAAGGGAATATACTGAATTTGGGACTGTGGACACGATAATTGAACTCCGACTTAGTAATTATATATCATCCACACAAGCTGAACTGCAGGCCTTTCTGGCGTGTTTGGAGGAAGTGCGTCATGACGACAAAAATGTTTTTGTATTTGTCGATAGCCGAGAAGCACTTGAGTCCTTAAACAGTCGAAACCCAGGCTTCATGTCCATAGTTGAGGATTGTAAGAGAAGGATAACTGGGATACAGCTGAAAGATCATAGTGTGAAATTCATGTGGATTCCATCTCATGTTGGAATAGTGCTCAACGAGGTGGCGGATGACTTGGCCAAACGTGCCACATCAAAACCACAAGTTGACATTGAATGTGAATTCACAATGAGACAAATAAGAAGCAAAATCAGAAATATTCAGGCATAGGCAGAAGTAGAGAGGAGAGGCATAATGTATGAGAGTAGTCAAACCATGCAACACTACATGTATGTGAGTCAAAACACCCATTTCACTTATGGTAAAAGGAGAAATGCTTGGAGTGACTCTGTGTACATGCGGCTTAGTCTTGGGTACAAATGGCTTTAGGCATTGTATGTACTAGCTCTATCTATAAATCTATCAATTTATGTAAAACCTCTTGTATGTATGTACTTTACCTGAATAAACATTTATTTATTTATTATTTAAATATTACTGGGAATATAGGATAGGTGTTCATGATAATGACACGAAGTGTAAACTATGTGGTATGTTAAGGTCTCACACCCTTGCCCATTATGTTCTTGATTGTCCGTTGATTAATGTATATAGAAACACTGAGATAAGGATTGTTCCTGAACAAATAGCCTGGATGTGTCACAACGGAAAGGTTGATGATATTCTTGAGAGATACAAGAATTTTGCACCAAGACTGTAATCTTTTGTTGAATTATCTGCATGTCGCTTGCAAATTGTCTATACAGTATACCTAGGTCATAAAAGTATTTGTGTGTACGTCTGATACCAAACTACTTGTGTAAAGGAGGAAATTTATATGTTTATCTCTCATAATGTTCGGTAATACGTTTATTGCTTGCGATGTGTATCTATGTATGTATTAACACGATGTACTGAACGGGGTGAGAATAGCTTGAGCTACCTCATCCCTTTGTGTGTTATTTACCTCAATAAACTTATTTCAATTTCAATTTCTTGCATTCTATACATCAAACAATCCCTACCCCATCGACTTCTGCCAGAAAAACAAACTGCCGGTCAACAGTATCATGGAGTGAGGTTCTATGTGGGCAACTCTGTTCTCAATGTATTTAATCTATATGCTCCAGGAGGAAAGTTAAATTATATTGATCTTCCGGCCTGCGCTCAAGCAGAGCCAACTATCATTCTAGGTGACTACAATGCTAGACACAAGGACATTGGTGGCTCTCGCTTCAGTAACGGTAATGAGAATCAACTGCTGTCGCTACTAAATAGTCACCAAGATGTGCAAATTGTGGGCGACCTTGACCCCACGCATATTTGTGGAGGCATTCTAGACCTCTGTGTTGGTTTCAACGTCTCTCACGTCTGGTGCACATCTTCTATTGAAACAGATTTGTTGTCAGATCATAACCCTAGATTGACTACTCTATGTATAGGAAATACCATCCTGCCCGGTGGGTCTTTCAAATGCAAACGGCTCAGTGTTCCTCCTGCTCGACGTGAAGACTTTGTTGCTCATGTGTCAGAGTGGTACAGCACTTATGATCCCTCCACAGTCCAGACATTTAACGACGGTCTAGTACAGAGCATTCAGATGTTTGCTGACCCTTTAGGTCGGCCCCTTGCACCATTCAGTAGCCGGAACGATATGAGAGGTAATAAACACCATGCCTATTGCAATGACCCCAAACTGCGTACTTTGAAACGCACTGCCAGACGAGTTGGGCTTGCATATAGGGAAACACGTACGCCAGCAATGCTCAAGCTCTTTCAGAAAGCCCTAGCCAAGGAGAGGGAGCGCATGACAGAGCCCAAGCAAGATAACTGGGAAACTTTTGGTAACAGTCTCAACTCTCACACCCCCCTCAGCCAGGCATGGAAGGATATTAAAATAATTAAAGGCGATAAGATCGGCCAAGTAGCACACCCTCACCCTCTACACAGAGCAAACGAGTTAGTCGATGCTTGGGCAACCACCTCTAGCTTCAATAATCTTCCCCCAGACACACAGTTCAGAGTAAATGCTGGTTACGGAGATCGAGAAAGGCTCGTTGACTTCATGCTCCACAAGGAAGATGAATGCAACGTGCCATTTACTGAGTTTGAATTACTCGCGGCCCTAAATAAAGGTAAATCCACATCCCCCGGTGAAGATGGTATCACTTATGACATATTGCGTCTGCTCCCTTTAGTACCAGGGAATCCCCTGCTTGAGCTGTATAATATGAGCTATGTTACTGGGGAGCATCCTATCTCTTGGACCAACAGTATAATCATTCCAATTCCCAAGCCAAATCAAAAGAATGCTTTCCGCCCAATTTCCCTTACTAGCTGCATTTGCAAAACATTCGAGAGAATGGTCCTAAACCGTCTCCATAGAATAAGTACCATGCTATCCCCCAGATATATGGCTTCATGCATGGAAGGAGTGTGCATCATTGCATCACCACCTTTCTTACCCTGCACACTGAAAAGTCATATACCACCTTCCTAGATCTCAAGATCTCAATATCAAAGGTCTGCCTTTGATATTGCAAATAGACGTTATTTTGAGTGAGCTTGCAAGAATGAATATTGGTGGTCGGCTTCTTTCTTGGATTAGGGGTTACTTATCCAACAGGAAGTCATCTGTATTTTTCCAGGGGCATACGAGTGTAACAAGAGACTTTGAACTAGGTACCCCGCAGGGAGGTGTTCTCAGTCCTATCTTATTTAATATCTTAATAAACATGCTGTTAAACTCTGTACCGAGCAAACTCAACGTCCACATCATTAGGTATGCTCATATATTGATACACACCACTGGGTATGCTAACACGCAGAACACTCTTAACTCTGTATTAGACTCATGTCAGGACCTAGGTTTAATTATCTCAGCAGAGAAAACAAAGGTACTAAATCGGCGCCCACCCAGGCAGGGAGGAGCTGTTCGCAAGATGCAACTGTATGATGGCTCCCAGCTTGACTATGTAAACAGATTCAAATACCTTGGCCTTGAGGTGCCACTGAATGGTCCTGTTGTATTCAGACTCTGTCGACAGTTTAAAGAGAGGCTCCGAGCTCTCAAGGCTGTTGCAGGTTATCACTCAGACTATGGTGCCAATGTCAGAATTGTCAAAATGATGTACCTTGCATACATCAGATCTTTAGTGGATTATGCTGCACCTCTGCTTGTTTTGATGCCTGAAAGAAAGCTTGGAGGGCTTGAAAAATTGCAGAACGAAGCCTTGAAAATAATACTTGGGTGCCCTCGTACCACAAAGATAGTTAATATGAGAAAGGAACTTAATATTCCGAGCGTTGTTGATCGTGTTATTGAAATTAACTGTCAAATTGGTATAAAAATGCATAGGCTAACTCATCCTAACCCTTGCACAGACGCCCTCCAGAAATTTTTTATTGAAGATCAGCATTGTTCCAAATGGATAACAAAAACTGGAACTCAACTCAGAATGTATCAGGTTCATGATTTGTACCAAGAGAAATAACAACGGCACTTTCCTGCACCGTGGGAGGTTACACCCTTTCCAGTTTAATCCCTCCCTTTCCACCCAAGAAGCAAATTAGAGATCAGCCCAAACTTCGTCTTGAGGCAAAGTTCAACGCCTTAAGCCATATTGATGCTCTGTCCACAGAGCATTCTTTCTCTCAACTCATATAAGCAGTCTCCGTGGTGTAGTGGTAAGACACTCGCCTGGCGTTCCGCGAGCGCTATGTCATGGGTTCGTATCCTGGCCGGGGAGGATTTAATGGGCGCAATTCCTTAACTGTAGCCTCTGTTTAACGCAACAGTAAAATGTGTACTTGGATGAAAAAACGATTCTTCGCGGCAGGGGATCGTATTCCAGGGACCATAGGATTAAGGACTTGCCCGAAACGCTACGCGTACTAGTGGCTGTACAAGAATGTAACAACTCTTGTATATATCTCAAAAAAAAAAAATCTCAAATATACACTGATGGTTCCCTACACCGCACCACGGGTGCAGCTGGAAGTGCAGTTGTTCTGACAAAGGGCGATGGCTTGTACTTTGAGTGGGGAGTCCGTATAAGCAACTGGGCCTCAGACCGAACTATTTGCCTTGCTCCTTAAATGCTCTCAACTCTTTAAGACATAACTGTAACGTGCTCGTGTCCGAAGCTAGACACAAATACAGCAAAATTATTAATGATGGTAACAGAGTCCATTTCCTGTGGTCTCCATCTCATGTTAGCCTCCGAATGCATGATAGAGCTGTTAAGTTAGCCAAAGAATTTGCCTTTAAAGGAGACGTTGAGTGTAACCTTGGATTGTCAATGAACAATCTGAGAGCAGTAGTACACCGAGAACTTCAACAAGATCTTGTAGATCTGAGGCAAAGTGAAATTGATACCAGTAATTCCATCTATCATCATACTATCATGCAAGAGGAGCCACACATCTATGGATCATCCAATAAAATCAGCATACTTCTAGATGTTACTACTGCTCGGCCTAGACTCGGTACAAGTATCTCTGGGAATTCTCATTAACTGCCGATGTAGACCTGACCAAATGTAAACTGTGTCAACGAAATTATTCGCACACCCTCCGTCACTATGTGAAGGAGTGGGAAAAGATACGTGAAATTAGAGACAATTCTATAACCAATGTTCCAACGATGTGTAAATATTTCATTCAAAATGATCTGCTACCAGAAATTTTAGCATATTATTCCCAGTTTGCAAACTGTAGGTAGTAATTAAGTGATTGTAACCTATCCACCGCTGCCCACTGGATGGGGGGCATTGTGCAGGACAAACATATAAATTGTGACACTAGCTCTCCACATATGTCAGTTGCTTAATTTAGAAACTGTACTTGTGGTCGACCTCGAACCCATTGTTGATGTGACGACTTATATTGAATTTTGTAACTAGCTCATCAAGATTGTAACTTGCTTAGCTAAATGAATTGTGGGGTTCAGTTCCTGAGCCCATTATGTGCCTCTGTAACCTTTTCCACTACCACCTATAAGATGGGTATGGGGTGCATAATAAATGAACTAAACTAAAAACTGCTGTTCTCGTTTCAAGGGGATCAGGGGGAAAGCATTATTGTTGTTGTTGTTTTAGATTTAGCTACTCAAAACGAAGTGTCCATGTACCACGGGCTATGGTGAGCCTGTAATTGAGTTCAGTTATTCTCATTACCTTGTTACTGTGATACTTGGGTCAAAGGGGAAAACGCGAAGCCATTAAGACTATACAGCACTTAGAAGGGGTCAGGTTAAGGATTTGGGGTCAGTACCTGGATTCACGATGCTCCTTGTATTTCTTCGTAAGTAGGTTTGCTACGAAGGTTCCTAAGTATGCCCTAAGAAAATGCTTAGGTGCAATTCACATAGGTCCACTTAGGAAGATATTTGGGTTCTGGGTTTGGTTTACCTGCGTGCCGATAGAGGTCACTACTGTGTTTCGTTTGGCCAATCAGAGAGCAGGCAACATTCTTCATTTATTTATTTATTTATTTATTTATTTATTTATATACTAGAAGGTACATTGGGGTTGTGAGAATACATAGCATAGTATTTACAATCTTGTAAAGCCTCTAGTACGCGCAGCGTTTCGGGCAGGCCCTTAATGTAACTGATAATTTTAAGTAGGTAAATTCTAGCAGAATTAATAAAATGATAACAAATACATTGCAAGAAAAAATATGAGATGAGAGAGATTAGTAAGTATACTAAAGCACATTGGTATATTAAAGCTCTGACTGATTACATTGACAGCTTGATTGGTAATTTAAACAAGATTAATAGACACCATACAGCAGACTGACAGCACATATAAGAAGACAGCAATGATAACAATGGTAAAGATATTCGGATTGGGTACATAAAGATTGGGAGATTGGGTAGCAATAGATACAGTGCAATTTTAAAGCAAAAGGTAAAAAACTATGAAGATGAAATTAGGTACTTTTTAGTATTGTTTTTGAGTGACGCAAAAGTTGGACAGCTTTTCAATTCAATAGGGAGTGAGTTCCATAGACTGGGTTCCTTTATTTGCATATAGTGTTTAAACAGATTAAGTTTGGCTCTGGGGATATCAAAAAGATATTTATTTCTGGTGTGGTGATAATGGGTCCTATTACATCTGTCCAGGGAGAGTTTCAGAGTAGGATTTGCATTTAAGAACAGGGTTTTGTAAATGTAGTTGACACAAGAGAATTTGTGGAGTGAGATTATGTTTAGCATGTTTAGGGAGTTAAACAAGGGGGCTGAGTGTTGTCTGAAAGCAGAATTTGTTATTATTCTGATAGCAGATATTTGCTGGGTGATGATGGACTTGAGGTGGTTTGCAGTGGTTGAACCCCATGCACAGATACCATAATTAAGATAGGGATAGATTAGGGCATAATATAGAGAGATGAGAGCAGAGTTAGGTACATAATATCTGATTTTGGAGAGTATACCAACTGTTTTAGAGACTTTCTTAGTTATGTGTTGTATGTGGGTACTAAAGTTGAGTCTCTTGTCTAGGAATAGGCCGAGAAACTTTCCATCATTTTTATTGCTAATGTTTACATTGTTTATCTGAAGTTGAATTGCATTTGTAGATTTGCTTCCAAATAAGATGTAGTAGGTCTTTTCTATGTTAAATAAAATAATGAAATAAAATGTTTATTCAGGTAAGGTACATACATATAAGAGATTTTACATAATTTGATCGATTTATAGGTGGACCTAGTACACACAATGCCTAAAACCACTATTACAGAAAGCGTTCCGGGCAGGAAAAACATTAATGACTAAAACTTAATACTAATTGAGTATAAAGAATAAAAAGTGTTGAGAACAAATAAAAATAAAGATAAAAAAGGGGGAAACATGGCTGAAAACGCAGCACAAATACAATTAGGTCGATAAACAGCGTTTAAGAAAACAGACATGGATTGACAATAGGTAGGTTACAGGGAATTTATTAGGTAGTGCTTCGTTTTTATCTTAAACTGGTTGAGAGAGGTACAGTCTTTATCATGGTTGGGAAGGTCATTCCACATTTTGGGTCCCTTGATTTGTAGAGCATTTCTAGTTTGCTTAAGTCGTAATCTTGGAATATTAACACTGTATTTATTTCTGGTGTGGTGCTTTGTTTTGTCAAGTTTTGTCAATGTTAAGGGTGAGTTTGTTGGCAGTTAGACAAAGATGGACTTTATTTAGCTCAGTATTTACTGTGGCATTTAGAGCAAGGGGGTCAGGACTGGAGTAAATGAAGGTTGTGTCGTCAGCAAATAGAATTGGTTTGAGGTGTTGGGAGGCATTTGGAAGGTCATTAATGTAGATGAGAAAGAGGAGAGGGCCACGTATTCTGCCCTGAGGAACACCAATGTTAATGGGTAGGGTGGGAGAAATTGAATTATTCACAGAAACATACTGAAGCCTCTCAGTAAGGTAAGATTTGAGGTATTGCAGGGAGTGTCCTCTGACTCCATAATGATGTAATTTAAGAAGAAGGTTTTGGTGGTTGACAGTGTCAAAAGCCTTACGCAGGTCTACAAATAACCCAACAGGGAACTCATTTTTATCAAGAGCTGCATGAATCAAGTTAATCATACTAATAAGTGCATCGTTAGTGCTTTTTTTTGGGTCTGAAGCCATATTGGCAAGAGCTAAGTATATTGTGTTTGGATAGATAAAAGTAAAGCTGCTTGTAGATTAGTTTTTCAAAATTTTTTGACAAGTTAGGTAGGATTGATATAGGTCTGTAGGTGTTAACATCTGTGAGATCACCACATTTGTTGTTGTGCTTGGGGTTCTACTACCCAAAATCATTTACGTCCTCTTATTACCCAACACAAAGCTGCTATTAGGACAATATCCAACTCTGGCCCCAGACATCACTCGGTACCCCTTACTCAAATCTCTGAATATGTTAGATATTAAGTCACTGCACATTCTCTCTTGTGTATTATACATATATAAAACGCTGAACTGTAATGGCAATCCTGACCTCAAAAGCTTCATTGAAGGTTGTAACAGAACCCATGAGCACCACACCAGAAATAAATACAGTTTTGATATTCCTAGAGTACGACTTAGTCAAACTAGAAATGCTCTACAAATCAAGGGACCCAGAATGTGGAATGACCTTCCCAACCATGTTAAAGACTGTACCTCTCTCAACCAGTTTAAGATAAAAACTAAACACTACCTAATAAATTCCCTGTAACCTACCTCACTCCTCTATTGTCAACCCATGTCTGTTATTTTCTTTTTTGTTTAATCAACACTGTTTGTTAACCTATTGTATTTGTGCTGCTTTTTCAGTCATGTTCCCCCTTTTTTTTTTATCTTTATTTGTATTTGTTCTCAACACTTTTTATTCTTTATGCTCAATTAGTATTACGTTCTAGATATTAATGTTTTTCTTGCCCGAAACGCATTGCGTAATAGTGGCTTTAGGCATTGTATGTACTAGCTCTATCTATATATCAATCCATTAATGTAACATCACTTGTATGTACACGTATGTATGTACCTTACCTGAATAAACATATTTATTTATTTATTTATTTATTTGTGTACAGGGGTTACTCTCGCTTTTTTTTAGAATATCTGGAAAGGTTTGGAGTTCAAGTGACTTGTTGAAGAGCAATGCAATAGCAGGGGCTAAAGATCTGGAGGCTTTTTTGTAAATTATAGCTGGTATCTCCTCAAGGGCACTAGACTTGGTTTTAAGGGAAAGGATTATCTCATTGACGTCAATAGAATTAGTAGGCTTTAGGTACAGAGACTGTGGTTAGTTACCTGTAAGATAGTCCTTAACATCAGTACTGGAAGATGGAATATCATTTGCAAGGGATGATCCAATGGAAGAGAAGAACCTATTGAACTCAATAGCAGAATCAGAGGCTGAAACCTGACCATCGTTATTGGACAGGATCGTTTGTTTGTTATTTAAAATCTTCTTTGATCCCAATATTTGTGAAATTGTGCTCCAAGTTCTTTTAATGTTTCTCTTTATTTGGGTAAATTTATATTCATAGTATTTAGTTTTGGCTCGTCTAATTATTTTAGATAGCAATAATGAGTAATTCTTTGAGAATTCTTTGGAGACGGTTCCTAACCTATACTTCTTCTCAAGGTCATGTTTTTTATTAATGGATTTAAGTATTCCCTTTGTAAGCCAGGGATTGTTAAGCCTTTTGGTTGTGACTTGTTTTGTAAGCATAGGACAGTGGGTGTTTTAAAGGCTAAGAGTTTTTTGAAGAAAAGATTGCACTGCTGGGTTGATGTCCCCTATCTTACCTAACTCGGACTCTTAGTTGACATTATCAGCAGCAGTTATAAAATTGTCTATAGCAGTTTCATTGTGCAGCCTAAAACTTAACTCCCTTGACTCTTGAGGTGGTTTGTTAATGTTAGTGAAGAGAAATGTGGGGTAATGGTCTGTAGTGCTATTGGTGATTATACCTGAAGTAAGCGGAGAGGTTATGTTGGTCCAGATGTGATCTAGAGTCGTGGTAGTACTATCAGTGATTCTAGTAGGTCTAATGATTAAGGGTACGAGGAAGTAGGAATTCATACAGTTGAGGAAGCTAACAGCAGTAGGGTGTTCAGGCTCGCAGAGGTCAATATTAAAGTCCCCTGCGATAATTAGATGGTTTTTGTTCAGTCTGTTATCGAGTATTAGATTTCTATGGTTTGAGTTGAATTCGGACACATCAGTGTTAGGAATTCTATAGACTGCACCCACAGACAGGACAGAATCGGCACCCTTGACTCTGAAACTGGCAAAGATATACTCCCCACAGCAGTCTCTAGTTCTAATTACTTTTAAGCACGTTAGTTCTTGGTGGTAGTAAAGAACAGTACCACTACCTCTCTGAATTTGACGACAGTTGTGAATTGCCGAGTAGTTAGGCATGTTAAAGAGTTGAGTAGTATCCTCTTTCAACCACGTTTCAGAAAGTATAATAAAAGAGAATTTGTTGTCAATAGTTTCAATAGAAAGGCCTTTGATACTGTTAATCACAATTACCTTTTACGTAAACTCCATCATTATGGAATCCGAGGCCATACACTGAACTATATCCAATCCTATCTTAGTGATAGAGACCAATGTGTAGCTGTCAATAACATAACCTCTCCCACTCTACCAATAACCGTTAGAGTGCCACAGGGCAGCATTTTGGGACCTCTCCTATTTCTTATATACATCAATGATCTGCCTAATGTCTCTAACATTCTGAAACCTATTTTGTTTGCTGATGATACTACCCTCATCTACTCTAACCCCAACCCACATACACTAAATAATGTTGTTAATAATGAACTAAAAAAAGTCCACTTATGGATGTCAACCAACAAACCAACACTTAACATAGAAAAGACCTACTACATCTTATTTGGAAGCAAATCAACAAATGCAATTCAGCTTCAGATAGACAATGTAAACGTTAGCAATAAAAATGATAGTAAGTTTCTCGGCCTATTCCTAGACAAGAGACTCAACTTCAGTACCCACATACAACACATAACTAAGAAAGTCTCTAAAACAGTTGTTATACTCTCCAAAATCAGATATTATGTACCTAACTCTGCTCTCATCTCTCTATATTATGCACTAATCTATCCCTATCTTAATTATGGTATCTGTGCATGGGGTTCAACCACTGCAAACCACCTCAAGTCCATCATCACCCAGCAAAAATCTGCTATCAGAATATTAACAAATTCTGCTTTCAGACAACACTCAGTCCCCTTGTTTAGCTCCCTAAACATCCTAAACATAATCTCACTCCACAAATTCTCTTGTGTCAACTACATTTACAAAACCCTGTTCATAAATGCAAATCCTGCTCTGAAACTCTCCCTGGACAGATGTAATAGGACCCATTATCACCACATCAGAAATAAATATCTCTTTGATATCCCCAGAGTCAAACTTAATCTGCATAAACACTCTATGCAAATTGTTACGACCCTGGGTTCCTCAGTTGGAAACCAGAGGTCAAATTGAGCTAAATAAACTACTTTATATTATGTGATGCGCTAGGCGACGTGTGTTTGTTTGTGTCTTCCTTGCCAGACGTAAGGCGAATCTTGGTTCTCACAGAGCATTTAAAGACTGAGCTTGTGTTTGATTATTAATTAGTAAAATAGGCATCAACTATGTTTACAAATGATTAGAAAATATTAGTAAAGTAGATCTGAGTAAACTTGGATATAGGGCCGCTGTACGATTAGCTGAGTAGTCGGCCGTCGGCGAGTCAGCTGGTGGGAGCTCAGACTCGTGGCTAGCTTCCTTCTCTGAGCTGGCGTCATGGTGAAAATAACCTCCTCCCCTTCCTCTTGCTTCTCTCCCTTACCTATTTCTGTGTCTAGTTTACCAAGATAAGTATACTGGGGGACTATATAAGTATAAGGACTATATAAGTATACTGGGGGATATATAAGTATATAGGGGACTTTAATATTGACCTCTGCGAGCCAGAACACCCTACTGCTGTTAGTTTCCTCAACTGTATGAATTCCTGCTTCCTCATACCCTTAATCACTAGACCTACTAGAATCACTGATAGCACTGCCACGACTCTAGATCACATCTGGACAAATATAACCTCTCCGCTTACTTCAGGTATAATCACCGATAGCACTACAGACCATTACCCCACATTTCTCTTGTAACACTGTAAAGTGTTTGGTTTAGTTTAATACATACATAGAGTACATGAGTCACAGACAAGGATCTGAGAGGCGCCAGTTGTCTGCCTGAGATCTCACACCTCAAAGCGTTAATGACCTCAAGTGACCTGAGGTCAGATCATGAGAATTTCACCTTGCTTCCACTAAGCTTATAATTGTAGTCTGGTAGCCTTCAAACATGCCGACGTTTAAGGAGTGGCTTGGTAGTGCCGGAGGCTATCTACTTGTGGGCGGAGTTAGCTACTAGGTTCCCCAATATAAACTCGGAGAGCTATCGAGCATTAAGCATTAACAGACAGCACGGCAGTCAGGAGAGCAGAGGAGACGGCACTAGCAGGGAGGCTGTCGGCCGGCAGGGCGGGAGTCTCTGTCAACTACAGACCCCCCCCCCCTCTCTATCCAGCTATAGGCAGAGACACTTGGTGAGTTGAGCAGTAAGGTGACTTGGTCGTGTTTACATATGTTGTGTGTTGATCAGGGGCAGTCAGTTGTAGTGCTCTCAGATTCTTGGAGGATGACTCACTTTGAATATTAATCGTTAACATTTTAATTGGATTGCTTAAGTTATGATACTTATCATGAAAAATATAATTGTTGAATTTATTATTTAAATGGTCTTTCACTGTGTTCCCTAGAGAGTTGAGTTGAGGTGAGAAAGCCTCGGTGGTTACTAGATTCAAGATATTAATGAGTACATGTTTGGAGTTGATACATGGTACAGAGGGAACATACTAATAATGAACTCATGATAACATCCTTTGAGAATTTTGTGATACAGGCAAGTTCCATTCCTTGTCTTGTATGTAATGATCATGAATGGATGGTGGCAGCATTTCGTCTTCTACTATCTACTCTTCTACTTCTACTATCTACTCTTCTACTTCTACCTATCTACACCTCTCCCTCCACCCCTCTCTAAACTCTCACTTTCAACTAATGACCCTCCTCGCTCCTCCCACCTCCCTTCCTCTCACCCCAAACCCTCACTAATTACTTCACTATTCATTTCTTTCCTCTCGTTTTCTCTTATACGTTTGTGGCAATGATTTTGTATTCTAGAGTTCTCTCTAGAGTTTCGGGTAACTGACCAGTTACGGCGCCTTGTAGTCTTAGCACCTAGGTAGTCAAATACCTAGGTTACAAGGTGTTGAACCAGAGAGGTTGCCTTAGGATCTCTGGGAGTGCTCTAGAATAGTTAGCTAACTGGGGACGGGATAACGGACTAGAGAGAGCTGTTTCCCCCGGCCTCGTTAGTTAACTGGGGGGTGGAATAATGGACAAGATAGAGCTATTTCCCTCACCCCCCCGTTACAATGTTGGCAGCGGTGTTGAACAATGTTGTAGGTAGTTGGTGTTCTTTTAACATTGTTCAGTCCCACGTGTCTTTTTGCCGCTCCGGCGCTATCAGGGAGATCTTGACAGGTGTTTTACTTTCGCGATTTAGCGAGTTTTCAGGTTAGGAGATTGTGATTCTCTGGTGTTGTGGTCTAGTGATTTTGTGAGTTTTGTGAAGTTCAGGGAATGTTCTCCAGAACTTGCGTGTGTAGTGTTTTATGTTAGTGATAAGATTTGGTGATTTGGGAACTTAGCGTTGTTGGTAGTGCAGGTCAGCTGAGTGTGACAGGTGACCTCGCATGTCCCACGGGGACACCCAGCCACCGCTGGTCTCCAGGTCAGTGGGGGAGTGGCAGGTGTAGTTTTAAGTGGTGGTTCTGCTCAGATTATTGCGATCGACTGTTTTACTCCATTTGAACGCAATAACCCGAGGTGTACTGGTATTTAACAGCATGCTAGGGGGAGGCTTAGTATGTCAGTAGACTTCACGTTGGGGACGCTCGACGTTAGATAGTCTGGTCACAGGGGTGACAACAGTTTGGAGTTGTTGACCGGCGGAGAAGCTAGGGAAACACTCTGGGTCACGTAGGTGGCTGTAGGTTAAGGGTGGGAGTAACGGTTAATTATGTACTTAAGATTAGGAAAGGTACAGTTAAGTTTAGGCTAGTGTTTTGTCTATTAGTGTTGATTTTTTTTTGTGACAAGTTAAAAGTAGTGACGACCTTATACTCTCTTCTCTAAACTTTCCTCTGTTACTGTTTTATGTTCCACCAAGTCAATATCATTCAGAGTTAATTGGATTATTAAAAAACTTGAAGTGTAGTTGTTGCCAGGAGGAGAGCATTATGATATAACTGTGTAACCCTATACAAACTACAGGGTCACACAACAGCATGGAACACGGGTATTGTCGCCTTTATGTTCAATTCACAGGTGGGAGCCAGAGGAGAGGCGCGACGCATATACAGAAGAGGGAGACGGCTGCTGTGTACCACACTCAGGGGCGTTTATCACCACCACCACGACCAGCCCACTACCTGGAGGTCATGGCTCCACCACCACCACCACCCCAGGGGACCCCAAGATGCAGCCCTCTCGGTCAGTCAACATTGGTCTACCAAGTGGACCCCAGGACGGACGGACCCCAGCGGACCCCAAGATGGACGGACCCCCAGTGGACCCCAGGTCGTTCTGCAGACGACCCCAGACGACCCAGTAAAGATGGAAGAGGAGCAACAACGACTCCAGTCTGTCCCACCAACATCGGTCTACCCAGGATGGACCCCAGGACGGACGGACCCCAATGGACCCCAGGTCGCTTGTCAAAGACCCATGGGAGGAGGAAGAGAGAAGAAAGAAGAGAGAAGAAAGAAGAGAGGAGAAGGAAGAGAGAAGAAAGAAGAAAGAAGAAAGAAGAAGAAGATAAGACAAGCTGAGTGAGACACGATGCCTCGTGTCCCTTGCTGGTGTCAGCATCATTGCATGGAGCGTAATTGCAAGACAGGATCGTTTGCCTTAACTGGCCGCCCCTCCTGCAAGCATGTTGCTCTGTTGAGTGATTCATCCTGTGTCATGCGGACTTGATGTGGCTGTCAGCAGTAGCTCTCTGAAGGAGGCGTGCTGGAGCAACAGGGAGGAAGAAGAGTAGGATGGGATTTCTACTGTTGGCAACTATATGAAGGTCTCGAAACTTGTAGTCCCTATAGCTGTGAAGAACCCCAATATACGTCTCTCATGGTGACTGACGTAGGGCCAATTACAGATCAGCTGGGACAACCGAATTCCACGGTCCTGTGCGCAGTTCAAGTAGTAACGGCTTTCGGGTTGACCAAGGGTTGTTGTGCGTTAACGACGGAGAAGCGACGGAGGCAGTTGTGTTGAAGAAATGTGGTACAGGATTATCTACAAGACCAAGCAGTGACGTCGCCCAGCCAGAGACAATGGACGTCTGTCTACATATTTCATTTTTTAGAGTAGGATGATGTATATTTGTTTAGCTAGGATGTATTTTTTTTTTCGTTAATAAAGTTGTTGCACACAGCTAGCTTGCTTTAGCAGTGTTGCAAAAACTTTATTTCGGGGAGAAGGGGAGATGTAACACTGTAAAGTGTTTGGTTTAGTTTAATACATACATAGAGTACATGAGTCACAGACAAGGATCTGAGAGGCGCCAGTTGTCTGCCTGAGATCTCACACCTCAAAGCGTTAATGACCTCAAGTGACCTGAGGTCAGATCATGAGAATTTCACCTTGCTTCTGCTAAGCTTATAATTGTAGTCTGGTAGCCTTCAAACATGCCGACGTTTAAGGAGTGGCTTGGTAGTGCCGGAGGCTATCTACTTGTGGGCGGAGTTAGCTACTAGGTTCCCCAATATAAACTCGGAGAGCTATCGAGCATTAAGCATTAACAGACAGCACGGCAGTCAGGAGAGCAGAGGAGACGGCCCTAGCAGGGAGGCTGTCGGCCGGCAGGGCGGGAGTCTCTGTCAAGTACAGACCCCCCCCCCTCTCTATCCAGCTATAAGCAGAGACACTTGGTGAGTTGAGCAGTAAGGTGACTTGGTCGTGTTTACATATGTTGTGTGTTGATCAGGGGCAGTCAGTTGTAGTGCTCTCAGATTCTTGGAGGATGACTCACTTTGAATATTAATCATTAACATTTTAATCGGATTGCTTAAGTTATGATACTTATCATGAAAAATATAATTGTTGAATTTATTATTTAAATGGTCTTTCACTGTGTTCCCTAGAGAGTTGAGTTGAGGTGAGAAAGCCTCGGTGGTTACTAGATTCAAGATATTAATGAGTACATGTTTGGAGTTGATACATGGTACAGAGGGAACATACTAATAATGAACTCATGATAACATCCTTTGAGAATTTTGTGATACAGGCAAGTTCCATTCCTTGTCTTGTATGTAATGATCATGAATGGATGGTGGCAGCATTTCGTCTTCTACTATCTACTCTTCTACTACTATCTACTCTTCTACTTCTACCTATCTACACCTCTCCCTCCACCCCTCTCTAAACTCTCACTTTCAACTAATGACCCTCCTCGCTCCTCCCACCTCCCTACCTCTCACCCCAAACCCTCACTAATTACTTCACTATTCATTTCTTTCCTCTCGTTTTCTCTTATACGTTTGTGGCAATGATTTTGTATTCTAGAGTTCTCTCTAGAGTTTCGGGTAACTGACCAGTTACGGCGCCTTGTAGTCTTAGCACCTAGGTAGTCAAATACCTAGGTTACTAGGTGTTGAACCAGAGAGGTTGCCTTAGGATCTCTGGGAGTGCTCTAGAATAGTTAGCTAACTGGGGACGGGATAACAGACTAGAGAGAGCTGTTTCCCCCGGCCTCGTTAGTTAACTGGGGGGTGGAATAATGGACAAGATAGAGCTATTTCCCCCACCCCCCGTTACACTCTTAACTAACATTAGCAAACCACCTCTTGAGTCAAGAGAGATACGTTTTAGACTACACAATGAAACTGCTATAGACAATTTTATAACTGCTACTGATAATGTCAACTGGGAGTCCGAGTTAGGTAACATAGAGGACATCAACCTAGCAGTTCAATCTTTTCTTCAAAAAACTCTTAGCCTTTATAATACCCACTGTCCTATGCTTACAAAACAAGTCACAACCAAAAGGCTTAACAATCCCTGGCTTACAAAGGGAATACTTAAATCTAATAATAAAAAACATGACCTTGAGAAAAAGTATAGGTTAGGGATTGTCTCCAAAGAATTCTCAAAGAATTACTCATTATTGCTATCTAAGATAATTAGACGAGCCAAAACTAAATACTACGAAGATAAATTTACCCAAATAAAGAGCAACATTAAACAAACATGGAGAACAATTTCACAAATATTGGGATCAAAGAAGTCTTTAAATAACAAACCGACTCTCCTGTCTAATAACGATGGTCAGCTTTCAGCCTCTGATTCTGCTATTGAGTTCAATATGTTCTTCTCTTCCATTGGTTCATCCCTTGCTATTGATATTCCATCTTCCAGTACTGACATTAAGGACTATCTTACAGGGAACTATCCCCAGTCTCTGTACCTAAAGCCTATTAATTCCATTGACGTCAATGAGATAATCCTTTCCCTTAAAACCAAGTCTGGTGCCCTTGATGAGATACCAACTTTAATCTACAAAAAAGCCTCCAGATCTTTAGCCCCTGCTATTGCTTTGCTCTTCAACAAGTCACTTGAACTCCAAACCTTTCCAGATATTCTAAAAAAAAGCGAGAGGAACGCCTGTCCACAAATGTGGTGATCTCACAGATGTTAACAACTACAGACCTATATCAATCCTGCCAAACTTGTCAAAAATTTTTGAAAACTAATCTATAAGCAGCTTTACTCATATCTAGCCAAACTCAATATACTTAGCCCTTGCCAATATGGCTTCAGGCCCAAAAAAAGCACTAACGATGCACTTATTAGTATGCTTAACTCGATTCATACAGCTCTTGATAAAAATGAGTTCCCTGTTGGGTTATTTGTGGACCTGCGTAAAGCTTTCGATACTGTCAACCACCAAAACCTTCTTCTTAAATTACATCATTATGGTGTCAGAGGACACTCCCTACAATACCTCAAATCCTACCTTACTGACAGGCTCCAATGTGTTTCTGTGAATAATACAATTTCTCCCACCCTACCCATCAACATTGGTGTTCCCCAGGGCAGCATACTTGGCCCTCTCCTCTTTCTCATCTACATTAATGACCTTCCAAATGCCTCCCAACACCTCAAACCAATCCTTTATGCTGACGACACAACCTTCATTTACTCCAGTCCTGATCCCCTTGCTCTAAATGCCACAGTAAATACTGAGCTAAATAAAGTCCATCTGTGGCTAACTGCCAACAAACTCACCCTTAACATTGACAAAACTTTCTATATTCTGTTTGGCAATAAATCCTCTAATCAAATAAATCTCAAAATAAACAATACCCAAATTTGTAACAAATTAGATGGCAAATTCCTTGGCATTCTCATTGACCACAAGCTGAACTTCCAGGGACACATTCTAAACATATCAAAAAAAGTTTCAAAAACTGTGGGCATTCTTTCTAAGATCAGATATTATGTACCACGCCCTGCCCTGGTGACTCTCTATTACTTCCTTATCTATCCATATCTCAACTATGCTATTTGTGCTTGGGACTCTACTACCCAAAATCACTTACGTCCTCTAATTACTCAACACAAAGCTGCTATTAGGACAATATCCAATTCTGGCCCCAGACATCAATAGGTACCCCTACTCAAATCCCTGAATATGTTAGACATTAAGTCACTGCACATTCTCTCATGTGTACTATACATATACAAAACGCTAAATTGTAATGCCAATCCTGATCTCAAAAGCTTCATAGAAGGTTGTAACAGAACCCATGAGCACCACACCAGAAATAAATACAGTTTTGATATTCCTAGAGTACGACTTAATCAAACCAGAAATGCTCTACAAATCAAGGGGCCCAGAATGTGGAATGACCTTCCCAACCATGTTAAAGACAGTACCTCTCTCAACCAGTTTAAGTTAAAAAACGAAGCTATACCTAATAAATTCCCTGTAACCTACCTTACCTCTCTAGTGTCAACCCATGTATGTTTTTTTTTTTTTTTTTTTTTTTTTTCAAATCAACGCTGTTTTAATGTAATTTTCTGTAATAATTTGTAATTGTATTTGTGCTGTTTTTTCAACAATGTTCCCCCCTCTTTTACCTCTATTTTTATTTGTACTCAACGCATTTTTTCTTTTTACCCATTAGTTTTAAGCTTTAGTCAGTAGTGTTTTTTCCTGCCCGAAACGCTTTGCGTAATAGTGGCTTTAGGCATTGTATGTACTAGCTCTTATCTATAAAGCTAACAAACTTTGTAAAATCTCTTTATGTATGTACCTTTGCCTAAATAAAAATTATTATTTATTATTATTATATACTGTATTGTGTCCTCATTTTCTGGCATAAGCGTGTTCTATGTGTAGAGTATTAATGTGTAGCAATTAGGTGATCACTAGTGTTTATATTGCAAAGTTACTCTAAAGGGGGATCCTGTGGAACCACGTGGGCTCCAGTAGTACCAGTAAGCTCCCTAGAGTCCTTGCTAGTGTCCTTTGCCTAGTATACTTTACCCTAGCTTGTGCTCATTGTAAAACCTTGTATCCTGCTTATGTGGACCAAGGCTTTTAACGTAAGATAGTGTGGTAAAGTAATTATTGTTATTGGTGTGAATGTAAATGGGGGGTTGTTAAGGGGTTAATAAATAAGTAAGTTAGTTAAAGGAGTATCCAATCTTCCTGTGTAGGAGATCTACGATCTACCTCTAGGCTGACAATTTCAGGAAGCCACTATAATTATTTACTCATATTTTTATTGGGGGCCGGGCCTTTAAGATCTCCATTACTTTGGTTACATCTTGATGCTAACTGCTGACCCTACACTAAATTAATACTAGGTCCCCCATAGCGCACGTTTGAATCTATAACAAGTGGTTGGCCAGACCGGGAGGAACAGTAATTGTAAAAAATTAAATTTTTGAGTGGCAAAACTAAAAATTCTTGTTTTCCGCAGAACGATTGTGTGTTAGCCTAGGGCCCAGCTCATCTAGCAAAGGATAGCTTGTACTTACAGGACACCCAGCTGGATCCCTTCACGATTGAGGTAAGTATGGGCCTTGTGTTAGGGGCCGTGCAAATTTTTGTTTTTTCCAATTATTATTTTCGAATTTTTTCTTTGGCTAGGAGCTAAATTAATTAGTGATGGAGGCTAAAATGCAGGAACTGGCAGGGGATCCTTCAGTGGTAGAGATCAAGAAGCTTACCAAGTCAATTTAGTATTGTTAGGAAAGGAATTTGGCCTCGATATAAATTATAGATTATATTATATATAATTATTCCTAATTGCTCGATTATAAATATAGAATACTAGAAATATAGAATAGTGGCAAGAGGCGGCATCAGTGGTTATAAATCGAGTAACTGGAAACTGGCGACTTCAACCTGGGACAAGAGGTCACCTGTACCGACCGGGGGACCAGCTTCACTACCCTACGCTAAGTACCTGCAATAAAGTTTGAACAAAATAACATACATAATATTACAAATATACGGTATACATATAATATTATAAATATTAAACATATAAATATATACATATAATTTTATAAAGAGTTAAAAGGACTGACATCAACAAGTATCCATACAGTGAACCTCAAATACAATACAATACATCAGACAATGGAGAGGTGTGGCCAGTGTTCGGGAGTACTGGGAAAACGTAATGTAGGCGTCCAGTGTTGCATCTGTAACATAAGATTTCACCTGGGCTGTACAGAATTAGCTCCAGGATGCACAAAAAGGCAAGGAATTTACTGGGTTAGCAAAGATGACAGATTGATGTTAGAGAACATAACTAAACTGATGAAAAACATTCCCGAGTCACAGAGATTATCATTCACAGACAGGCTACCAGTGATATATGCGGACTGGGAAAAGACAACATTGGATAACGACCAAAACTCAGGAACAGATAGTTTAGAGAACCGCAGCAGTAGTGTGGAGGAAGAGGGTATTGTGGTACCTAGGTATCCTAGTGTCATCTGCAAAGGATGATACAGTGCTATAGGTTGTGTTCTTGTCTATGTCCGATATGAGGATGAGAAAAAGTACTGGAGCAAGCACAGTACCCTGGGGGACTGATCTCTTCACGGTTGATGGGCTGGATTGTATTTTTTGACTATTACACATTGGGTTCTGTTAGTCAGGAAATTGTAGATCCATCTCCCTATTTTTCCGGTAATTCCTTTTGAACGCATTTTATGTGCAATAACACCATGGTCACATTTATCAAAAGCTTTTGCGAAATCTGTGTAAATTACCTAACAGCAATATTGCAGAGCCAGGTAATATAAACGATGAGAGCAACAGTGAGACAGAGTGCATAGATGAAGGAATTGGGAGGAAAAACGGAGATGGCTCCAAAAAAAGAGGTAGACAAGACAGTCACAGATATAAATACCTTGAAAAACGAAAAACCGGAACACATTTGCAAATTCTACGCTAAAGGAATATGCATATATGGAAAATTAGGAGCAAAATGTCATTTTCTGCATCCTCGAAAATGCAGGAACATGTTGGAGAGGGGTACATGCCGTTTTGGAACAGGGTGTAGATACTTCCACCCTAAATTATGTCAATTTTCAATTAGGGACAAAAATCTGTTCATCTACACTACAATCTTCAGTGTCCGGAATTCCACTTGAGAGGTACACAGCGTTATAGACGGGAAGATCAATATGACACTACTGGAAATTTTTTAGAGGAAGGCAGAAATAGAGTAGTAAATATAAGAGAGAGGAACAGTCAGATGGAACCACTACAGGATTACAGAGGGGAACGGAGATACCCACAAGACTGGAATACAAATTATCAACAAGCACAAAGATACTACACCAGACAACACCCGTCCTACAACCAAAACTGGACGAATCATTTCCAAAACAACACACCCTGGACGCAAACACAGTGGCCACCTTACCAGAGCCCCAGATATTAACACCAAGTAAGGCTTCCAGCACTACCACTAACACGATAACATCATTTATATTTGCCAACATCCAAGGTATAAAAACACGCAAATCCAACAAAGTTCACTTTATAGATGGTCTCCTTCATGAGGCAAATGCAGTGTTTGCAGCCCTAACAGAAACCCACACAAAGGACTACCATGATGGTGAAATATGGATCTCAGAGTACAATCTTTTCAGATGTGATAGGAAACACTGGCTTCAGGGTGGGGTCAGCCTCTACATCAAAGACACACTCATCTGTACTGAGCTGCTAAACACCTCAAATGATATGGTGGAAGTGCTGATAATCAAAATAGAGATTCTAAATGTAGTTATTGTCCTTGTATATAAGTCACCGGAGGCAAACCCTCAGCAGTTTAAAGACCAACTAATGAAAATTGAACACTGTTTGGAAAACCTCACAAATCCAGCTCCGAACATCATCCTGCTTGGGGACTTCAACCTACGGCACCTGAAATGGAAGCACCTGGCTAATACAGTAATATCAGAAAGAATACCAAGAAGTAGCCTAAATGAACAGGCACATGCAAATGACCTGCTACGGATGTGCGACAGGTTTGCCTTAAACCAGCAAATAGTAGAACCAACTAGGAAGGAGAACACGCTGGATCTCATTTTCACTAATAATAATGAATTGATCAGGAACATAACGATTACAAATACCTGTTACTCAGATCACAACTTAATTGAAGTTATGACAACCATGGGGAGTAGACCTTCAAAACCAGTCCAGATTCCTGGTGGAGGAGATTTCAGCAAATTCAACTTCAATAATAAACAGATAAACTGGGAGCAAATAAACCAGGACTTCACAGAAATAAACTGGGAAAAACAGATAAAAAATGCAAACCTGAATCAGTGCCTGGAAAAAATAAGCTCAGTAGCACTAGAAATATGTTCAAACCGCATACCCCTAAGAAAAAAGAGGAAGAGATGCAGATTGGAACGGGAACGTCGTTCCCTATATAGGCGAAGAAAACGAATCGCGGAACAACTTGAGAGTCGCACCCTATCTCAAGAATGGCGAAGAAGGTTAGGTAGATAAATAGAAACAATTGACCGGAAGCTACAAGAATCATACAAAACCCAGGAGAGGCAAAGAGAGCAAAAGGCCATCAGTGAAATAGAGAGAAATCCGAAATATTTTTTCTTCTATGCAAAATCAAGATCAAAACCCACATCTAGTATCGGGCCCCTGCGAAAAGGAGATGGAACTTTCACCGATGACAACAAAGAAATGAGCGAGCTACTGAGGAAGCAGTACGACTCTGTTTTCAGCGAGCCATTAATCTCACTAAAGATTGATAACCCAAATGAATTTTTCATGGATATGATACCAACATCAAATCATATATCAGACGTCACCCTATCCCCACTGGATTTTGAAGAAGCCATAAACAGTATGCCTATGCACTCTGCACTAGGCCCGGATTCTTGGAACTCCATATTCATAAAGATCTGTAAAAAACCACTGTCGCAGGCCCTCCACATTCTGTGGAGACAAAGCCTAGATACTGGCGTTATTCCTGATATACTAAAAACAGCAGAGATAGCACCACTTCATAAAGGAGGAAATAAGGCAGAGGCAAAAAATTACAGACCGATAGCAGTAACATCGCACATCATAAAAATTTTTGAGAGAGTGCTAAGAAGTAAGATCACAAAATACATGGAATCACAGCATCTCCATAACCCCAGACAACATGGTTTCAGAACAGGGCGCTCTTGCCTGTCGCAGTTGCTGGACCACTATGATATGGCATCAGATGCTATGAAAGACAAACAAAACGCTGATGTAATTTACACAGATTTCGCAAAAGCTTTTGATAAATGTGACCATGGTGTTATTGCACATAAAATGCGTTCAAAAGGAATTACCGGAAAAATAGGGAGATGGATCTACAATTTCCTGACTAACAGAACCCAATGTGTAATAGTCAACAAAATACAATCCAGCCCATCAACCGTGAAGAGATCAGTCCCCCAGGGTACTGTGCTTGCTCCAGTACTTTTTCTCATCCTCATATCGGACATAGACAAGAACACAACCTATAGCACTGTATCATCCTTTGCAGATGACACTAGGATCTTCATGAGAGTAGGCAACATAGAGGACATGGCAAACCTCCAGTCAGATGTAGATCAGATCTTTCTATGGGCTACAGAAAATAATATGGTGTTTAACGAAGATAAGTTCCAGCTCATGCGCTATGGAAAAAATGAAAATATAAAAACGGAAACCACGTACAAAACTCAGGCAAATCATAACATAGAACGAAAAGGCAATGTAAAGGATCTAGGTGTACTCATGTCGGAAGACCTTACCTTTAAAGAATACAATAAAGTAGCCGTCACAACTGCAAGAAAAATGACAGGCTGGATAACAAGAACTTTTCACACTAGAGATGCTATACCGATGATGATACTTTTCAAAACGCTTGTGCTCTCTAGAGTGGAGTACTGCGGCACAATGACAGCCCCTTTCAAAGCTGGAGAAATTGCTGACCTGGAGAGCGTGCAGAGATCCTTTACTGCTAGAATCCACTCAGTAAATATCTAAACTATTGGGACCGACTAAAGAGCCTAAAACTATACTCCCTTGAGCGCAGGCAGGAGAGGTACATAATAATTTACACGTGGAAAATATTAGAGGGGCTGGTCCCAAACCTGCACACAGAAATAAATATCACATGAGACCAGAAGACATGGCAGGATGTGCAGAATACCCCCGTTGAAAAGCAGAGGTGCAACAGGTACTCTGAGAGAGAACTCTATCAACATCAGAGGCCCGAGACTGTTCAACACGCTTCCACTACACATAAGGGGCATAACTGGCCGACCCCTCACAGTGTTCAAGAGAGAACTGGATAAGCACCTCCAAAGGATACCTGATCAACCAGGCTGTGATTCATACGTCAGGCTGCGATCAGCCGCGTCCAACAGCCTGGTTGATCAGTCCGACAACCAGGAGGCCTGGTCGACGACCGGGCCGCGGGGACGCTAAGCCCCGGAAGCACCTCAAGGTAACCAAGGTAAGGTCGAGTTAAATGACGCGGATAAAAAGTGGACTTTGGTGAATGAAATATTACAACGTTGTATTGATCAAGAACTATTGCCAGATGATACACCTTTATGCCAACCTAGCCAAGCAGAAAGTGCAGCTCATAGGGACAGAGAGATAGCTCTAGAGTTAGCAAAAATAAGACTAGAGGAGCAAAAACTCAAAACCGAGGAGGCTAGAATTAGAGAGAATGCCACTGGACCACCACCTGCCGGGGATTCAAACCCCAGGCATTATGAGAAAAAGCATAACTTGCCTGAATTTTCAGAGTTGGATCCAAAAAGGTTTTTCAACCATTTTCAGAGATTGGCCATGTCCATGAACTGGCCAAAGGAAGAGTGGGTGAAACTCCTACAGGGAAGACTTAGGGGTAAGGCCCAAGATATTTTTATAAACATGCCTGACGACGAGTGTTTTGAATATCAAAATGATCAAAATTGCAGATATATTACAGCACATGATGTGAAAAATGTATAACACATAATCACAATATCTCTGTACTCAACTTGAACGTTAGATCCCTAGGTAAACACTTCGATGATATTAGTGCCTTGATTTAAACTATTGACAACAAATTCTCTTTTATTATACTTAATGAAACGTGGTTGAAAGAGGAGACTACTCAACTCTATAACATGCCAAACTACTCAGCAATTCACAACTGTAGTCAAATTCAGAGAGGTGGTGGTACTGATCTTTACTACCACCAAGAACTAACATGCTTAAAAGTAATTAGAACTAGAGACTTCTGTGGGGAGTATATCTTCACCAATTTCAGAGTCAAGGATGCCGAGTCTGTCCTGTCTGTGGGTGCAGTCTATAGAATTCCTAACACTGATGTGTCCGAATTCAACTCAAACCTTAGAAATCTAATACTAGAAAACAGACTGAACAAAAACCATCTAATTATCGCAGGGGACTTTAATATTGACCTCTGTGAGCCTGAACACCCTACTGCTGTTAGCTTCCTTAACTGTATGAATTCCTGCTTCCTCATACCCTTAATCACTAGACCTACTAGAATCACTGATAGTACTGCCACGACTCTAGATCACATCTGGACCAACATAACCTCTCCACTTACTTCAGGTATAATCATCAATAGCACTACAGACCATTACCCCACATTTCTCTTCACTAACATTAACAAACCATCTCTAGAGTCAAGGGAGTTAAGTTTTAGGCTGCACAATGAAACTGCTATAGACAATTTTATAACTGCTGCTGATAATGTCAACTGGGAGTCCGAGTTAGGTAACATAGGGGACATCAACCTAGCAGTGCAATCTTTTCTCCAAAAAACTCTTAGCTTTTATAACATCCACTGTCCTATGCTTACAAAACAAGTCACAACCAAAAGGCTTAACAATCCTTGGCTTGCAAAGGGAATACTTAAATCCATTAATAAAAAACATGACCTTGAGAAGAAGTATAGGTTAGGAACCGTCTCCAAACCGAATTGTTGACTTGCTGACCGCACAACTCGATGTCTGAGCCTGGACCAGCCATCAACTTCAGAATATTCTTTGTGCTCTAAGAGTTGACATCTCTCTCTGGCATACTAAGCTCTCTGGCTTTTGTATACTAAGAGAGGTCTCAGCCGTAGCCAATATTCTCGGCACCATTTTACCATTTACTATTTTGTCTCACATTGTTTTTGCATTTATCTTTGTTATTTAATTGCACTATTCATTTCCCCGAGATTTGTCTTTATTTTTTTTATGTTTAAAGTATATATTAAAGTTTCATTGTTCATACTTTGTGTTTTACGTGTTCCTCCCTCTCACTTACCACAGACAACAGGCAAGCAGTCCATCTTTTTTTTGTAAGTGTGGCCAGGCATTGACACCTGTCATTGGAGGACTGCCGAACATCTACACTCCAACACTTTCCCGTCACAATATATATATATATATATATATATATATATATATATATATATATATATATATATATATATATATATATATATATATATATATATATATACATCTGTCTATGTAGATATAAAATATATATATATATATATATATATATATATATATATATTATTAAATATGACCGAAAAAGTAAGATTAATAATTCTAACACGAATTTTCTCAATCTTTCGTACATTACGCTTCACTGTTGGAGGTAAATAAAAAATCAATTCTCCAAAATTCATTTTTATTTCTAGTCTGACGCGACACGGGCGCGTTTCGTAAAACTTATTACATTTTCAAAGACTTTAGTTCACAAATACACAACTGAATAGAACTTACGTATCTCCGATTTTATATCTACATTTGAGTGAGGTGGAAGGGGTGATGTGGCATTAACACAAGACAGAACAAAGTGTGGTATTAATAGGGTATTAATTTCATCAACACAAGACAGAACAAGAGTATTAATAGGGTATTAATTTCATCAACACAAGACAGAACACGAAACAATGGATATTGAATAGAAGTGTTTGTAGAAAGCCTATTGGTCCATATTTCTTGATGCTTCTATATTGGAGCGGAGTCTTGAGGTGGGTAGAATATAGTTGTGCAATAATCAACAGCCAATTATTGCACAACTATATTCTACCCACCTCAAGACTCCGCTCCAATATAGAAGCATCAAGAAATATGGACCAATAGGCTTTCTACAAACACTTCTATTCAATATCCATTGTTTCGTGTTCTGTCTTGTGTTGATGAAATTAATACCCTATTAATACTCTTGTTCTGTCTTGTGTTGATGAAATTAATACCCTATTAATACCACACTTTGTTCTGTCTTGTGTTAATGCCACATCACCCCTTCCACCTCACTCAAATGTAGATATAAAATCGGAGATACGTAAGTTCTATTCAGTTGTGTATTTGTGAACTAAAGTCTTTGAAAATGTAATAAGTTTTACGAAACGCGCCCGTGTCGCGTCAGACTAGAAATAAAAATGAATTTTGGAGAATTGATTTTTTATTTACCTCCAACAGTGAAGCGTAATGTACGAAAGATTGAGAAAATTCGTGTTAGAATTATTAATCTTACTTTTTCGGTCATATTTAATAATATATGTCTACAGGAAAGACTGCTACCAAAATATATATATATATATATATATATATATATATATATATATATATATATATATATATATATATATATATATATATATATATATATATATATATATATATATATATATATATATATATATATATATATATATATATATATATATATATATATATATATATGTGTGTGTGTGTGTGTGTGTGTGTGTTTTCCTCGTCTATAGCGTGCTGGGGAAATGTGAAGTGGGGAATTGATGACTGGCAGCTGCATGGGAGGGGAGGGTGGGACATATTACTACACCTTAATGTCTGAGGTGTCAAAGACCACACACCAGTACAGTTCTCCTTTCTTTGCGGTATGTGGGCTGCCTCATGGCCCATGTCTCGCTGATGCTATGTGGCAGAGTGAGCTGTGACAGGAGTGACTATGGTGTGCCATATTGCTGTCATCAAAAGCAGTCCTCCAGACCCAGGGAGTGAGTGTGTGAAATTGATAGGTGATAGATACACGCTGTCACCTGTCGAGGGGGGGAGGCGTGGGGAAGTGGGGTGGGAGGGGGAGGACCACATCCGGCCTGGTGCGGCACTTAACACGACCCGGTCTGACACCTAACTAATGCCCTCATCCTATACACACACTTGCATTGTTACGTAAAACAGACTTTCTCTGCCAACTGCTACCTCCTCTCATTCACATCTTAATTAAGAGAGTCTGCTCTCTCTATCTCACCCGCCTCATCACTTCCTGCCGGTTTCGGGGGGAACTAATGATGTCATTGATCACCACCAAACACAGCTGCATAGCTCAGAAAATAAGTTAAACGATTTCTTCGCTCGAAGAAAATAATAACTGTCAAAAAACCGCAAAACACATTCCACCCTCGCTTCTCAACTACAATGGTCTCCAACCCTCTCCGGCCGAGGGGAAGCTCCCCTCCCTCACCCCTCAACATATCCACACCATGCCTCCCCCCTCCCCCCTCTACATAGTCTTACTTAGCCTCATCTATTAATCATTTTTTTTATTAATACATGATGTACATCTGCATTAGTGCAGCTACCCTAGACTATATGAAGTGGAGTACAGTGTGTCAAAAAAACTAGGTGATGCTAAAAAAAAAAATCCCCATCACACAGGATGGTTAGTCATACAGAGGCATGTGATAAGCAGTCTTCGTTGGCAGACTCTGGATGCATTTTGAGGATATCATCAACACAAGATTGAATAAGATAGCAGTGGTAATAAAAGTCCCCATCTCGCAGGATGGTTAGTCATACAGGGCCATATGTTAAGTAGCCGGCACTGGCAAATTATGGGTACACTGTGAGGATATCTTCAAGAATACGAGAGTGAATAAAATAATTGTAATCAAATCTATTAATCTTGCAATCTGCAATCAATTGCAAGAATTAAATCTTGCAATCAATTGCAATCTATTAATCAAACTATATATCTCTACACACAGGATTAAGTCTACGGCAAACACCCATACATATTCATCTACTCTTATTCCCCCTATTCTACTCTTCTCCTATTCCTTACTCTCCCAACATACTCTCCTACCCCCCCCCCCCAACATAACCCCCCCATCAATCCATACCGCGTAACCACACACCGGACGCTCACACGCGTCCGACACGCACCAAACATCCGGAAAAAATCACCCCACATACCGGAAGGCCTACATACCTTGCACCAGCTGCCCACCTGGGCTTATTAGGCCCAATTGGGCAGCCGGTGCACACGGTTCTAGTCGCACTTTTCACTACTTACTGGTGCTGCAGTGTCAACATTGTCTAGAGATTGGCAGATACTGTGCAACTGAATGTAAAACCAGGTAAAAAATCATTAAGAGCATATGATAATATACCGATTAAGGTGTATGGCAAGGTGTCGGCAAAAGTAGGCTATAATGGAAAAGAAATTGTCCAGGATTTTTATGTAGTGGATTCACATAATCCTAGAATATGTCGTAAGGATCTCATGAAAAAGGTGGGAATTTTCTTGGCGGGCCTAGATGAAATGTCGATAGATAAAACAATTAAAAGTGCCGAAGATATGTTAGAAAAATACTCAATGGGGGCAGGTAAGCCAATTAAAATCATGGTGGCAAAAATTCATCTGAAAAGTGGGGCTTCACCTAAATTTTTCAATGCAAGAATAGTTCCGTTCCATTACAAGCAACTGGTAGAATCAGCCTTGGAAAGGCATGTGGCAGAAGGCATCTTAGAGCCAATTACACATAGTGAGTGGGCAGCTCCAATTGTACCAGTGTTGAAGGCAGACCGGAAATCCATGAGAATCTGTGCAGATTTTAAAGAATTAAATAACCGCATTAATTGTGAGAAGAACCCTTTACCTAAGATAGATGAGTTGTTGTCAGTGGTCTGCAAAGGGGGGTAATCTTTCCTAAGATTGACCTGAATGATGCCTAGTTGCAAGTTCCTGTGGAGGAGGAGAGCCAGAAATTGTTAGTGATTAATACCCACAAGGAGTTATTTAGGTATAAAAAAAACTTCCTTATGGACTCTCCTCGTCTCCAGCAATTTTTCAGAGATTCATGTCCCAGTTGTTAGTAAACATTGAGGGTGTGGCTAGATTTTTAGATGACATTATTGCATGCTGGGAGAATGAGGAAGAGCATGATGCTAGATTAGAAAGGGGTTTGAATCTCCTGCAAAAGCACAATGTAAAGATTAATAAGGGTAAAACAACATTGAAGACCAAGGCCATTGAATACCTGCGGTACCATATTTCAGGTAAGGGCTTTACTCCTCACAAAAATTTAGCTGCTGTAGTAGATGCCCCAGTCCCAACATTAGTGTAGGAAGTACATTCTTTTGTAGGGATGTAACATATTTTTTTAAGTTCGTGAAGAACTTTTCAACAAAATTAGCGCCCTTGTATGAATTGTTGACAAAAGGGGTTAAATTTAAATGGGCAGCAAGAGAGGAGAATGCCTTCAGGAATATTTAGCAGAAATTGATAAATTCTCCAATGCTTACTAATTTTACTGGTAGACTCCCTTTAAAACTGGAGGCAGATGCTTCCCCAGTATCAGTGGGATGTGTATTATTACAGGAAGTAGATGGTCAGGATAAAGTAGCATATTTTGCTAGCAATAAATCCTCTCCTGCAGAACAGAATTATTCTCAACATTGGTTACATGCACTCTACAAGGTTAGTTTCACAGGTTGTCGAGTTCCTCCAGCTCCTAAGTTGACGGACAGGAACCATGGATTTATTGTGCATTCCTCTCTCTATCGCCTCATTGCTTGATTCAGCCAACTTGTACCTTGTGATTACAACTTGTAATTGTGATTACAACTTGTAATTGTGATTACAACCTGGGATATATTTATGACATTGTGAAAACTCACAACCAATTATTAACCAAATCAAATTGAGACCAATTATTCGCCAACTCTCTACACCAACATACAACCTGGCCAAGTTTAGTTTACTTCATTTATTATGCACCCCATACCCATCTTGTGGCCGGTAGTGGAAAGGGTTACAGAGGCACATAATGGACTCAGGGACTGAACCCCATAATTCATTTAGCTAAGCAAGTTACAATCTTGATGAGCTAGTTACAAAATTCAATATAAGTCATCACAACAATGGGTTCGAGATCGACCTCAAGTACAGGTTCTAAATTAAGCAACTGACATATGTGGAGAGCTAGTGTCAAAATTTATGTTTGTCCTGCACACCGCCCCCCCCATCCAGTGGGCAGCGGTGGATAGGTTACAATCACTTAGTTACTACCTACAGTTAGCAAACTGGGGATATTTGGCTAAAATTTCTGGTAGCAGATAATTTTGAATGAAATATTGACACATCGCTGGAACATTGGTTATAGAATTGTCTCTAAATTCACGTATCTTTTCGCACTCCATCACATAGTGACGGAGGGTGTGCGAATAATTTTGTTGACACAGTTTACATTTGGTCAGGTCTACATCAGCAGATAATGAGAATTCCCAGAGATACTTGTAACCGAGTCTAAGCCGAGCAGTAGTAACATCTAGAAGTCTGCTGATTTTATTGGATGATCCATAGATGTGTGGCTCCTCTTGCATGATAGTATGATGATAGATGGAATTACTGGTGTCAATTTCACTTTGCCTCAGATCTACAAGATCTTGTTGAAGTTCTCGGTGTACTGCTGCTCTCAGATTGCTCATTGACAATCCAAGGTTACACTCAACGGCTCTTTTAAAGGCAGATTCTTTGGCTAACTTATCAGCTCTATCATGCATTCGGAGGCCAACATGAGATGGAGACCACATGAAATGGACTCTGTTACCATCCTTAATAATTTTGTTGTATTTGTGTCTAGCTTCGGACACGAACATGTTACAGTTATGTCTTAAAGAGTTGAGAGCATTTAAGGATGATAAGGAGTCACTTACAATTAATGTATCAAGTTTTGAGACTTGTACACATTTCAGTGCAAGGATCAAGGCAACCTGGCCAAGCAACTACCACTTATACCCTAAGCTCGGTCGACGACTTCTTGGCTATCATGAACGCCAAAAAAAAAAAAACTGAGAGTATAATAGCCTCACTTGACGTTGAATCCTTATGTCACCAATGTCGACGCAGACACTTCAATCAACCAAATTATGGACAACGTTTACCGAGACCGCTTCACACCAAAGTTGGATACCCAGAAACCGTCCTTAGAAGCTTTCTGGAGACGTGCATAAAGATGTCCCCTTTCACCACCCCCTGTGGAGACATGTACATACAAATCGTCGGAGTGGCAATGGGCTCTCCATTAAGTGTCCTGTTCGTAATTTCTATATAGTCTTCCTGGAAGAGAAGATCTTCAGGACAATGAGCAAACCCCAAATCTATTGCAGGTACAGTGATGACATTTTCATCTTAGTCAGGGATGGTCAAGAGCTGGAAAAGATTAAGCCATCTTTTAATGAGTTTTCAGTATTCTACGTCACACATGAACTTTGTATTTTTTTCAGGGATATTCCTGCACTGGAAATTATTAGCCTCTGGCTGGCCCATGAGGTGTTATTTGTTTCTGCTTTACTTAGGCGGAGTATGAGTATTTATGACTCGCATGGTCGCTTTGTAATAACCACATCTGCTACCTGTCTCCATTCAATACCCCAACTGAACACTGCTTGCAGATCACTGTGACCCTCAATGATCTGCCAGTTAATATTGAGACTAAATATAATAAATGAAGGGGGAGCAACAGATGAAAAGGTACAAACTTAATTATGACTAAATAAGACTTACACATACTCGACTACCACCACCTACCTGCTCCTGAATGTGAATGTGTCTTTTACTGATCACCCAGGAAGGAAAGGGATCATTAATCATGAAACTCAAGGGGCATATGAATCTTAGTAAAAATCTTGTGAATTAAATTATGTAACTTTAAGGTAGTGAGAATCTAGAGGCTTCCAAAACCGTACATAAATACCACATATAAGAATGACTCATTCTTAAACAAAGGGAACAGATAACTAAACACAAATTACCTAAATATACTTTATTTATTATGTGACGATAATCTCCTTCAAGAGATTGAGCCTGCTCTTCCCTCCACAAATACGTCGATACATCTATATAAAACTACTATGGAAGAAATGTCCAACAACGACAACAACATCTCCAAGGTTTGCCAGAGAGCAAAACGTATGCAGCCAGGAACACCTGCTCACCTCAAACCGCCAAACTACCTGTCTTGTTGCCGGCTCCTCGCTGATTGGCCGCCGGTCTGGCTGCAACTGCACTCCACCCACTATACTACTTGATGTCTGGGGCCGCCACGACCTCAGTCCTCAGAATATTCAGTGCTTTCATACGGTTAACACTTCTTCCTGGTAGACGAAGCTTTGGCTTACGTGTACTAAGAGAGGTGATAGCTTAAAGCCAATATTCCTGCACCTCTCATTTTATTGTATATTGCACAGCTTGTTATTGCTCACTTGTCTTAACGTAACTTTTCATTGTGTCATTTAATTATTCTTATTATTTTGATTGATTGATTTTATTATACGAATTTGTATGTCCATTTTATTCATGTTTTGTTTATTTAACGTAATTAAAATTTCATTGTTAAAATTTACTTGTGTTTTGTGTGTCTTCTCCTTACCTTACCACAGACGAAGTTCCAGATTTTCTATTTTTTTTTAATTCTATGTGACGAGGCCATACCCCTAGCTTTGAACAGCCGAACACCAACGCGTTACCGTCACAATTAAAACACGTATATTGAAATAAAAAATTGAATTGTCTCCTACTCTAATAAAACTTTCCTAAAGGCAATGGATGAATCAGTGATGTACATGAACACTCAAGTGCATAATACCTTAAAAACTGCACTCAAGTGCACAATACCTTAAAAACTGCAATCTGGCCAAGATGTTGATTGGCTTGCCCTCCAGATCAGGAGATCTGTACCCCAGTTGAAGCCCGAAGACACACTAAACTTAATATTTTCTTAAACTCTCTCAGTGGGAACAGGCTCCTCCCATTCCTAAGTTTTCCTAGGCCCAATAAGCTCCGCCTCTCAAGGCTCGCATAATGAATACAAAGTCTTACTCTTAGGCCAGCCAAAACTCTGACTAGCCCCGCCCCCTTGGCCTCCTTGGCTATAGGCCTGTCCTGAAGGTATGTTTTATTCCCGTAGACTTCTGAATTGTTCCCATGCTCAGGAAACCACACATACGTTTATGTCCCCCAGTCACCTCACTCGGAACTTGAGAACTACGGTTTATTGGCCCTGGGTGAACTGCTCCTTGAATTTGAACTGTTCCTCGATTATAGAAAGGCAAGGGAGAAGGGAAGAGAAAGGGTAGAGAGGGAAATAAGTGGCGAGGAATGGGAACAGCGAGGGCCAGGGTTGAGAGGGATTGTCCAGCCTCCAGAGGGACTCTTGACTTCAAGGTTTATGACCAGTGAGGATCAGACTGTGACAAATGAGAGAGGAGGGGGAGCAAGGGAGAGTAAGATGACGAAGGCAAGGGGAGAGGGGAGAAATGGGAGAAATGAGAGAGGGGAGAAGGGAATAGGGGAGAACGGGAGAGGGGAAGATCCATGATCTGCACAGATCATTACAGCTTCAGTAAGATTTTTCCCCCATGTGTTTAATAACTTCTTCTGCTCTGTTGAATCTAAGTTGAAATCTAAAAGAGTTTGTAACTGTGCACTGTTTTAGATAATGTTCTAGTAGTCTGTTGGGCATTTCTCCACAATGCTAACATTTCCTCTTATCTTCTGTAACCTGTAAGCCTATATCCTATGCACAAAGGGAGCCAAGGTTGATGCAAAGTAAGTGTACTTCTGTTGTTCTACTGCTCCCTCTCATCAAAATAAGTGGTTTGTAGTTGATTAAAATCTTGTACCAACCCGCAGATCCTAATGTTGCAACTGCTGTGTTGTGGTCACTGTATATCTATTGCATTGTTCTATTTCTAATTACTTTCTTAATCTGTGATAGACTCTATGGTATGTAAATGTCTACACTTCTTCTCTTAATTGCAAGTTTTACAGCTTCGTCTGCAATGTCATTTCCTATTATTTCCACATGACTTGGCATCCAGCTAATAAGTACCCGACGGCCTTGACGTTTGAGTGTTTGCATTAATGATATGACATTTGTGATTAGACAGATGTTGTCACATATGGTTTCTTGTTGCAAGGTTTCAATGGCAGTTCTCGAATTGCAAGAGCAAGTTCCAAAGCCTTTTGAATGACTAGCATCTATGTTTGTAAAGTTGAACACCCGTTTGAAAGTTTCCAACTATTTACAAAATTTCCTGCCTTAACTGCAGCTTCGGTGTCTTGTCCCTGCTGGTCTACTGATCCATCTGTGAGGTATGTGAAGCTGTCAGATGCCAAGTTTGCTTCTATATGCAGTTGTGCAATATTACGTAGCAGATGAGGATTAGTCTGGTTCTTTTTTCCTTCAAGAGTCATAATATTATAGTCTGCTGGCAGTGATTCCCAAGGGGCTTGCAAAATGAACCCCCTCCCCGCTCAGCTCGTTGTCGCCGTGTGGGGGCTTCGTGGGCTGCTGCCGGAGTGTGATGCTCCTTAGGACAGTCCTCTGTCCTTTTCTAGCCTTGTGCTCCTGCTGCCATCCTCTCCAATTCTGCTGGGCACCTTTTCCTTTTCCTTCTGTTTCGTTTTTCTCCCCCCTCTTCTCCTATCTGCTTGCCGTTTCCTGCCGACCTTTTGCTCGTTCTGGTTCTTCCATGGACTTCTTCTATTTTGACGCCCGGGTGCTTGAGGAGGCATACTCATGCACCCGTAGAACTGCAGTACCCGACGTCGAGAGCGAGGGGAACCTTTTATTGTCAATCCCCACTTCGTCACTGAACCCGATCTCGACGGACTGTCGGTTTCTTAAGGTGGCGTTTGTGGGGCGTATACTCACGACGCACCCCTAGGAGGCCCCGACAAGATCGGCGATAGCTTCTTGTTGGGTGTCCTGCCTCTAATTGTGGCTCCATGGTGGGTGTGGGGGCACATTCGTGAGTGAATTCTTCTTTTCGTCAAGATGATAACCCCTGTTTCGGCTGCTTCTGGCTTACCTTCTCAGGCTCGTGGGGTGGGCGACCAAGCCCCCGAGTCGGTCCGTATTGGAAGACCGGGCTCTGTAGCCTCCGCTGCATTGGGCCCCGACCTTGCTCCTCCTTTGGCCTCTCTGACTCCTTCCCCTGGCTCCCCTCCCTCCTCTGTGGTTGGGTCGAGCCCCAAGCCCCCAGTGGTGACTACCTCGTCCCCTGGTGCGGCTCCTTCTCTAGTTGTAACTACTGCGCCTTTTAACCCCTCTCTCTCTGGGGGTTCTCACCGCCGTCCTCGTCACGGCCGCCCTCGCTCGATTCCTTCCAGTTCTGCTACCTATCAAGCCTTGTTTGGTCCCGCTTCGTGGGCCAAATATTTTGATCTCCTCCCTCTTGATTCTGCGCCTCCTGACGATTTCTCCCTTCATCGACATCTCATTGATTCCGTGGATGCCTCCATTACTTTCAACCCCACTCGTCTCGGTACACGTGTCGTTGCTGCTCCTTCTCAGGATGCTGCTTCCCGCTTGGCTGCCTTATCCTGCCTTGGCGAGACCCCCGTTCGGGTCTCGAAGAACGCTCAGTTGAATGCCAGTGTTGGCACTATTTTGCTCCCGCCCCATGTTGCAACCGGTGTTCGGGACCTGCGCGACTGCCACGACGATATTCGACACATCCTCGCTGCCCAGGGCCATTCTATTCTCCAGGTGGACACGTTTACTCGTCCCCCTCGTGGTAGTCGCCGTCAACCCCTCCGGGTTGTGAAGATTACCTTTGATGGTAGGACCCTTCCACCCTCTGTCATTCTTGCTGGTGCCAGGTGCTCTGTCCAGGAGTACATTCCTTCTCTTCGGCTCTGCAACAAGTGCTGGAGGTTTGGGCATGGTGCCCTCCGCTGCTCCGGGACTGTCTCTCTCTGTCCTTTGTGTGGTGGCGAAGGTCACTCTAAGTCGGAGTGCACTTCTCCCCAGGCTCGTTGCCTCAACTGCGGTGAGGCCCATCCTACCTTCTCCCGTGCGTGTGTCCATTACAAGCTTGAGGCAGCCGTCCTCAACCTGAAGCACTGGGAGCGTTTATCTTTTCCTGAGGCGAGGCGCCAGGTTCGCCGGCTCCCGCCTTATGCTAATATCTCTTATGCTCGCGTGTTGCGCTCTTCCTCTCCTCGTCCTTCCCGCCTTCCTCAGACTCACAACCGTTTCCGGGCCTTGGACCCTGATGCGCCCACTGCCCCCTCCTCTGTTCCTTTGGGTTCTCTCCCGAAGGATCCTCCTCCTGGTCCTCTGTCTGGGGTTCCCCTTCCTTCTACCCGGTCTGTCGTGTCTTCTTCCTCGTCCCCCTCCGATCCTCCTTCCCATCCTCTTCCTCCATCTATCGGCTCTCCCCACCGCCTGTCGGTGCGGGCGGATGTCCATCGCTCTCTTAACGGCCGTCGTGTGTGCTCTCGTTCGGCTTCTCCTGTTGAGACACTGGAATCCGTTGCCCGGTACGTAGTTGCTGGGGCACCGGTCTCTTTAAGTCAGAAGCGTAAGCCTGGCTCCTCTCCTTCCTCTTCCCCGGCGGGTAAGAAGGCTTCGCTTTCTTCCTCAGCTCCTCCTTCTGGCTCTGTTGCTCCTTCCCCTCCCGTTTCAGTGCTTGCGCCCCCTGTTCCTGCTATGGAGGTTTCTTTGGCCCCTGCTTCCCTTTCAGTTGCTGCTCTTGCTGGGGTGCGCTCCCCTCTTTCTATTCCCCCTCCTCCTGCTGCTGTCTTTGACGGCTCCTCTCCGTTGTCTCCTCTTCTTCCTCCTCCTCCTCCAGACCCTGCCCGCCCACCTCTGATCTGTTCTCCAGTTTCCTTCCCTCCGTCTTTGCTCAGTTTACCCATGCCCCCTAACCCTGACTTTGCTGACCCTGATCCCGACCCTGATATTCTTTAACGTGCTCTGTTGCTCTTTCGCCTTTGTTTCTTCCTTGTTCTCTGTTTTTGTCCTTTCTATTCTCGTCGTTGTCCATTCTTCAATGGAACGTTCGAGGTTATTACGCCAATTTCCTCGAACTCCAACTTCTGATTTCTCGGTTTTCGCCCCTTTGTGTCTGTCTCCAGGAGCCAATGCTTGGTGCTCGTCCTGGTCGTTTTCGTGGCTATTCCTTTCTCTCCCCCCCCCCCCCAGCCATTGCTGGGGCTTCTAATTCTTCTGCTCTCTTGATTCGGGCTGATGTTCCCTTTGTTCCTTTACTTTTTCCTTCGCCTCTCCATTGTTCTGCTGCTCGTATCTTTGTGGGGAAATGGTACACAGTTTGTTCCATTTATCTCCCCCCGAGTGTCCCGCTCTCTCTTCCTGATTTGAAACACCTCCTGGACTCCTTGCCGGAGCCTGTGCTCCTGCTGGGTGACTTCAATTGTCGTCATTCTCTTTGGGGTGACGTTCTGACGAATACCCGGGGTCGCCTCCTTGAGCCGTTTCTCCTCTCTTCTTCCCTGTCTCTTCTGAATTCTGGTGAGCCCACTCATTTGGACTCTCGGACTCGCACCCTTTCTTGTCTTGATCTTTCTCTCTGCTCTTCTTCTCTTTACTTAGATTTCACGTGGCAGGTTCTTGATGACCTCCATGGAAGTGATCATTTCCCCATCCTTGTTTCCTTTTTCTCTTTTCGCCCTTCCCTTTCTTTCCCTAGGTGGCAGTTTGCTAAGGCAGACTGGACCCTATTTACCCTCAGTGCTGCTCTCCCTGACCTCTCCCTTCTGCCTCTCTCTCGCGCTCTCCTCCTTTTTCATGACACTGTCTTCAACGCTGCCCTCCGCTCTATTCCTCGCTCTTCCTCTCGGGGTCCACGGAAGTGCGTTCCCTGGTGGAATGCGGACTGTGCTCGGGCTGTCCGCTGTAAGCGTGCAGCCTGGAAGAGGCACCGCCGTAGGCAGACGACCGATTCTTTTCTTTTCTTTCGGAAAGCGAGTGCGGTGGCCCGTAGGGCCATCCGTACGGCTAAACGTGAATGTTGGGCATCTTATGTCTCAACAATTACGTCCGAGACCCCTCTGGCCCAGATCTGGAAGCGTATCCGCAAGATAGCGGGTAAGTTCGTTCCCGATGTTTCACCGGTCCTTCACCTCCATGATACTCTTGTGGCGGACCCGTTGCAGGTCGCTTCCGAACTGGGTTCCCACTTTTCTTCTGTTAGCTCTGGTCTTCATCTTCCCCAATCTTTCCTTCTTCGTAAACCTGTCCTTGAGTCTCGTCCTTTAGATTTCTGCACTCATCTTCAGCTTCCCTATAATGATCCCTTCTCTCTCTCTGAACTTCGTTCTGCCCTGGCCCTCTGCGGTTCTACGGCGGCGGGCTCCGATGGTATTCATTATGAGATGCTTCGCCATCTCCCTCCGAGCACGTCTCAGTATTTACTGAGCCTGTATAATCGGATCTGGGAGTTGTCGTCAGTCCCTGAGGACTGGCTCGATGCCGTTGTCCTCCCTGTTCGCAAACCGGGGTCTCTGGGTACTTCCCCTAAGGACTTTCGCCCTATTGCTCTCACAAGTTGTGTCTGCAAACTCTTTGAACGTATGGTTAACGTTCGTCTGATGTGGTTCCTGGAACACCATCACCTCCTCTCCCCTTCTCAATTTGGTTTCCACAAGTGCCGCAGCACGACAGATGTCCTGGTGAACTTGGAGGTCTATATTCGTACTGCTTTTACTGCGAAGACCTCCGTTGTTGCCGTCCTTTTTGACCTAGAAAAGGCTTACGACACCACTTGGCGTTATCATATCCTATCTCAACTTCATTCTTTTGGCCTTCGTGGTCATCTCCCTCTCTTTCTCCGCAGCTTCCTCTCTCGTCGTTCCTTTCGGGTGCGCCTTGGTACTGCTCTCTCTCCCTCTTTTCAGCAATACGAAGGTGTGCCCCAGGGTAGTGTTCTGAGCACTACTCTTTTTCTTGTTGCCCTCAATGGTCTTCTTTCCTCTCTTCCTTCTGGTGTCTTCTCCGCTCTCTATGTCGATGATCTTACCCTTTGTTGTCAGGGTGATGATTCGCCTCTCCTTCAACGCCGGCTTCAACTTGCAATTGATGCCGTGTCGTCTTGGGCCACAGGTCATGGCTTCAAGTTCTCTACTTCTAAGACTTGTGCCATGACTTTTACGCGGAAACGGGTTGTTCTTCGTCCCTCTTTGTCACTTTATGGTCATCCCCTTGAATACAAAGATTCCGCGAAGCTTTTGGGGTTATTCCTTGACACTCGTTTGTCTTGGTCTCCCCATATCTCTTACCTCCGTGTTGAGTGCTCTAAGGCCCTTACCCTCCTTCGGGTCTTGTCCCATACTTCTTGGGGGGCAGATAGGCGCACTCTCCTTGCTTTACATTCCTCTCTCGTCCTGTCTAAGCTCGATTATGGTTGCCCTGCTTACTCGTCTGCTTCTCCTTCTACTCTTCGCCGTCTTGATGCTTTGCACCATACTGGGTTGCGCCTCAGTTCTGGTGCCTTTCGTTCGACTCCCATCCTTAGCTTATATGTTGACACTGGCTTCCTGTCTCTCCGGGACCGCCGTGATCGCTACTGTCTTCGCTATCTTGCGCGGTCCTTGCAACATCCTTCCTCTCGCCTCTGTCGTGCTTTAACTTTTACCCCTCCTGCGGTTCCTGTTCCTCTTCACCACCTCCCTCTTTCTGCCCGGTTATCTCGCCTACAGGATTCTCTCTCCGGTCGTATTTCTGATGTTTCTCCTCGTGTTGTTCCTTCTTTGCCCCCGTGGAGGGTCCCTCTTCCGCGGTTTTGTACTTCCTTGACCCATATCACTAAAGCTTTTACCCCTCCTACGGTTCTAAAACGCCTTTTCCTCGAGCACTTTTCTTCTCACTCCCGCTCCGTTTCTGTCTTCACCGATGGGTCTAAGTCAGCGGTCGGTGTTGGCTACTCTGTTGTTTTTCCTGATCGCACTTATATGTGTCGCTTGCCTCCGGAGACTAGCATCTTTACAGCGGAACTTTATGCTATTCTCTATGCTCTTCGTCTCCTGCTTTCTCGTTGTCAGTCTTCCTTTGTGGTTGTTGTTGACTCTCGTAGTGCCCTCATGGCTCTCGGGTCCTTTAATCCGGTTCATCCAGTAGTTGTCGAGATCCAGCATTGGCTGTTTCTCGTTCACAGTAAATTTAAGTCGGTTGAATTTTGTTGGGTTCCCAGCCATATTGGTGTGTCTTTAAATGAGCGTGCGGATGCTGCCGCTAAGGAAGCTGTCCGCTCTTGTCCCATCTCTCATAAAGGCATTCCGTATTCCGACTTTTACCCGGTTATCCATTCCTCAGTCCTTACCCGTTGGCAGGCTTCTTGGTTGTCTGTTACTGGTAACAAGCTACGTACTCTTAAATGTTGTGTTTCCTCGTGGCCGTCCTCCTTCCACCGTAACCGGCGGTGGGAAACAGCTCTGGCGAGGTTGCGTATTGGCCATACTCGCTTAACCCATGGTCACTTGATGGAGCACCGCCCTGCTCCTTATTGTCCTAGTTGCATTGTCCCTCTTACGGTCGTGCATGTCCTTCTTGAATGTCCTGACTTCCAGGACGAGCGTGTGTCTTGCTTTCCGACCGCCCCTCGCGGTCACCTGTCCCTCGATAGAATTCTTGGTGACTCGGATACTTTTGATATCGTTCGCCTTATGCGTTTTTGTTCTCGTATTGGCATCCTTGGTGATATTTAGCGCCCTCTGATTATTTTGCGTATTTGATGGTGCTACATAGCCTTCCCGGTTTGGTGCCTTCTTTTGATAATTACTTACTTACTTGCATAATGAAGTCTGCATGTATTTTGTCGACACCCTTCTCAGCGACTGTATTTGTTGTATCGAATGTATTGATGATGTTTATCGCACAATGGGTCCACCTGTTGCTATTGGAGGCTCCTTTGTCCGGAACTATTGCTCCAGTGATTATATCTTTAAGTGAACTGATTCTAGGTCTAGTCAATATCTTGGTCAGCATACACGCAGCAATCCCTCTTACCCTTATTTCAATCGATGTTAGTTTGGTTTCTAGTCTTATGTTCAGTATTTTAGTCCATTAGGGAGCCCCTGATAAGACTTGTATTGCATCATTTTAAATAACCTCAATGTTTGCCCACTAGCCAGAAGAAAGTGTGAGTAGGGCAGGCGCTGCATAATCAACTAGGGGACGAACAGCGTGTATGCAAAACATTCTTAACACTTTGTGTCTCGCTCCTAGACGGGGCCCTGTGATTGCTCTCATTATATTTAGTCGTGATTTTACTTTCTCCTTCAGATATTGAATTTGCTTTTTGAATGTAATTTAAGAATCTATCCACACTCCAAGATATTGGTATTGTGTAACCCACTGAAGGGTAATGTCTCAAAAGCGTAGGTGCCTATCTGGAGTGTTGCCACCAATGATAGTCTCATTGGCTTATCCGTGTGTGCAGATATTTTTAGCCCTAAAATGCTTCATTAAGATGTTACTTTATCTAACGCCCCTTTTGCTTTATTTAGAAGTAAAAAACCTGTAATGACTAATACTATATCATCAGCATAGCTTAGCAATTTAACCCCTTCAGCAAATGTCATGGCAACAAGGTTTTCCATAAGGATGTTAAAAAGACTAGGACTTAGGACTCCTTGTGGAGTCCCATTCTCATGCATGTTGGTGTCCGACATTTGTCCTTGCAACTTTACTCTGACATACCAGTGACTTTGAAAATCTTGAATCCATGATAGCATATTTCCCTTTACATCTTTTTTAACTAAGGCGTGTAAAATTGTTTGTGGGCTTGCAAATTCGAATGTTTTGTCTAGATTAAGGAATATCACTATAGCCGGACCTAAGTTAACTGTTCCAAGTAGTGTTGTTATGCAGTTGGGTATACTTACTCCTCTAGTGAAGCCAAATATGTGTTTATGTAGGTCTCCAATCTTCCACAGTAGCCTATTTAAGACCATCTGTTCTGCAGTTTTACTAATGCATGATGTTAATGAAATGGGTCTGTAATTGCCAGGTTCATTCGGTTTAGGAATCGGATTGATGTCTGCTTTCTTCCAAGAGGTCTGTAGTTTGTCTTGCTGCCGAGATGCATTGATAACGTCCAATACCCCTTGTTCTCCAGCAGGATCTGCGTGTGCGATCATTGAGTATGTAATGTTATCAGCACCTGGTGCAGTGTCCTTACCATCTTTCTTGGCTCTGATTAGTTCTTGTTTGGTGAAGGGACAGTCACATTCGTCATTTGTAGCTATGCTCTCATGAATGGCTGTCAACCTCTACAGGAAGCTGATATGAAGCTGTTATTTCTGCAATTTTCTGAATTCACGCCTGTGGTTTGGCTGGTCTGGTCTACCTGATATGGTTTTAATCTGACCCCATATCTTGCCAAGACTACTATATTCATTTAGAGTCTGACAACACACAAACCTTCTTGCCTCCTTTACCTCTCTAGAAAGTCGTCTTGCTTCAGATATCACCGCTCTTAGCAGAGTTCTTCCTTCTACCAGCCTACTATCAGGCTAGTAGGCTGAATGACAATTAGGCTCACAAGACGGCAGCCTGGGGCCAGATTCACGAAGGTACTTACGAATGTTTTTCTTCTTAGCTACGAATGTTTTCCTTCTTAGCGCCTTCGTGGCAGCTACGTCGGTATTCAGGTAGCTGCACTAAGAAGAAAAACCTTTGTAAGTTTGATCCGTCATCAAAGTGTACTGTCGACCACTCGTAGCTTTACGTAAACTGGATATAACTAAATTTTTCTCTACTACATAACACTGGGATCGATTTTAAGATTTTGGAATGTAAACAAAAGATTATAGCTAGTAAATCTCGTGAAGAGGAGTCCTTCGTGTTAGTTATATAAGCATTCTCTTCTTGAAACTTGAAGTAAATATGTCTTTTATGATATTAGAGTTAGTTATATAATAGCAAGATATTATACCAGTATTATTAAGTAAATACACACTGGTGAACATGAAATATCAAAGCAAATGTTCAAATCAAATCAAATGTTTATTTAGGTAAGGTACATACATACAAGAGATTTTACAAAGAGTGATGGATTTATAGATAGGGCTAGTACATACAATGCCTAAAGCCACTATTACGCAAAGCGTTGAGAGAAGGTGATGAGCCCTGCCTGATGGGAATCATTTACTATCACCAAATGCCTCTGTTCACCTAGTTGCAAGGGTGTACCTTAGCTATACATACCCATTTCTAATTTATTTAGTTTAGTTTTATTTTGAAATTAAATCTGGGTGAGACATAAAATAAAAATATGCTGCACAAATGATGTTAGGTAAGGAGAAGGGTAAAAATGTCAACAACTTTATTCATTGAATACTTAAAGCTATAATTATGACTATATGGACTATTAAAAAGAGAGAGGGAAGTAGGGATCCAAGACCTCTTCCTGTTACACAACTTGGGTGTGGAACAAGTAATTATCAAAAGAAGGCACCATGCCAGGAAGGCTATGTAGCAGTAAGGCAGTGAGGTGAGACAGCTACTTATTTGAGAAATGCTTATTTTATTTACCTTATACGCAGAGACAGCTTATTTTATTTGAGGAATACTCAGCTGATTCGTCTACATTTAGTATGGAACAAATTTGTGTCCAAAACCTCTTCCTGTTACACAATTTGGCTGTGTGTAACCAAACTAGAAGTGCGCTACAAATCAAAGGACCCAGAATGTGGAATGACCTCCCGAATCATGTCAAAGGCTGTACCTCTCTCAACCAGTTTAAGAGTAAAACCAAGTTAACTCCATGTAACCTACCTTACCCCCTAAATGTCAACCCATGTCTTGCTATTTTTTAAACAATGCTGTTTGTTCACCAACGTGTACAATTGCTGATTCCTGCTATGTTACCCCCCTTTTTTATATTTTTTATTCCTTCTTTCAACACAATTTATACCTAATCCCGATTACTATTAAGTTTTAGTCTAAGTGTTTTTCCTCCACACCTTGCCCGAAATGCTATGAGTATTAGTGCCTTTAGGTATTGTATGTACTAGCTCTGTTCATAAATCCAACATTATGTTTGTAAATCAACTGTATGTGCTTTTCCTGAATAAAATTTATTTATTATTATTTATTTATTAATCAGTAAGTAAATATTAAAAGAAGGCACCAAGCTGGGAAGGCTATGTAGCACCATTGTGTGTAACAATAAACCAAATTTTGTTTAACAAATAATGCACCTGTATGATAAAACAAATCCTGTCAGCTATAAAAATATTGATGCAGTTATTTAATTAAAAAAAATATCATGAAAGAAATATTACTGGTTTATTTTTATAGTATCTTTTTGTACTGTACAGTATATCCAAGGAAGTGAAAGATTGAGACATAATGCACAATCTAATGAATGATTAAAAAATTATTAGCATGGATTAGCAGTTCAAAAGAAATATGACTATTACATATCAACATGAGAACTTAATGATCCATAGTTAAGATGATTTAATAAGGATAATACAGTACTTGTAATAATACAAACTATAATTTAAAATCTTTATTACTGATTTTTTTATTAAGAAGATTAGGTATACACAGCAATGTGCTACTACCCTACTCTATATGGAATATTACACAGTGTAGATAAGAAATTAGCTATAAGTTTATCTAATACTCCCATCTCACAGGATGGTTAGACATATATGGAATCAAGGTAGAAAATACCAGCCTCAATACAAAAAGCAAATCAACTCGGACTAAACAACTCTTCCCGATTTTCACAAGAGGTAAGCACTGAATCATGTAAACATTATATTATAATTACTCTTACCAGTTTCTACAAGACTCCTCTCAAACAATGTATTTTTTAACATGTTTAGGTATACACAGCAATGTGCTACTTCCCTATTCTGTATGAAGGACCACACAGTGTAGATAAAAAACCAGCTACAAGCTCATCCAACATCCCCACCTCACAAGATGGCCAGTCATACATGGAATCAGGAGAGAACAAAATACTTAAGGCTGATCTATTAGCCTCCACTTTCAAAATCTGGGTGCAGCACAAGAATATCTAAGAATATTCCCGAGTGTATGAAGTAATTACAGAGCTCAAAGTATCTCATACCATTTGGTCTGAAGTCACTGATAACAGGGCAATCACATATATAGTGTTGGAGAGTATGTTCTCTCAAGTAGGACTGAAAACAGATGTTTTTTCCACCAAGAGGGTTATAAACCCATGGAACCGCCTACCTACTGAAGCCGTAAATGCTACATTCCAGCTAAAAAATATCATTAAGACAATTGCGGGCCCTTTTACAAGCCGCCGGCTTTCTGCCCTCGTCGAGGTCACTAGATAGTTAGTGGCCCTTGGGTAAATTCAGTAAATATATACAATAATTGTCAACGCATCTTCCGAGCAACAAGGACAGCTACACAGTATCTCTTAGAATTACGTAGATAAACAACAAATGTAACATATTTGTTTATTATAATGCTGGCTGTAGAAGTTGAAAAAACATAGTTTTACTTCGAAATATTCTAATTTTATAAGAAAATTCGGCGTAAATAGGAGGCAGTAGAGCTCCGATAAGCCAGTGCTAAATCTTCTATATGAAGAATGTTGCCTGCTCTCTGATTGGCCAAACGAAACACAGTAGTGACCTCTATCGGCACGCAGGTGAACCAGACCCAGAACCCAAATATCTTCCTAAGTGGACCTACGTGAATTGCACCTAAGCATCTGCTTAGGGCATACTGCTTAGGTAGCCGGTCGGCCGAGCGGACAGCACACTGGACTTGTGATCCTGTGGTTCCGGGTTCGATCCCGGGCGCCGGCGAGAAACAATGGGCAGAGTTTCTTTCACCCTATGCCCCTGTTACCTAGCAGTAAAATAGGTACCTGGGTGTTAGTCAGCTGTCACGGGCTGCTTCCTGGGGGTGGAGGCCTGGTCGAGGACCGGGCCGCGGGGACACTAAAGCCCCGAAATCATCTCAAGATAACTCAAGATACTTAGGAACCTTCGTAGCAAACCTACTTACGAAGAAATACATGGAGCTTCGTGAATCCAGGTCCTGGCTGGCAGGATGACTGACAGGACGACAGGATGGCATGGAGGATGGCAGGGAGGCCGGCAGTACAGGCAGGCAAGCCAGCAGGATGACAGACAGGCTGAAAGATGCTAGGAAGGTTGGCAGGATAGCTGGCAGGCCGGCAGTATGGCAGAATGGCCTGGAGGATGGCAAGTTGGCAGGTTGGCACGTTGGCAAGCAGGATGGCAGGATGGCAGGCAGACCAGCAGGATGACAGACAGGTTGGGAAAGCCAGTTGGAGGTGGGCAGAGGAGTGGCAGTCATGTGGTAAGAGGGTCAGTAACCACAAGGGGGGCACCCTGGTTATGTCCGAGTCTTAAGTATATTACAGAGAAACTGTTATAGAAAACAGCCTGGACACTATAAGTATATGTTTAAAGAAGTACTTTGGGACCTGAGGACGTGTTGACAACCTATGAGGAATTACAACAGCTCGTGATAATGGAAAAGTTTGTAACAATGATGCACCCTGAGACTATAATTACGATCCAAGAAGCCGAAATTAAAAATGTGAGAGAAGCTGCAAAGAAGCCAGACGTACTAACCGCGCTGAATAGAGAATATAGAAGCAGCCTAGTTAGAGAAAATGTGAAACCGACGAGAAGTGGACCGAAAAGGACAGACAACAGGGAACAGAAATATAGCCAACCATATAACAGCCAAGGGTACGTACCGTACAACAGAGGGGTACGGAAATAGACAAATCCCAACACCAGCGAATGACAGATCTGAGAGTGGGGCAGGAGGTAAGACTACTGCGCCGGCTGTGGTACTGCCACAAAATCCTCAGGGAAGTAAAAACGCGAGTACGGTAAGAAACATGAATTCAGCTGGCCAGGGAGGAAACAGATTGCTGGGAAGAGACTATTCGAATACTAGATGTTTTCATTGTAACCAGATAGGACATATCTCGAGAAGATGCCCAATGGACGACACTGACAGTGATAGATTCAGTGAAAATCTGTGTAGGAATGATGAGGCTTCCTATTGAGCAGGAGGAGAGGAAAGATTTTAATGCTTTCATTACTGAAGGAAAAGTGACAGTAGGAGGTCAACGGGCGAAGGCAGTGAAAATCTTGAGAGATATGTGAGATAACCAGAGCATAATCCTAGAAAGCGTTGTAGAAAAGGCTCAAATTCTAGAGGGCCGGAAAGAAGTAAAGATACGGGGACTGGATATACAGAAAATTGTACCATAATGTGAGGTAAACCTGGAAAGCGAATATTTTGCAATAAAGTAGAGATGGAAGTGGTGCTCGATTACACTAATTGACGATGTGCAGTTTATTCTAGGGGAAATGGTGCGTGTGTGGGTTTGTTGTGTTGCCAGAATTGAAGGTAACAAATGCACACGAACACACGAACACACTGCTGAACACACGAAAAATGAAAAATGAGGCTATGCGAAAAGATCCCGCAAATATTTTGCAGGGTGACACAGAGGACAAACAAGTAACTGTGTACCTGACATGTGTGTGGACGAAAGAAAAGGGAATAGAGATGAAATCAGAGCAAATGTAATAAATGATGAAGCTACAGGAGTAGAGGCAACAAAGATTATTTAGGGTTATGTGGTGTAAAATAACCCTTGCATAGCCGTGAAAACTGCCTCTTCACTCTTACCTTCGTCATTGGAAGGTTATTCACTACTCTACTACACTTCCTCCGGATCTACATACCACATAAAACTTCCAGTATTGAGTTCCATCAAGTTACAGATGAATGTCAAGACCACCCCTTCCAGGGCACCCACCACCCAGCGCGAGAGCCCACCGCAGGGGCAACCAGGTGACCTACCGGCTGGTTACGTCTGTAAAAATCGTCTGTTACGCTGCCGGCGACTCGTTATAGACCACCTTGACAACGATGTGACGTCACTGTCATGGGTATAAGGGGTCAGATTCACGAAGCAGTTACGCAAGCACTTACGAACCTGTACATCTTCTCTCAATCTTTGGTGGCTTTGTTTACAATTATTAAGCAGTTAGAGAGTTCCGAAGCACCATGAGGCTCTTTATAACAATAACAACAGTTGATAGGGAAGTTTTCAGGCTTGAAAACTGTTTAATAAATGTAACCAAAGCCTTCAAAGTTTCAGGAAAGATGTACATGTTCGTAAATACTTGCATAACTGCTTCGTGAATCTGGTCCAAGGTCTCCTGACCCCGGTTAGTTCGTCAGTCTCTCTCAGGTGCTCATGGATTACACATTATGGCCTCAACGCGACGCTTCGTGTACAGGTTGTAATGTTAAGTGTAGATATTCACAGTATCATCATTATTTTGTGTTAACGTAAGTTTGTTTACATGTATTTTTGCTTTTGAGTGTTAGCCAAGTGTTTAAAGTCAGGGATTTTGTGTGTATTTCATGTTATTAGTTTATCTTGATTATAGAGTAAATTGTTATAATTTTTTATATGATTATTTCTATCCTTCCTGCTTAATTTTCGCACTGCAAAGGTCAGTGCGTTTCTTTTTATTAATGAGAAGTGTTTGTGCCACATTCCATCTGACTGCTACAGCCGCAGTACCGTATCACGTCACATTAAATGGGGTCCTGTCCTAAGGAGTTCTGACCTTCACATTAGCTTTTGCTTAAATGTTTCTCAAAATTGTTATACGTGGCTATTGTACATATTTGATTTTTTAAGTACTGTGTTCAAGTTAAATTAAATTTCATATTGGTGACGAAGAACATTTAAACAACAGGTGTAGCAATTTGTGATCTGTTTATTAGATTGATTTGTGGTTACAAGATGTTTTACCTTCTTTGGCCATAATTTTGTCCCAGCTGAAGTGAATCAGTCGGGCAGATCAACCCTTCGGGTACTTGTACTTTGGTTTGTCTCTAGACTATATCGTTCTACTTTGCATTACGAGATTAGGAGGAAGTATTGGGTCACAGTTGAATTCGCAACCGTGCTTTTGTTGAACATTTGGAATAACTAAAAGCCTCGTCACAGTGTTGACATTCTCCACACCCTTAAGCCTTCGTTCAAAGTCCGCGATTAACTGCTCAGGTAGGGAGTTTACTATTTTTTTAACAGAGCACAAGGAAAGATATATTCTGTAGTTAACTTCCGAAACTCCAGTAGGAAATCTCTTACCTTTATCCTCATTAGTAGAGAATATTCACTAGAGTACCAGGTACAGACATACCTACACGTTTTCTCAATTTTAGTACCTCAAAACGTTCATTTATTTTGTTGCATAATGTTTTTACCAAAGTGAAACGACTTAGTTTAATATCAGTTCATAATATTCAGTGCAGTAATTTATCTTGTGAATTTATTTGTTGTATTGCCTTACATCATAAATACGTACTTATAGTGTTCTTTAACAATTACTCTTGAGAATGTTGCAACATCACTTATAAGTCAGTCTGGTATGAGGCGAAACTTACTGTTTCGCCTACAGGATATAAGCGAATTCTTCCACTATTTCTTATTATGCAATTTGTCTTATAGTCATATTTGTCATCAGGTTTCGTTTAGCCACATTTCATTCCCGTTCCTCCCAGAGTAGGAACTTCAGAATTTAGTGCGTGCTACTAGAGCTGAATTGCTAGCATTAGCCATAGCGTAACATTAGAGTATCACTCCACTGTGCCTCATGGCGCCACCAAGCCCAGACATTTACAATCTGAGTCTCGATTATATAGCCAATAATAATATCATCATTTCAAAACAGTTGGAACAACATCAGGTTGCTGAGAAATCTACCTAAGCTCTCATGAAAATTTAGATTTTAGAACTAGCCCGATTAGAAGCAACCGCCGACGATAGAAAACGGGAAATGAGAGAACAGGATGCTGTCCTACAACGTCAAAGGGAAATAGAACATAGATGTAAACGAGAGAAACTCTAGCTCCACGAACAAGAAACCTCACTAGAACGTGAACGAAAGAACTCAAACAATGAGAAGAATATGAAGCTGAAATAAATTATTTTAAATCCTTTGAAGCACTTGCAACCCAGCTACAGTGGTCCAGGACCAATGGTCAGTATTTCACAGAGCTCATCTCATCGGAAGAGCCTCTTTGACACTCTGTACTCTTGCCACCGAAACAGATTATTATGTGTTGAAATAAGCTGTCCTTGATGCCTACCTTGTGTCCACTGTAAGTTATCGCCGACATTTCAGGGACAATGTGAAAAGCGCTAGTCAGACCTACTACGAGTTCGTACAAACGAAAAGTAGGTACTTACGCAAGTGGCTAGAATCAGCTTAGGTAAATACGTTTGATATTTTAGTAAATCTTATTCTCGTGGAAGAATTCATGCGACGTATTCCTAACCCTGTGAGCCCTTATCTGGCAGATAAGGAAGAGACGAACCTTAGTAAGTGTGCAGTTAGCTGACATCTAGTCTCATGCACAAAGATTTTGATTCTTATTCAAGTAAACCGTCTTGGTCTAACATTTCTCCATCTAAGGTCAGTTCAATGGACACTAACTATGCACTTTACTGTCGGTACCGCAAACCTTACGGACATACCATAGAGAAGTGTCCTAATCCTCATGGTTTAAGCAATACTGATCAACAGATGCTTGAACTTCAACCTCCCCAAGCCTAATAAACCTGTATTACATATAAATGCTCCAGTCACTGATCTTCCTTTATTTGACAGACATGTGTGCAGAAGAACTGTCTTTGCTAACGGTAGAGATTCTGACGAAAAGGTCCCCACAAGCATTTTGAGGGACAGGCTCACTGCAAACTATTCTTCTGAGAACAGCTGCACCTAAATTTGCACCTAAAAAAATTTAGGGGCATACGACACGAAAAAATTCGGGGAAAATCGTAATATTGTGATATATTTATGAAAATACTACGTAGTTCTGGCAACACTGGTGCAATCAGAATTATTTTACGATATAAATTGACGTATTTATGGTACATTTCCATGCGTAATTGGTCAGAATCCGGTGCCCCCGCGGCTGTGGCGCGCCAAAGGTATTGCGTCGTACGATCTAAACGTCAAATTTTTTGTAATAACGTCGTAAATATCTCTGTATGCGTAAGGAGTAAATATACACTCATTGGCAACCTTCTCATCCGTGGTAGGGCCATAGGGAGGTCCCAGCCCTCAGTCACCTCGTGTGTCAGATCGAGTGTGGATTGTGTCGACGCGCGTTCCATTATCGTTCCTGGAATAGCGCATTGTTCCAGGAACAATGTTCTACTGCACAAACTCTTATAAAGAGATAGTGCCAGAAGATAAGAGCAGCAAATCTGGCACTCGGTCGCCGTCTTTATCAGTAAAAGAAAGCCGCTTTAGCGCGAAGAAGAGTAATATCCAGTGAGAGATGGTGGCGCACCGACACCTCCTCAACCTTCCTCACACACCTCCTCAACCTTCCTCACACACCTTCCTCAACCCTCCTAGACTCTCCTCACACACCTTCCTAGACCTCCCTCCCTCCAACAAGCCGAGACAGGCTCCTGAGGAAGGTGATCCAGCAATCATGCAAGTGCCTACTAGTGCCCAATGCAGTGCCACCTTGAGGACCCACAATTCGGACCAATTTCAATAGGTTAGTATGTTTTAGTGTTATAATTTGATATTTGGTAATAATTGTAATATGTATGTGCAGGATATATATATATATATATATATATATATATATATATATATATATATATTATATATATATATATATATATATATATATATATAAATTTTGTTTTTTTTCAATTTTTTTTTCGTTTGTTATCAGGAGATTTGCATGGAACTTGCACACCTTGCTCAACGGATGCCTATCTGCAAGGGTGCCAATTATGAACGAAATCGATAGACGTCAAGCTCAGCTACAGGTGGCCAAACTTTGATCTTATTTTACTCAGGTAAGTAATTTACAACTTCATTGTGTGTCACAGCTTTCATTTTTTAATCAATTTACATGCAAATTACACCTTCTATGTAGAGTTTGTGCTTCTACAAAACGGCTATGAGATTTTAGTCCAAAGTCCATTTATTGATTTTATAAATATTTATATCCATCATATATTGCATATTTTTGGAAGGGTAACTTTGAATAATTATATTATTGCACTAAACACTTTTTTGATAAAACTGCTAACATCAATCCTTTATTATATGCTAATTTTAATATCTGAGTGTTATAGAAATGATTTTAATTGACACATGTGTTCCCTGACATTTTTTGAAAATGTTGAAAATTCGTTGCATAATACGTTGTGTATTTTTTTTTCTCCTTTTCTGTTTAGGGTGTGATGCTGAAACTTGGACCAGTTGCAGCCCTTTCTATAACCATTTCATAAATAAATTTATAAACAAATTGAACAACTTTTACTTTACCCATAATAAGCCCCCTTCACTGGAGAAACAGTTCTGATCACCGATCTCACAGCCACCACACCTTACCAGCTAGCCCTGGTTCACATGGATTGTCCATACATCAGTGGAGAAGTCAAAGTCGCCATTCGGGAAAAACCTTTCTCCCCTGCCAGGAATTCAACTACTGGGCAACGACTTGGCCAATAAACAAGACTCCGCAAATCTTATCATCTACGACAAGCCCAGGGTAGGTCATTCGGCCTAAGAAGACCCCTGTCATGACTTATGCGGCAGAAGAAGAGGTCAAGGTGACAGAGGAACCAGCAGATAACTCCAAGCCTGTTTTAGTGACTACCCGTGTTCAAACCGCCCAGCAACCACCAGAAGCAGCAGCTATCCCTTAAGAAATGCAAGGCTCCCACAGAATCTCAACCTATTGGAGTTCCGTGAGTTACAATATTCAGATATTTCTTTAAAACCATTATGCTACCTAACCCAGATAATACCAGACTCCATTCCAGGACTTTATCAGTGACAGTCAATTGTAGTATCGTAAGTATCATCCCAGAAAGCTCAATTCAGAGGATGACTGGGCAGACGTAAATCAGTTAGTGGTACCAACGTCTTACAGATCGCCAGAACGCAATTCTCGGCCTAATATGCAGTGCCCGATTTGCCTAATAGACCGAGTGATTTTCTTTATTTTCAATAAATTGTTTCCAGTTAGTTTATTTGAATTATTGTTACTATATTATAAAAAGAAAATAAATTATTGACTTGGTTGAGTTAGTTTAGGTTAGGTTAAGATAGGTTAGGTTAGGTTAGGTAGGGTTGGTTAGGTTCGGTTATATATCTACGTTAGTTTTAACTCAAATTCAAACAAATTAATGCATACATAATGAAATGGATAGCTTTATGGTTTCATAAGAAAAAAAAGTAGAACAAAATTATAAACTCAGGAAAACTTGGCTTATTAGGCCAATCGGGCCTTGCATAGTAGGCAGAGTACGACATTCTGGCTACTAGGTACAACATTATATATATATATAATTTATAATTTTTGAAAATTTTTGAAAACCTCATTACAAATTTCTTACTAGTCAATACATTTTTTTGGTTCACAAAGAACATTCGTAGTCATTTTTAAGTAAATTTTTTGCTGAATTAAAACCAAAATTTTTTTTTATCATCGATAGTTTTCTAGTGACCATTTTTTTTTTATTATTTATGTTCTGAACGCATTGATATATTATTAACATTATAAAATATGGAGCTTTTGTAAATTTGGGATGAAATATGTCTAAAAATCAAATTCTTTAAATTTCAAAGAGGGGATTTTTTTACTTCTTTATGAAATGAAAATATCACTCACAAACACGGCGAGTGACTTCTGGACATTTCTAGCCTGAATGGCAATAATTTGTTTGGGGTAGGTCTAAGTTAGGTACTTTAAAAATATTATTCTGAAACCGAACCCCCACGGTGAGATTTTCATGAAGTCTAAAATGAAAATGTCTAATTTAGCATATAGTGTTAGTAGACACATTGTGCGACAGATTTTGGGGCATACCTCAAGAGGGAAAAGGCTCTCAAAGAGTTATACTAGGGTGGAGGGTGAGGACACTTGGTTAAATATTAACACCGGTAGTGAAAATAGCTCAGTTTCACCCGTCTAGGGACGGATTTTGAGCAGCACAGTATAACCAAAACAAAATGCAACCCAACTAAAACACTGCAATCAAAAAAGACAATGCCGCCAAAACGCAACTACAAACCAACTAAAAATGAAATTCAAGCTAAACTATGCAAACGAAAATGCAATGCAACTAAAAGCCAAACAAAGCCAAATTACAAGAGATTCTTCTTGGAATTGGTACTTGCAATTGAGTGTCCATGTATAACTTCTCACCATTACAGGAAATAGGGTTTCCAGTTACCTATCCAGTTCCTAGCCATACCTAAAACTTTGAATCTTTTTACAATTGACCTAAGCGCACAATTTTGTCAGTTACTTAAATAATTAGGTTAAAGAACTTAAATTCACATCCATGTTTCCCTTTGTAGCAGAATAAACATTTGCATTGCTGCAATTTCCAAAAAAGCCTCTTCAGTGTCCCACTTGAACACGTCTGCTCATTGACGTGGTCTCATCCTTACACTTTCCTCTACACAAATGAAGCCCATGTCACCGTTCACAAATATATACAATCTTACCGAACACCTAATTCTGGTTAATAGAAGCGACATTCTTTGAATTAGAAGATTAGATTTCTAATTGAGATACTACCGATGGAAGGATTTTCCAAATATATTAAGATGCTGTATTTAAGGAAAATTACCTAAAAACTATAGGGAGATCAAACCATGTAACACTTCATTAAACATTTTATTAAACTGTAGCAAATCCTAACAAAAATTTAAAATTACAATTTAGCCATATTTATACTTATTAAGAATCATTTTAAACTGCAGGCAGTAATGCATCAACAAGTGTGCCTGCAGCAAGCTGTGTTTCTAGAGTTGCTGCTGAAAGTCATGAAGAAACTGAGCAGAGGCCTGAAAAGCAGAAGAGACAACTGGCTGCCAGTGAAGTGAGCCACAAGAAGTTTGTCATCAGGAATCCATGTGAGTAGCTTTGTGGTACTCTGGCCTTGCATCAAGCTCTATAGATTCTCACAACAGAGAAGTTCAATTTTCAGTGTGCATTATTTGCTACATTACAAAGAACAGAGGAAGGTGGCGGAATGGTTTACAGGTTTATGTATTATCCACATTACCTTCACATTAAGATAATTGCTACTATAACCAAATTATTAAATACAAGCATTACTAACCTAAGATCATAAATCTTTTAACTTTAGCATTTAGTACTTAATTTCTGCCGGAATACCGTTTCAGCTTTTTAACTTTTAATTAAGAGTCATGTTTCCATTCTAGACATTTAATTTAGTTTAAATCTATATAAATAAAAATGGAAATGTTCGGTTGTTAAAAATCGCTAATCTGCAAATGTTCTTCACCGATTGCATTGAAATTTTCACACAATGTTCCAATCGCATCCAAGTGGGTCTTTATATACGTACTATATTGATGTCACGTCTGTGACGGGAAAAAATGTTTTTTTTTTAAACTGTATTTTTCATGTGAGAGAAATCTTCGATATCCTCTTTACCGATTGCTTTGAAATTTTGACACGACGTTGCATTAAAAAAGGCGCGTGTTTTTATATAACTACTATATACATGCCTCACCTGTGACAGGAAAAAACATTGTTTAAAAAAAAAAAACAGCGCGATCTGTTGCACATAATAGCAACACACACACATACTATACTAAATATGTTACGAATTTCATTTCAATGTTTCCGATTGCATTGATAAATTTAATTTTCATAGATGTCGATTTATTTAAATTTTTATTAAATTATTTTGTGTAACATTGTGTTGGAATTGAGCTGTGTTGTTTACCATACCATTCATTTCATAAGTATAAGTATAGATGCAACACCTGTGATAGGTAAAAACATGAGTTAAAAAAAAACAGCACCATCTGTTGCACGTAAGAGCCACATACGCTATACTAAATGTGGTACGATTCAATTTCAATGTTTTCGATTGCATTGACAAATTAAATTTTCATACATTTCGATTTATTTTCATTTTGATTTAATTGTTTGTTGTGGTATTGCATTAGAACTGAGCTTAGTTGTTTACTATACCGTTCATTTCGTTGTAACACCGTAAAGGTGTTTGGTTTAGTTTCATTTAATATATACATAGAGATACATGAGTCAGAGACAAGGATCTGAGAAGGGCCAGTTTGTCGGCCTGAAACTCACACCTCTAAGCGTTAATGACCTCAAATTGACCTGAGGTCAGCTCATGCGAATTGCACCTTGCTTCTGATAATCTGATAATTGTAGCCTGGTAGCCTTCAAACATGCTGACGTTTAAGGAGTGGTTTCGTAGAGAGCCTCGGGCTATCTACTTGTGGGCGGAGTTAGCTACTAGGTTCCCAATATATACTGAGGGAGCAAAGGAGGAGAAGCTATAGGAGACCAGCCAGCAGAGCAGAGCAGAGGCCAGCCGTCGAGATAGGCTGTCACCAGACGGGGGGGGGGGGGGGGGGTGACGCTGCCTGAAAATTGCAAACTCCCCCCCCCCCTCTCTATTCAACTTAGACTCAGTCCTTGGTGAGTGAATATTTAGGTGACTTGGTCGTGTTTACAAGTGTTGTGTGAGGATCAGGGGCAGTCAAGTTGTAGGATTCTCGAATTCTTGGATGATGACTCATTTTGCATATTAATCTTGAACATTAAGTTGAATTGCTTAAATTATGATACTTATCATGTGAAATATAATTGAATTTATTATTTAAATTGTCTTCAACTTTGTTCCCTAGAGTTTTTGAGTTGAGGTGAGAAAGCCTCTGCGGTTATTGGTGTCATGATTTTAATGGGTACATGATACAGATGGAACAGACTAATAATGACCTCTTGATAACATCTTTGAGAATATTGTGATACAGACAAGTTCCATTCCTTGTCTTGTATGTAATGGTCTTGAATGGATGGTGGCAGCATTTCTTCTTCTACTATCTACTCTTCTACTATCTGCTTTTCTACTTCTACCTATCTACTCCTCCCTCTCCACGCCTCTCCGAACTCTCCCTTTCAACTGACGACTCTCCTCGTTTCTCCCACCTCTTTACCTCTCTCACCCTAAACCCTCACTAATTACTTCATTATTCATCTCTTTCCTTTCGTTTTTCTTATACGTTTGTGGCAGTGGAATGTGTTCTAGAGTTCTCTAGAGTTTCGGGTAGCTGATCAAGTTACGGCGCCTTGTAGTCACAGCACCTAGGTAGTCGAATACCTAGGTTACAAGGTGTTGAACGAGAGAGGTTGCCGTAGGAATTCTGGAGGTGCTCCAGAATAGTTAGCTAACTGGGGACGGGATAACGGACTAAAGAGAGCTGTTTCCCCTGGCCTCGTTAGTTAATTGGGGGGGGGGTGGAATAATGGACAAGAGAGTGCTATTTCCCCCACCCACCGTTACATCGTGAGTATAGTTTATTTTAATTATTTTTTTCATTTGGTTTTTTTAATTGTTTTTCTTATATTTCAGTGATGGGAACGTCAGATCATTTGGGAATGCATCGGACGAGGGAGTGGGGAATGGTGGGGAGGATGAAGGGACGGGGGAGATGGGTATGGTGGGGAGGACGAGAAAACAGAGGAGGGGGGAATGGTAGGGAGGACGGGGAGTGGGGAATAGTTAGGAGGACGAGGGACGGTGGAGTAGTGGATGGTGGAGAGGACATAGGGATGGGGAAGGGAGGAAATGGTGAGGAGAACGAGGGGAAAGGGGAGTGGGGAATAGTTGGGTGGACGAGGGGACGGGGTAGTGAGAATTGGTTGGAAGGATGAGGGGATGGGGAAGGGGGAATGGTGGGGGAGGACTGGGAGACAGGGGAAGGGATGCTGTTGCTCAGGAACGCACATGTGCTGCTGAGCCACAGCAATGCGTAGCCGGGTACAACTAGTGAGAAATAAATATAGAATGCAATTTTAAAGCACAAGTTGTATTACCTGAAGATTCAAACTTACACAATACACTTTCGTATCCAAAAGGAAAAAATCTCTGCCTATTCCATTCAATAAAATAAGCTTTACACTTGCAAACATTTCAGAAAAAAGTATATGTTCAATATTTTCTTCATAAAATATTATCTGTCCTGTTATATGTTTAATAATATCCAGGTCCTCTTTCCCCCAAGAATGAAAAATTCTCAAATACCAATAAATCTATATTTTTTTAAAAGTACTATTCCTCCATAATTTTATGTACTACGTTTAAATCTAATTTGCAGGCAAGTTAGCAAAAGTAGTTTTCTTCCCTTGTTTCATGAAGAGCTTGGAAAAAATAAAAATAAACTCAATAAATGAACTCTAGGTCTAGCCACATTTCCACTAGCCACACATCAAGAGGCCTGCAATTTGAACTGCACAGATTAATGAAATATGCAAGTTGAGAACTATACAGCTTACACCAGATATATCGAGTGCTAGATTTTCTTTACTCCAAATACACACCTCCTTGTCATTCTCTGTGTATCTGTTCTCCCCTTTTCTCAGTTTCATCACTTGTTCCTTCACTGCCGTTTTCCTCCTGATGTGGCTGAGGAGCAGATTTGGTTGGGTCTTGGCTTTACTCGCTATGTCATTTTCAAACTGTCTTTCTGCTTCCCTCCTCACTCTGAGGTACTCATTTCTGGTCCTATGATATCTCTCCCTGCTCTCCGGTGTTCTGTTATTTCTGTTGTTTCTCCATGTTCTTTTACTCAGTTGCTTCGCTTCCTTGCATTCCTGGTTGAACCATGGGTTTTTCAGCTTTTTTCGTTTTTTTCCTTTTGGAAGAGGATAAACCTGTCTGCAGCTGCCTGGCACTTCTGGGTGACAAAATCCATCATGTCCTGCACATTCTTGTCTCTAAGTTCTGTTTCCCATGGTATTCTCCCGAGGAAGTTCCTCATCTCGTCATATTTTCCTCTTCGGTAATTTAGTGTTTTTCCCTCCGATCCCATCCTTGGATAGGTTATCCCTACCTCCACCAAGTACTGAAACATCAGTACACTGTGGTCACTCATTCCTATCAGGGCTTCAACTTCGACTTCCCTTATTTCTGACTCATTCAGGGTGAATATCAAGTCGAGTCTAGCTGGTTCATCATTACCTTTCACTCTTGTGGGTTCCATGACTTGCTGGCTCAGAAAGTTCCTTGTTTCCACTTCCAAGAGTTTAGCTCTCCACGTATCTGCACCACTATGTGGGTCCCCATTCTCCCACTCTATCTTTCCATGGTTGAAATCACCCATGATTAAGAGTCTTGAGCCATTCCTGCAGGCAACTGAAGCTGCTCTCTCTATTATATTAATGGTTGCCATGTTGTTCCTATCAAACTCCTGTCTAGGTCTTCTGTCATTTAGGGGAGGGTTGTAAATGAATGCCACATAGGTCCACCCATTGTTATAGTTCCTGTTATGTAATCTCTGAACCCGTCACAGCCCGGAATTTCCATCTCATCAAACCTCCAGTCCTTCCTTATCAGCAGGGCCACTCCTCCACCTCCTTTCCCTTCCCTCTCTTTCCTTACTATATAGTAGTCCTTTGGAAACACAGCGTCTGTTATGACTCCAGACAATTTTATTTCCGTGAATCCTATTACATCAGGGTTTTCTTCTTGCGCTCTTTCTGCCAGTTCACTTGCTTTATTGGTAATCCCATCAATATTTGAGTACATTACCTTGAAGCTCACTGTCTTATATCCAATTTCACCCTCACTCCCGACAAGTGTAGGAAGTTGTTCCATGGTCATTGCTACTTGGGTAGGCTCATCCTCCTGTGAGGTAGTTGCCGGGGGTTCAGGTGGAGGTGGAGTGGGGGATGTAGGGCTTAGGTCTTGCTCAGGCCTGCTTGGGGCAGGAAGAAGTCCTGGGGGTGAGGGAGGCAGGGATTGCTTGGGGAGAGGGCACGCCCTCCTGTGGTGTAGTTGACAGGGGTTTTGGGGGAGGTGGAGTGGGGGATGGAGGGCTTAGGTCTTGCCAGGGCCTGCTTGGGGCAGGAAAAAGACCAGGGGTTGGAAAAGCAGGGGATACTTGGGGCATGGGGAGAGGGAGGCTTTCGGTTTTATGATGGGCATTGTGCCCATCATAAAAGAAAAGGGGCAAGGAAGGGTTTGTGCTGGGGGATAGGAGGGGCCCTTTTGGGTGGTGGGCTGGGATGTTGCATTCCCCCCTGGGGTTCCTGAGTTGCTGGATTGGGGTTCCCTACTCCCCTCTTGGATTGCTGGGTTTGAGGCTGAGGTTCCCTGGCTCCCTTCCCTCTCCTTGCATCTGCTGCAATACCAACTATCTCGTCTCTGGTCATGTCCCTCTGAACATATACCTCTTTGTAATTCCTTGCATACCTCAGTTTGCTCTTCTTTACTAGGATATATTTGATGACCTCGCTCTTGAATACTACCTTGATCAATCTCTTTTTGTCTCTGTTGTACTGGCCAATCGGGAAAAACTGTTCTATGTCTCGTTCAGCCCCTTCCATTCCTATCTCCTTTAATATCCCTGCCACTGCAGCTTTGTCTTTAGTCCTCGATTCCTCCCTTGTGGAACCCTCTTGTTCCTTAACACCTAACTCTACTACAGTTCTTTTCTTTCCCATTAGCTGGCTTGTGCATCTAGCTGTCTCCTATAAGGTTACTGCTCTCATTACAACTTTCTTGACTGTGCACATAGCATCTGGGCTCTTTAGCATTTCAGCAAAGGTTGGACTAATTGTAGGGGTCCCTGCCATTGCTACATCTCCTGGTACCTGGGGTCTGGTTGCCTGGGCCAGAGTCTGAGAAGGGCCTGGTTTTAGGCTTTTCATCTCCTCTTGTGCTGCACTTAGTTCTATCTGCAGCTTACATATAGTTTCCCTCAGGTCCTTTAATTCCCCACTGATTTCCTTCCATGCCTTAGCAATCATCTCCATATTTGACTCGTTCAGTCCCTCTCCTCCAGCTTTGTTCTGTTGTCTTGCCATCCCGCTTGACCTGTGTACTCACTTAGTTGTGTTTGCGTGGGTTGAGCTCTGGCTCTTTGGTCCCGCCTCTCAACCGTCAATCAACAGGTGTACAGATTCCTGAGCCTATTGGGTTCTATCATATCTACACTTGAAACTGTGTATGGAGTCAGCCTCCACCACATCACCTCCTAATGCATTCCATTTGTCAACCACTCTGACACTAAAAAAGTTCTTTCTAATATCTCTGTGGCTCATTTGGGCACTCAGTTTCCACCTGTGTCCCCTTGTGCGTGTTCCCCTTGTGTTAAATAGACTGTCTTTATCTACCCTATCAATTCCCTTCAGAATCTTGAATGTGGTGATCATGTCCCCCCTAACTCTTCTGTCTTCCAGCGAAGTGAGGTTTAATTCCCGTAGTCTCTCCTCGTAGCTCATACCTCTCAGCTCGGGTACTAGTCTGGTGGCAAACCTTTGAACCTTTTCCAGTTTAGTCTTATCCTTGACTAGATATGGACTCCATGCTGGGGCTGCATATTCCAGGATTGGCCTGACATATGTGGTATACAAAGTTCTGAATGATTCTTTACACAAGTTTCTGAATGCCGTTCGTATGTTGGCCAGCCTGGCATATGCCGCTGATGTTATCCGCTTGATATGTGCTGCAGGAGACAGGTCTGGCGTGATATCAACCCCAAATCTTTTTCCTTCTCTGACTCCTGAAGAATTTCCTCTCCCAGATGATACCTTGTATCTGACCTCCTGCTCCCTACACCTATCTTTATTACATTACATTTGGTTGGGTTAAACTCTAACAACCATTTGTTCGACCATTCCTGCAGCTTGTCTAGGTCTTCTTGAAGCCTCAAACAGTCCTCTTCTGTTTTAATCCTTCTCATAATTTTAGCATAGTCCGCAAACATTGAGAGAAATGAATCGATACCCTCCGGGAGATCATTTACATATATCAGAAACAAGATAGGACCGAGTACAGAGCCCTGTGGGACTCCACTGGTGACTTCACGCCAATCGAAGGTCTCACCCCTCACCGTAACTCTCTGCTTCCTATTGCTTAGATACTCCCTTATCCACTGGAGCACCTTACCAGCTACACCTGCCTGTCTCTCCAGCTTATGTACCAGCCTCTTATGCGGTACTGTGTCAAAGGCTTTCCGACAATCCAAGAAAATGCAGTCTGCCCAGCCCTCTCTTTCTTGCTTAATCTTTGTCATCTGATCGTAGAATTCTATCAAGCCTGTAAGGCAAGATTTACCCTCCCTGAACCCATGTTGGCGATTTGTCACGAAGTCCCTTCTCTCCAGATGTGTTACCAGTTTTTTTTCTCACGATCTTCTCCATCACCTTGCATGGTATACAAGTCAAGGACACTGGCCTGTAGTTCAGTGCCTCTTGTCTGTCGCCCTTTTTGTATATTGGGACCACATTCGCCGTCTTCCATATTTCTGGTAGGTCTCCCGTCTCCAGTGACTTACTATACACTATGGAGAGTGGCAAGCAAAGTGCCTCTGCACACTCTTTTAGTATCCATGGTGAGATCCCATCTGGACCAACAGCCTTTCTAACATCCAGATCCAGCAGGTGTCTCTTGACCTCCTCTCTCGTAATTTCGAACTCTTCCAAGGCCGCCTGGTTTACCTCCCTTTCTCCTAGCAGTGACCTCACCTTGTTCTATTGTGAAGACCTCCTGGAACCTCTTGTTGAGTTCTTCACACACCTCTCTGTCATTCTCTGTATACCTGTCCTCGCCTGTTCGAAGTTTCAATACCTGTTCTTTCACTGTTGTTTTCCTTCTAATGTGACTGTGGAGTAGCTTTGGTTCGGTCTTGGCTTTGTTTGCTATATCATTTTCAAAACTTTTCTCTGCTTCTCTTCTCACCCTGACGTACTCATTCCTGGTTCTCTGGTATCTCTCTCTGCTTTCTGGTGTTCTGTTATTCCGGAAGTTCCTCCACGCCCTTTTGTTCAGTTTCTTCGCTTCCATACATGCCCTATTATACCATGGATTCTTCTGTTGCTTCTCGGATTTTTCCCTTTGGGCCGGGATGAACCTGTTTACTGCCTCCTGACACATTTGGGTAACATAGTCCATCATACCCTGTACAGACTTATCTCTGAGGTCTGTGTCCCAAGGTATTTCACTTAGGAAACTTCTCATCTGTTCATAATTTCCCTTTCGGTATGCCAGCCTTTTGATTCCTAGTTCTTTTTTGGGGGAGATAAGTCCTAGCTCTACCAGGTACTCAAAGTTCAATACACTGTGGTCACTCATTCCCAAGGGCGCTTCCATCTTAACTTCCCTTATATCCCACTCATTTAGGGTAAATATCAAATCAAGCATTGTTGGTTCATCTTCTCCTCTCATTCTTGTTGGTTCTTTGATGTGCTGGCTTAGAAAGTTTCTTGTTGCCACGTCCAGCAGCTTAGCTCTCCATGTTTCTGGTCCTCCATGCGGGTCTCTGTTCTTCCAATCTATCTTCCTATGGTTGAAGTCTCCCATAATTAGTAGTTCAGATCCATTCCTGCTAGCAACAGAAACTGCTCTTTCTATTATGTTAATAGTGGCCATGTTGTTTCTATCATATTCCTGTCTAGGTCTTCTCTCATTTGGTGGTGGATTATATATGACTACGACTATAATTTTTTTCCCTCCATTTGTTACTGTACCTGCTATGTAGTCACTGAAACCTTCACAGCCCTGAATATCCATCTCCTCAAAATCCCAGCTTTTTCTTACCAGCAGAGCTACACCACCACCACCTCTTCCTTCCCTCTCTTTCCTCATAACATAATAGTCCTGTGGGAACACTGTGTTTGTTATTGTTTTTGTGATCTTTGTTTCTGTGAGGGCTATTATGTCTGGGTTTTCCTCTAGTACCCGTTCTCCAAGCTCATTTGCTTTATTTGTAATTCCATCTATGTTAGTGTACATCACTTTGAGGCTCACTTTCTTCTGTCCCCTTCTCAAATCGCCTCCTTGGTGAGTGTTCTGCTGGTGGGGGAGGCTGTTCCATGGGTGTGAGGACCTGTGAGGTGGATAACAGGGTCTCAGAGGATACTGGGATGAGGGGTGGGGGATCCAGTGAAGGGGGAGGGACAGGGAGGGTATGGGGTGAAAGGGGAGGGAGGACGGGAAGGAAAGGGGGGGAGGGAGGACTTGGGAGGAGGGGAGGGGTAGAAGGGTGGGGATTGGGTGTGGGGGAGGGAGATTTGGCTGAACATTTGAATGGGGGCAGGGAGGGTTTGGGGTAGGGGTTTTTTTATGCAGAGGGTGGCGGGGTTGTCCTCCCTTCTGGTGTTACTGGGTAGCTGGTTGTGGGTTCCCCCCTCGCCTCTGGGGGTGTTGTGTTGGGAGCTGTGACTTCCTGGTTTTCCCCACTTGCCCTGGGCCTCTTCCTTGCTTCTGCCACCACGGCTCTCTCCTCCCTTGTCATGTCTCTCTGGAGGAATACATTTTTGAATTTTCCCACGTTTTTCAGGGAGCTCTTCCTTGATAGGATCTTCTCCTTTGTGCTCTCGTTTGCAAACACTATCTTTATCATTCGGTCTCGGTCTTTGTTGTACCAACCTAGCCTGAAAACCTCAATGCTACGCTCAGCCCCTTCCATGTCTAGTGCCTTTAGTACTTCATTCACTGCTGCTTTGTCCTTGTCATTCCACTCTGTCCTATTAGAGCCTTCCTGTTCTTTAATACCCACAGCAACCACTGATCTGTTCCTTTCCAGCAGTTGGCTAGTGGAGCGTGCCGCCTCCTTTGAGGTGGCTGCTTTCATTGCCACCTCCATCACTGCAGTCATTACTTCAGAGTTTTTAGTATTTCCGCAAATATTGCTTTTATTGTGGCATTTTCATCCAAAAAACTATTACCACCCTCTCCCTGGATGGTTTTCTGATTCTCAGCCTCGATACCATTTTCTTTGAGGGCTCTAATCTCCTCCTTTGCTGCTGTCAGCTCTCTTTTCAGGTTGCTTATTTCGTTCTTCATTTCCTGCATCATTTCTTGCATCTCACTCTTGATGTCCTCCAGAAACTGGGCGAACATTTCCTTCATTTCGCCTCCCTCCCTGCTCAACTCATTGTTGCCGTGAGGGGGGCTTAGTGGGCGGCTGCCGGAGTGTGATGCTCCTTGGGACAGTCCTCTGTCCTTTTCTAGCCTTGTGCTCCTGCTGCCGTCCTCTCTAATTCTGCTGGGCACCTTTTCCTTTTCCTTCTGTTTCGTTTTTCTCCCCCCTCTTCTCCTATCTGCTTGCCGTTTCCTGCCGACCTTTTGCTTGATCTGGTTCTTCCCTTGGACTTCTTCTATTTTGACGCCCGGGTGCTTGAGGAGGCATACTCTTGCACCCGTAGAACTGTAGTACCCGACGTCGAGAGCGAGGGGAACCTTTTATTGTCAATCCCCCCTTTCGTCACTGAACCCGATCTCGACGGACTGTCGGTTTCTTAAGGTGGCGTTTGTGGGGCGTATATTCACGACGCACCCCTAGGAGGCCCTGGCAAGATCGGCGATAGCTTCTTGTTGGGTGTCCTGCCTCTAATTGTGGCTCCATGGTGGGTGTGGGGGCACATTCGTGAATGAATTTTCCTTTTCGTAATGATGATGACCCCTGTTTCGGCTGTTTCTGCTTTACCTTCTCTGGCTCGTGGGGTGGGCGACCAAGCCTCAGAGTCGGTCTGTGTTGGAAGACCGGGCTCTGTAGCCTCTGCTGCATTGGGCCCCGACCTTGCTCCTCCTTTGGCCTCTCTGACTCCTTCCCCTGGCTCCCCTCCCTCCTCTGTGGTTGGGTCGAGCCACAAGCCCCCAGTGGTGACTACCTCGTCCCCTGGCGCGGCTCCATCTCTAGTTGTAACTACTGCACCTTTTAACCCCTCTCTCTCTGGGGGGTCTCACTTTCCGGTGAGAACCCCCGGTGTTGCGGTCCTTACAACATCCTTCCTCTAGCCTCTGTCGTGCTTTAACTTTTACCCCTCCTGCGGTTCCTGTTCCTCTTCACCACCTGCCTCTTTCTGTCCGGTTATCTCGCCTCCAGGATTCTCTTTCCGTTCATATTTCTAATGTTTCTCCTCGTGTTGTTCCTTCTTTGCCCCATGGAGAGTCCCTCTTCCACGGCTTTGTACTTCCTTGACCCGTATCACTAAAGCTTTTACCCCTCCTACGGTTCTAAAACGCCTTTTCCTTGAGCACTTTTCTTCTCACTCCCGCTCCGTTTCTGTCTTCACCGATGGGTCTAAGTCTGCGGACGGTGTTGGCTACTCTGTTGTTTTTCCTGATCGCACTTATATGTGTCGCTTACCTCCGGAGACTAGCATCTTTACAGCGGAGCTTTATGCTATTCTCTATGCTCTTCGTCTCCTGCTTTCTCGTTGTCAGTCTTCCTTTGTAGTTGTTGTTGACTCTCGTAGTGCCCTCATAGCTCTCAGGTCCTTTAATCCGGTTCATTCAGTAGTTGTCGAGATCCAGCATTGGCTGTTTCTTGTTCACAGTAACTTTAAGTCCGTTGAGATTTGTTGGGTTCCCAGCCATATTGGTGTGTCTTTAAATGAGCGTGGAGATGCAGCCGCCAAGGAAGCTGTCCGCTCTTGTCCCATCTCTCGTAAAGGTATTCCGTATTCCGACTTTTACCCGGTTATCCATTCCTCCGTCCTTACCCGTTGGCAGGCTTCTTGGTTGTCTGTTACTGGTAACAAACTACGTACTCTTAAATGTTGTGTTTCCTCGTGGCCGTCCTCCTTCCACCGTAACAGGCGGTGGGAAACAGCTCTGGCGAGGTTGCGTATTGGCCATACTGGCTTAACCTATGGTCACTTGATGGAGCGCCGCCCTGCTCCTTATTGTCCTAGTTGCATTGTCCCTCTTACGGTCATGCATGTCCTTCTTGAATGTCCTGACTTCCAGGATGAGCGTGTGTCTTGCTTTCCGACCGCCCCTCACAGTCACCTGTCCCTCAATAGAATTCTTGGTGACTCGGATACTTTTAATATTGTTCGCCTTATGCGTTTTTGTTCTCGTATTGGCATCCTTGGTGATATTTAGCGCCCTCTGATTATTTTGCGCATTTGATGGTGCTACATAGCCTTCCCGGTTTGGTGCGGGTGAGGGAGAGAGCGGGTGAGGAAGAGAGGGGGGGAGGTGTGTGTGTGTGTTTACTAGTTGTGTTTTGCGGGGGTTGAGCTTTGCTCTTTCGGCCTGCCTCTCAACTGTTAATCAACTGTTTACTAACTAACTACTAACTTACTAACTATTTTTTTTTTTTTTTTTTTTTTTCCACACACACACACACACCCCAGGAAGCAGCCCGTGACAGCTGACTAACTCCCAGGTACCTATTTACTGCTAGGTAACAGGGGCACTTAGGGTGAAAGAAACTTTGCCCATTTGTTTCTGCCTCGTGCGGGAATCGAACCCGCGCCACAGAATTACGAGTCCTGCGCGCTATCCACCAGACTACGAGGCCCCTTGTGTGTGTGTGTGTGTGTGTGTGGGCAGAGAGGGAGGGGGAAGGAAAGAGAGAGAGAGAGAGAGAGTGGGAGAGAGGGAGTGGGAGGGGGAGAGAGTGGGGAGGGGAAGAGTGTGTGTATGGGGGATGCGGGGGACTGGGGGTGGGAGGGGGCGGAGATGGCGACCAGGTCAGGTCAGATGGGGGGGTTAATAGGGGGGGGGGGGATAGTAAGGCCCTATCCCCTGATCCCAGGTGTTAATGTCTTCTCCCCTGACTGAATGTTTGTGTGTGTGTGTGTGCGTGTGTGTGTGCGTGTGTGTGTGTACTCACCTATTTGTGCTTGCGGGGGTTGAGCTTTGGCTCTTTGGTAAGAGCCATGTGTGTGTGTGTGTGTGTGTGTGTGTGTGTGTCTTAGTGTGTACACACTTGTGTGCGTGTATACGTACGTGGGCGGGCGTGCATGTATGTGTCAAGAGATCCCTTATGCGTTACCTCTACCTAAATGAACCACCCTGAGATTTTTAAATATATATGATATCCTGAACAAGAATTTGATAATATTTTACCTCAATCTGTACACCTGTTAATTGACCAGAGAGGTGGTACATACCAGTCTGCTCCCGCTCACACAACCAGATGAGTAAGGACGATGTATGATGACGATGGTTATCCGTCGTTGTCTCCCACTAGGTGATTCACTAAGTTCTAGTAGATTGATGAGGTCGGTTCTTCTCTATCTACACAAAGCTCTGGAGTCAGTCACTGTATCGTTGTGTGACAATTCACTAATTTACTTTACCACTGATCACAGTTACCACTCAACAAACACAATCAGGCAGTTCCCCGGCGGGTCTCCCACCTGGTCTCAGGTCAGGTCGCTTCACGCAGCCCTCCACACTTATATGCTCCGATGATGCCACTAGCTCCACTTTGTTTCTTCGCACTATCGCTAGCGATATGACTATGCTATGTAGCACCCTGCTAGCTACACACTGCGAGAGGCCAAATACTATGATCTAGCCTCTATACTCCTTCAATGTCCCTAGAAATTGACGAATTTCCGCGGACCTCACTTAATCGTGTGTGTCCCGTACCGTCTCCCGGCCTGTGTGTGTGTGTGTATGTGTGTGTACTCACCTAGTTGTGTCTGCAGGATTGAGCATTGACTCTTGGATCCCGCCTTTCGAGCATCGGTTGTTTACAGCAATGACTCCTGTCCCATTTCCCTATCATACCTGGTTTTAAAATTATGAATAGTATTTGCTTCCACCACCTGTTCCTGAAGTGCATTCCATTTTCCCACTACTCTCCCGCTAAAAGAAAACTTCCTAACATCTCTGTGACTCATCTGAGTTTCAAGCTTCCATCCATGTCCCCTCGTTCTGTTACTATTCCGTGTGAACATTTCGTCTATGTCCACTCTGTCAATCCCTCTGAGTATCTTATACGTTCCTGTCATATCCCCCCTCTCCCTTCTTCTTTCTAGTGTCGTAAGGCACAGTTCCCTCAGGCGCTCCTCATACCCCATCCCTCGTAGCTCTGGGACGAGTCTCGTTGCAAACCTCTGAACCTTTTCCAGTTTCATTATATGCTTCTTCAGATGGGGACTCCATGATGAGGTGGCATACTCTAAGACAGGCCTCACGTAGGCAGTGTAAAGCGCCCTAAATGCCTCCTTACTTAGGTTTCTGAATGATGTTCTAACTTTTGCCAGTGTAGAGTACGCTGCTGTCGTTATCCTATTTATATGTGCCTCGGGAGATAGATTAGGTGTTACGTCCACCCCCAGGTCTCTTTCACGCGTCGTCACAGGTAGGCTGTTCCCCTTCATTGTGTACTGTCCCTTTGGTCTCCTATCTCCAAGTCCCATTTCCATAACTTTACATTTGCTCGTGTTGAATTCCAGTAGCCATTTCTCTGACCATCTCTGCAACCTGTTCAGGTCCTGTTACGACCCTCTCGGGTCGCAACTGGGTTCGTACTCTGATGTAGTTAGAGGGAAGGGTATCCGGCCCCAAGCAAGTAGTGGCTTTCAAGGGATGAGATCCGTGACGCAAGTAAAATAAAAGGGGAAGGGAAAGAAAGGCAAAAACTTAAGATTATAATTACCTTCACCAATAAGTAATATATAAAAGTTACACAGGGGGAGGGATATTAACACTACACAGGGGAAGTATAAACACGGTCGTCTTCTCCTGAAGACGCTGGATCCTCTCGGTGCCAAGTCCTCGGTGCTCTCGTGGTCTCTTGATGAATCCTTCGATCAAGCTGAGTCTACCCCGGAAACAGGCCAGCCAAAACACAGTTCCACTGGGGCACCGCCGTGGAGGCCGTCAACCACAAGTCCAGCAAGCTGCTGGCAGGTTCCGGATCAGCAACGCTGTTCAGGCCACTCCACGAGCGATACTAGGGTAGCGCCCTAGTCAGGAGCCTCGTGTGATACCACAGATCACTCTCCTGTCCACAATACCCCAGTGGTCAATTGTCTCCAGCAGTCGGTCCCGGGTACGACAATCCTTCAACTGCCACTTCACTGGCAGGGTAACTTCACAGTGTTCCTCTGGGAGGCGACTCACAGCTGCTGCAGCAAAGCACAAGGTATGGGGACGGCTGCCTTGGGTAGACTCGCTCAACTTTCATCACAGCAGTCCCAGGTCGACTCTGTAAGCAGACACGTCATCAATAACAGGGACACACTAAAGCACCTCACTTACAGGCTCAGACACAAACGCCCGACGTATCCACTCCATAGATGGCGCTGTTGTCTGAGCACCACCTCACCAGAGGTCAGCAGCGGCTGTGTTGTGAGCTGAACCGGACTGGAAACTGGCCCTTGTGGCCAGTACACCTTGTCCTCATCAGGTGTCGTCGTCCATTTGGTGGGGGTTTCGGGAGCTGACCCACAGATGGCGCGGTCGTCACTGCTCCGTGCTCGGACGCTGGATTCGGGTCCGTAACACCTCCCCACCAAAAAGAATTTGGTTTGGGGTTCTATAAAGAGAAACACAAACCAAATTAGTACGGCAACACAACTCCAAATGGACTCACTAATACTGTAAACTGGAACGGCGAGGCTGTCTCGTCCACAGAACTGTACTAAGGAGAAACCCTGGCACAAAGGGAACTTGAAAATGGCAGGCGACGACCTGCCTGACGTAATTTTCCACACCTCCTCTGCGATGTCAAGCAGGGGCATCATCTTACATCTCTCGAGTAAGGATCGGTGTAGACACGATGTGGGGCGACTCGACACTTCCTTGTGTCGTGGCACCGATGATGGCTGGTCACAGACGGTATTTCTAGTACCGGTCCGGCGGTCCTTCAGGGAGTCGGGCACCTGGAATACAGGGGTCTGATAATTTAGAGTGACAGCGACAGCGGGTAAAACAGTACTTACAGCATACTCCTCTACTAGGTCCACACCTAGTCCCAACGGGGCTGTTCGTACATTGAAGATGGCATTCGCTCTGCCACCGTCAGGTCGACCAACGTTCCGTATAACGCTGCATTGAGGCTCAGCAATCACGCGGGGGGGTGTCAACCTGTCGGAAACAGTCACTCATATTATCACCTCTTGTACCTCCTGTATCAACCATCACTTTCCAGGTCCCTCCTTTGCCTGCAACACTTGCAGTGCAAATCTCCAATCCCTGGGACCTCTTCATGGTGTTCACGGGAGCCATCATCTGCCGGGTCGTCCACTGGTCCTCACTGAGAGCACATACAAGAATCAAAAATACCGCTAAGTTATTTGGTTAACTTAGGGACAAGTTTCCTGAGCTTGAAATGTCCATAGCCGGCTACATCCATTAGCCTGGTTTGGACCAAAGAGGGCACTAGACCTTTCGAACACACCTCACATACCTCTGACGTCTGGGGAATCTCTGGCCGGTTCAATGAACGCTGTACCTTGCCATACCGCAAGTACACATCCGCCTTCGCTCCAGACTCGTTGGTATCCGTGGGTGCTTGCACACGAGGCCTCTCTTCATGCCCAGAGCAGACCTCTGCTATCGTAACCGCATGTTTCTCGTCGGGAGAAGAGTCAGGAGACACTGCTAGAAAACTGTCGATCTGCGGGTGAGAGGACAAATTAAACATGTTTAATTCCGAACCTGTCCGTACCTGGATATTACCACTGCCTGCTATCACCTCTGACCTTGCTGTTTCGGCTGACTCGTCCGCGACCTTGGGAAGATTGTTGCTCCAATCTGTCACCAAGTCGTTGGCTAGTACTACGTCAATCCCAGCTATAGGCAAGGCATCGACTACTGCCAACGCACATGTGCCGCTGAAGTAAGGCGAGTCGAGATGTACCGGCACTAAGGGGGCGATGTACTGCGTCCTAGGAAACCCAACCAGGACAACCTGTTGTCTCCCTTCCACACTTACTCCCTCGGGCAACGAGTTTCTCACGATCAGGGACTGGGCTGCTCCACTATCTCTGAGCACTACAACAGATCTACCAGTATGATCACTCGTTACATACCCGCTTGAAGTGTGAGGGGAAAACAATCTTGGTCCTTCCTGCGTCGCCGTCGACTGGCTTCCTGCTGGTGGTGTAACACAGCTCATCATCATCACCTCCCTACGTGCGCCGCCACCTCTTCTGCCTCGGCACATAGCAGCTACATGCCCTTTCTGCCCACAAGTCCAGCACACCACATTCCTCCTTGGACTACGGTGTTTCGGACTGCTAGGACTCGTCCTTCGAGGGTTACTTGGGGGCGTCTTCTTAGCGCTTTGTGGGACGGGTCTTTCCTCTTCGTCATGAGGTCTGTCAAACCGGCGCTGGTAATTCCTCGGGACGTACTTAGCAGACGGCCTATGAGTCAGGATGTATTCCTCAGCCATGGTGGCTGCCGCACTCAAGGTCTCCACCTGCTGCTCCTCTAAGTACGTCTTCAGGTCTCCAGACAAACAATCCTTGAAGTCCTCTAGCAGTATGAGCTGCTCGAGGTCTTCTTTGGTCTCCACCTTCCGAGAAGCACACCATTCCTGGAAAAGTCGCTCCTTGATAGTGGCGAATTCGGTGAAAGTGTGTTCTGAGGTCTTTTTCAGGTTTCTGAACTTCTGCCTGTACGCCTCAGGTACCAATTGGTACGCCATGAGCACCACTTTCTTCACCCTGTCGTAATCGCCGGAGTCGTCAAGGGATAACGTGGAGTAAGCGATTTGGGCCTTCCCAGTCAAGACTGACTGTATCATGATGGCTCAATTCTCCCTTGGCCACTCCAAAGAGGCAGGGACTTTCTCGAAGGCTGCGAAGAACTTCAAAACTTCTCTCTCATTGAATTTGGGGACCATTTTGATGTTCCTTACCGGATCGAAACTGCTGGCTTCCATCGTTGGCCTCCGACCACCTAACCGTAATACTTCTAGCTCATGTTATCTCTCTCTTTCCTCTCTGTCTCGTCGTTCTTGTCTGTCTCGTTCTTCTCTTTCTCTCTCTCGTTCTTCTCTTCTTTCTTCTCGTTCTAATTCTAAACGCCTCATCTCTAATTCTTTATCTTGTTTCTCTCTTTCTATTTCTAATTTCTTCCATTCTATCTCACGATTTATCTCTAAGGTGCGCATTTTGACTGTAAGCAAGCTAATATTCAGCTCACCTGCATCACTGTCAATGTCACTACCTTTATCTTCCTTTTCAGTGGAAGCAACTTCTTCACTTTCCTTGGTACCTAGTGCCTCACTTTCTTGTTTTTCTTCGGCCTTCAAATGCCGGTGAACCTTGGATAAGATCTCTACACGGGAATCACTGGCACGGATCTTTATCTCTAGGTAGGCACTGACTAGCACAAGTTCCGGTTTGCTCAGATATTTTAATCTGGCAAGACTGTCCTCTCTGTTCAGAAAAGCCTGAACATCGTCCAGATCATCGATGGTAGCTTTTTCTGCCATTGTCACAGATGGAACACTTAGCCCTTAACACACCGCTCAACTTTAGCACTTAACGCACCGAGTACTGTTCTACGTCAATATTGCTCTTTATCGCACCTGGCGCCTCACTTGCCAATATTGCACGTAATTACTTCGGGCACCGCACTACACAATATCGCACTGAATCACAGCGAACACTTCGCTCTACAATATTGCACTGAATCACGCCGAGCACCGCACTACACAATATTGCACTTAATCGCTTAATCACAGCGAGCACCGCACTGCACAATATCGCACTTTGTCACTCTTAGCACCGCACAGGACGTATAACGTCCCAATCGTCACACACAGGGGGAATTATATACAGGGATTACGCCATTTCACCACCCCTGTCAAACATACTTAACAAGGGGACGGATCCCGCTGGGGATGCCAATTATGTTACGGCCCTCTCGGGTCGCAACTGGGTTCGTACTCTGATGTAGTTAGAGGGAAGGGTATCCGGCCCATCAAGGGATGAGATCCGTGATACAAGTAAAATAAAAGGGGAAGGGAAAGAAAGGCAAAAACTTAAGATTATAATTACCTTCACCAATAAGTAAAATATAAAAGTTACACAGGGGGAGGGGTATTAACACTACACAGGGGAAGTATATACACGGTCGTCTTCTCCTGAAGACGCTGGATCCTCTCGGTGCCAAGTCCTCGGTGCTCTCGTGGTCTCTTGATGAATCCTTCGATCAAGCTGAGTCTACCCCGGAAACAGGCCAGCCAAAACACAGTTCCACTGGGGCACCGCCGTGGAGGCCGTCAACCACAAGTCCAGCAAGCTGCTGGCAGGTTCCGGATCAACAACACTGTTCAGGCCACTCCACGAGCGATACTAGGGTAGCGCCCTAGTTAGGAGCCTCGTGTGATACCACAGATCACTCTCCTGTCCACAATACCCCAGTGGTCAATCGTCTCCAGCAGTCGGTCCCGGGTACGACAATCCTTCAACTGCCACTTCACTGGCAGGGTAACACCACAGTGTTCCTCCGGGAGGCGACTCACAGCTGCTGCAGCAAAGCACAAGGTATGGGGACGGCTGCCTTGGGTAGACTCTCTCAACTTCCATCACAGCAGTCCCAGGTCGACTTTGTAAGCAGACACGTCATCAATAACAGGGACACACTAAAGCACCTCACAGGCTCAGACACAAACGCCCGACGTATCCACTCCATAGATGGCGCTGTTGTCTGAGCACCACCTCACCAGAGGTCAGCAGCGGCTGTGTTGTGAGCTGAACCGGACTGGAAACTGGCCCTTGTGGCCAGTACACCTTGTCCTCACCAGGTGTCGTCGTCCATTTGGTGGGGGTTTCGGAAGCTGACCCACAGATGGCGCGGTCGTCACTGCTCCGTGCTCGGACGCTGGATTCGGGTCCGTAACAGGTCCTCTTGGAGAATCCTGCAATCCTCATCTGTCACAACTCTTCTCATCAAATTTGCGTCATCCGCAAACATCGACATGTAGGACTCTACGCCTGTAAACATGTCGTTAACATATACAAGAAATAGAATTGGTCCCAGCACCGATCCTTGTGGTACTCCACTTGTTACTGTTCGCCAGTCCGACTTCTCGCCCCTTACCGTAACTCTTTGGCTCCTTCCTGTTAGGTAGTTCCTTATCCATGCTAGGACCTTTCCCCCCAAACCCGCCTGCCTCTCGAGCTTGAACAGCAGTCTCATGTGCGGTACTGTATCAAAGACTTTTTGGCAGTCCAGAAATATGCAGTCTGCCCAACCATTTCTGTCCTGTCTTATCCTCGTTATTTTATTATAGAATTCCAGAAGGTTTGTTAGGCACGATTTCCCTGTCCAGAACCCATGTTGATGTTTGTTCACAAACCTAATGTTCTCCAGGTGTGCAACCAGTCGTAGCCTAATTATTCTTTCCAGTATTTTACAGGGGGATGCTTGTCAGTGATACAGGTCTATAGTTAAGTGCCTCCTCCCTATCACCTTTCTTGAAGATCGGCACGCCATTTGCCTTCTTCCAGCAACTGGGCAATTCTCCTGACATAAGTGACTCATTAAAGATCATTGCCAGAGGCACGCTGAGGGCCTGTGCTGCTTCTTTTAGTCTCCACGGTAATACTTTGTCTGGTCCAACTGCTTTAGTTGCATCTAGAGTTGTTAACTGTTTCATTACCTCCTCTGCTGTCACCTCTATATCTGATAGTCTTTCATCTAGGGTAACCCCTTCCAACAATGGGAACTGTTCAGGCTCGGTAGTGAACACTCCATGGAAACTGGCATTCAGTGCCTCGCAGATTTCCTTGTCACTTTCAGTATATGCCCCCTCTGTCTTCCTTAGTCTTGTCACTTGGTCGTTCACCGACATTTTTCTTCTTATATGACTGTGTAGTAACTTAGGTTGTTTTTTCGCTTTGATTGCAATATCGTTCTCATAGTCCCTTTCCGATGTTTGTCTTATGTTAATGTAATCGTTCCTAGCTCTGTTGTATCTGATCCTGTTGTCCTCTGTTCTTTGTCTTCTGTACTTCCTCCACTCCCGCATGCTGGCCATTTTTGCTTCCTGACACTGTCTATTAAACCATGGGTTATTATATTCCTTCTTATTTTTTCCCTTTACCGTTGGTATAAATCTCTCTTCGGCCTCCTGGCATTTCTGTATGACTAGGTCCATCATATCTTGGACTGTTTTTCCTCTAATTTCTTCCTCCCACTGCACTTCACCCAGATAGTCCCTTATCCTCATATAGTCCCCTTTCCTGTAGTCAGCTCTCCTTTCCCAGATCTCTTGTCCCATGGTCATAAGTTTGAATTCCAACATGTAGTCAAAGACTAGGACACAATGGTCACTGGACCCTAGAGGTATTTCATGCTCTAAATTCTCGATATCTTCTACGTTCTGGGTGTGTGTGTGTGTGTGTGTGTGTGTGTGTGTGTGTGTGTGTGTGTGTGTGTGTGTGTATGTGTGTGTGTGTGTGTACTCACCCACCTAGTTGTACTCACCTAGTTGTGCTTACAGGGTGTTGAGCTCTGGCTCTTTGATCCCACCTCTCAACCGTCAATCAACTGGTGTACAGGTTCCTTAGTGTATTGGGCTCTATCATATCTACACTTGAAACTGTGTATGGAGTCAGCCTCCACCACATCACTTCCTAATGCATTCCATTTGTCAACCACTCTGACACTAAAAAAGTTCTTTCTAATATCTCTGTGGCTCATTTGGGCACTCAGTTTCCACCTGTGTCCCCTAGTGCGTGTACCCCTTGTGTTAAATATCCTGTCTTTATCTACTCTGTCGATTCCCTTGAGAATCTTGAATGTGGTGATCATGTCCCCCATAACTTCTCTCATCCAACAAAGTGAGGTTTAATTCCCGTAGTCTCTCCTCGTAGCTCATACCTCTCAGCTCGGGTACTAGTCTGGTGGCAAACCTTTGAACCTTTTCCAGTTTAGTCTTATGCTTGACTAGATATAGAGTCCATGCTGGAGCATTATGTGGTATATAATGTTCTGAAAGATTCCTTACACAAGTTTCTAAAGGCCGTTTTTATGTTAGCCAACCTGGCATATGATGCTGATGTTATCTTCTTGACATGAGCTACAGGGGACAGGTCTGGCGTGATATCAACTCCCAGGTCTTTCTCTCTCTCTGACTCTTGATCGAAGTATTTCATCTCCCAAATGATACCTTGTATCTGGTCTCCAGCTTCCTACCCCTATCTTCATTACATTACATTTGCTTGGGTTAAACTCTAACAACCATTTGTTGGACCATTCTTGCAGCTTGTCCAGGTCTTCTTGAAGCCTCAAGCTGATCTGTGTGTGTGTGTGTGTGCGTGTGTATATGTTTGTGTGTGTGTCCCGCTTGACCAAGCGGGATGGTCACACACACGGGACACACACACACACACAGGTCAGCTTGAGGCTTGTGTGTGTGTGTATTCACCTAGTAGTGTTTTGCAGGGGTTAAGCTTTGCTCTTTCAGCCCGCCTCTCAACTGCCAATCAAGAAACTTTGCCCATTTGTTTCTGCCTCGTGTGGAAATCGAACCCGCGCCACAGAATTACGAGTCCTGCGCGCTATCCACCAGGCTACGAGGCCCCTGTGTGTGTGTGTGTGTGTGTGTGTGTGTGTGTGTGTGTGTGTGTGTGTGTGTGTGTGCGTGCTCGCGTGCGTGTGTTTATTGTGGGGGTGGCACGTTGGTGGGTGGGGTTAACTGGTGGAGGGATGGAGGGAGAGGGAGAGAGGAAGTGAAAGGGAGAGAGGGAGTGAAAGGGAGTGAGTGAGAGGGAGTGAGGGGGAGAGAGGGAGAGCGAGGGAGAGAGGGAGAGAGGGAGATAGGTAGAGCAGGGGAGAGCGGAAGAGCGGGGGGAGAGAGGAAGGAGGGCAATCAGGTGGGTGAGGAACGAAAGGTCAGTCCCAAGGGTGAGGGATGAGGTTGGAGGTAGGCTGGTTTGTGCGTGCGTGTGTATGTGTTTACATTGGCGTGTTATGTGGCTAGTCGGTGGCGGTGTAATGTAACACACAGGTGTGAAAAAACTAGTACTAAGCTGAGACTCTCGAGCTACTTTTTCGTATTTTATTTTTTGTCCCCTAACTCCCCTTGCCACTTCGGGGGGGTATAGGGTTTTTATGTAGCTTCGGAGCCCGATCCCCCGGGCCACAGGGCATGGCGAGACGGACCCCTAAGCATACCTAATACCCTAACACACACAAACTAAATTAAACATATATGGCAGATCTCATCACACCCACAAGAGTTAAGATGATACTAATAATACATAATAATAACCTGAAAATAAACAAAAACATTAATGGAAAATTCTTTTGTATTTGGTTTTTTCTATATGGGACACAGCACACATAGGTAGGGGTGCACAGTATAACATGTAAAAAAAAAGAACAAACAAACGCTGAAGGCCAAAGCAGCAGGCTGCCCAATCGGCAGGGATGATGATTTGACGTCGGCATACATGGAAAACTAGACACAGTGGATGCTCCTAACTAGGCCCCGGAGCGGGAGGGTTATCATGTATGCGCATGGGGTCCCTCCGGACGCCGCCTTATCTACTCGCGGGCTCTGCCAGGTCATCCACCCTCTTGTGAGACGCCATTAGGAGAAGTGGTACTCCAGATGACGAAACTGCTTAGATAGTTGGCTACCAGCTGACTTGGCTGCGGTTCACCTAAGCGTGACTATAGTTACCCTTATGCACCCTGTGCACAGTGACCCCGGGGCTAGGGGGGCCTGCCCCTTGACGTGGCCTTGGACCATATTCTGTATATAGAATATGTCCAGGTCAGGGCCTTCACGGAGCAAATCTCGAGATCGCTCTTGGTGAGACCCATACCTTGTAGACCACGCGCACTCTCCTTGCACCATCCACCTCTCCAATTAAGGGTTATTGAGGAGGCGGATACTGTAGGCTTACCGGTATACTCCCGGACCTTCTGCAGGATCTCGGGGGTGCCGTATTTGTCGCACTTGCTCTGATGTGGACGGGAGAGTGGGAAGTTATCAGCTGAGACCTGGGTGTCTAATATGAAGGCCTCATCACCTTTGCAAGCTATAATATCTGGCTTGCAGAAGGTCCCTCCGTCTGGTATACGGACCTCACGCTCCACCTCAAAGCCTCTTTGCCGCAATCGGCCAGCTACGAACCGGGTGATGTCGTCGTGACGTTTCACCCGAGCCCCGTGTGTCTTATGGCAGGCCTGGGATATGTGGCCCAGGGTTCCTGGTTTCCGACAAGCGTCACAGAGACCAGAAGCCTCGGGTCTACCCCTAGCCGCCCTAGACGGCGTGGCTACAGCGTTTGCCCTAATTTGGACGGCGTGGGCAAAATCTCCCCCGCGTAGCAAACGGGTACCGGACGCAACCCACTTGTGACAGGATGGGACCTCACAAGAGGAAGCGAGGCCGGCGCCGTCGACCATGCTGTACAGTTTTGCCCTCCATCTTCTAGCGCACTCGGTCGTCCTGCTGGATGGCGTTCCAGCGGCCGTGGTCGGGTCTACCCACCGGCGCATTCTCGCTTGGAATGCGGGTAGGAGAGCCGCTGCCACCACCACTGGGTCCGCTGATCCGGTCAGCGCCCCGAGCCGCTTGTTCTTTTGTAGCCGGATCGATGTGGCAAAGTCGGGTATCCCTAGTCCACCGTCCTTGACGTCGGCGTGGATAAAGGCGTTGGGGGTGTCATGGGGCAGCCGCAGCCAGCCACGAGTGGCGTGTCGCAGCCGCCGGTCCAACCTCGCCAACTCCGTTTTAGCCACGTGTCCGAGGACAAGGCGGTGGTTCATTTTGGGGATTAGGTGGTGCTTTAGTAGGTATAACCTCTGTTGGGGTTTGAGCGGCGCCTTGGTGATGTTGGTCAGGCCGTCCTCAAACAGGGAACCATAGGATAAGCGTCTGCCCCCGGCTCCGATTAGTATCCCTAAGTACTTGTACTCGTCCGCCACACTCATAGTACCGATTGCATCGTCTCCGACATAATATGCCTTCCTGGTGGGGACATGCCATGTCTTTCGATGCGCATCGATCGCTATGCTCAGCGTCCGGCATTTTGCGGCGTTTACTTTGAGACCAGAGCCCCGCAGCGTGCGGCAAATACTGGTTATGAGTGTCTGTAGTCCGGCAGCCGTTTCCGCTGCCACAACCAGGTCGTCGGCGAACGCCAGCGCTGATACCTTTTCGCCGCCCAGACCAACCCCTAGCCCCAGGTCTTTAGCCCTGGTAATTGCCTCATCAATTATCAGGTTGAAAAGAAATGGAGACAGGGGGTCACCCTGTTTCACCCCCCCTAGAGTCCAAAGTTAATTATTATATCAGAAGCACTGTACACCTTGTATGACTGACTTTGAGAGGTACTCACCTCCAAGTAAGCATCCCACAGTGCAAATAGGTGATTTATGAAGCGATGTCCGCCTTAATTGACGTCCCTGTAGGCCTGAGCTCCTCTCCACGTGGTGGTCCAAATTTTTCCCTTCTCAGCCAGCTGGTGCCACTGTCTTGCCACAATCTCGTTCTTTTTCAATTTTTTTCTTATCCAACGTTATAAGAATTCACTATGATGCGTTATCAATGCGTTGCTGTACCCTTCATATGACCAAAAACTATGTTTTGGGCTCACTGGTACGTAAATATCCCGAGAATACTGAACTAATTCGTGGACCGCTGTCCTAGACTTGTGCCTTCCCTGGCTGTTTGGCAAGGTGTTAAGATGATTTACAGTGATTAGTATAATGTATTACAGATAGTTTTAATAATAGAGACATACATATAGGGTGTGTGTGAAGAAGGAAATGAAGAGTGTGTTCGGGGGTGGGGGAGATCAGGAGGATGTGAGGTGGAGACCTGGGCGCTACAGGTTCACCTCATCTAACGAAATAATACCAAAATATTATATAAATTTAAATTTAAATAACGTTACCTCCTTTACTATTCATTCTACAAAATTAATTTGTAAATACATTGTAATATATAATTTGTATGAGTTGCATATATATAAAGCATTAACAAATAAATTTCTCCCCGATGTATATAGTATTTGGTAATTGTTATGTTTCTTGTTTTATATAAACACTGAAGACCCACTACAGATCCCAGCTTCTCTGCTTTAGTACACACGTATAAGTTAGGGGTTAGGGAGCCGGTCGGCCGAGCGGACAGCACACTGGACTTGTGGTCCCGGGTTCGATCCCGGGCGCCGGCGAGAAACGATGGGCAGAGTATCTTTCACCCTATGCCCCTGTTACCTAGCAGTAAAATAGGTACCTGGCTGTTAGTCAGCTGTCACGGGCTGCTTCCTGAGGGTGGAGGCCTGATCAAGGACCGGACTGCAGGGACACTAAAAAACCCTGAAATCATCTCAAGATAACCTCAAGATAGATAGTATGATAGTTATTTACATAATTTGGATAGTTCAACCCTCCTAGTAGGCCAAATGTCTGTTTTGTGTTTGCATCTGCCTCCACCCCATCACTCCTTACTGTGTACCATTGTTTATCTACTCTGACGATTAAAAATTTCTAATGTTTCTGTGGCTCGTTTGGGTACACAGTTTCCTCCTGTGTCTCACTGTGCATGCACCACCCGGACAAAATAGTCTTGTATATGCACATATCAATTTCCGTAGGAATTTTGTATGTGGTAATCATGTTTCCCCTTACTCTGTCTTTCAGGTACGGACGATTAAATTCATTTAATCTCTCCTCGTAACTAATTCCTCGTAGTTCTGGTACTATTCTAGTGGCATACCTTTGAACTGTCTTCAACTTAGTCTTGCGCTTGGCTAAATATTGACCACACCAGAGCCACAATCTTGGATGGGTCTGACATGTGTGATATTGAAAGTTTTGAATGATTATTTACACAAATTTTGAAAGCCAGTTCAGCAGCATTTGATAGCTGGCCAATATATGAAAATTTCCTTGTGATGTAGGCTTTACAAGACAGTTTTGTTGTGATTTCGAGCCCAGATATTTTTCTCTACCTGATTTATGATGGATTTTATATCGCGTTTAGTACCATATTTCGGATCTACTCCCTTCACCTAGTTTTATTACTTTGCACTTACTTGAGTTAGCCATTTGCTCGGCGTTTCATTTCTTTCTTTCAGGTCAATTTGTTGTCTTGTGCTATCTTCCTCTGTCTTAATCTTCCTCATAACTTGTACACCCTCAACAAACATTGAAAGGAATGAGTGTATTTCCCCTGTTAGATCATTTGCATATCTATGAAAATGTAATTTGCATTCACTTGTGTGTGTTATCTCCACACAATTATTGTATGTTCACGGCTTTATAATTGTGTGTTTATATATTTGGCACCCATTAATATCTTACAAACTACAACAATAAACGTCACTAACTTTACAAAAAGTTAAGTAAATTCGCAAAATCTGTAAATAAAAGCTGGAATGTTATCATCTAATATGCCGAGAGATTGGCTCCTCATTATTTCCTAAATAATTCATCAAGTCTCCATGCACTTATGCAAGCATCTACCTCAGTTTCATTGTAAAATTTTACTCTTAAATCTAATCTTACCCTATTCCATTTATATTTTAATTTTATTTGTATTGATCTATGTCATTTATTGAAATCAATTATTGATCTCATTTTTGTTCTTTTAATTAAGTTCATACTAATTATAAGTTAAAACTAAGCTTAATAAAATTTATTATCTTTAAGATTATTTTACTTTACAATTATCATTTGTCAAATTTTTTTATATATTCATCTTGACAGTCTCTACTGATTTTTTGTTCTCTCCGCCAAACTTGTGTATCCTCCATGGCTATCTAGTGACCTTAATTCTACCTCTAATTGTTTCAATTCCTTGTTTGCTTGCATTTATTGTTGTGTCTTGCCATAATTATTCTCTAATTTAGCAGACTCAATACTTTGTAAGCTCTTATTGTATTGTTATATTATTATATTGTGTTTTGCTATAATTACTTCCTATTTTACAGCAGATTTGTTTTTCATCTGTTCATGTAATTGCTTATCTTATTGTATTGTGACATTCTTTTCTATATTGATATATATTTTCTGTCTATTGTTACTTACAGTGTACCTGAGAGTACCTGTAAGCAATCTACCTCATTTTTCATTTTTGCTCATTTTTTTTGGTATTGCTTAGTCTTGTTTATATTTTTGTTTTGTATATCTATATCTTGTATTTTGTATAGTCCATGTTTATATGTTTTTTTCTTTAATCTCATTCATTACCTAGGTTTCCTAGCCTAGCCATACTCCCTTACTCCATTGTACCCCTGTAAGCCCCTTTTGTGTTTGTTTGGTACAGTATTGTGTACATTTATTTCTTTTTGTTTTTCTTGTTTTTCCGGCAATCAGCTTTTTTTTATGCATTCAAGTATAGACCCAGAACTTAACCTCTTATCCACTATCTATGACAATAATCACTTTAATGATCTAAATTGCAGATATTTTGCAGCACATGATGTAAACAATGTATTAACTCATAATCACAATATCTCTGTAATCAATTTGAATGTTAGATCCCTAGGCAAACACTTCGATGATGTTAGTGCCTTGATTGAAGCTATTGACAACAATTTCTCTTTTATTATACTTACTGAAACATGGTTGAAAGATGATACTACTCAACTCTTTAACATGCCTAACTACTCAGCAATCCACAACTGTCATCAACTTCAGAGAGGTGGTGGCACTGCTCTTTACTACCACCAAGAACTAACATGCTTAAAAGAAATTAGAACTAGAGACTGCTATGGGGAGTATATCTTCGCCAGCTTCAGAGTCAAGGGTGCCGAGTCTATCCTGTCTGTGGGTGCAGTTTATAGAATTCCTAGCACTGATGTGTCCGAATTCAACTCAAACCTTAGAAATCTAATACTTGATAACAGACTGAACAAAAACCACCTAATTATCGCAGGGGACTTTAATATTGACCTCTGCGAGCCAGAACACCCTACTGCTGTTAGCTTCCTCAACTGTATGAATTCCTGCTTCCTCATACCCTTAATCACTAGACCTACTAGAATCACTGATAGCACTGCCACGACTCTTGATCACATCTGGACAAATATAACCTCTCCGCTTACTTCAGGTATAATCACCGATAGCACTACAGACCATTACCCCACATTTCTCTTAACTAACATTAGCAAACCACCTCTTGAGTCAAGAGAGATACGTTTTAGACTACACAATGAAACTGCTATAGACAATTTTATAACTGCTACTGATAATGTCAACTGGGAGTCCGAGTTAGGTAACATAGAGGACATCAACCTAGCAGTTCAATCTTTTCTTCAAATAACTCTTAGCCTTTATAATACCCACTGTCCTATGCTTACAAAACAAGTCACAACCAAAAGGCTTAACAATCCTTGGCTTACAAAGGGAATACTTAAATCTATTAATAAAAAACATGACCTTGAGAAGAAGTATAGGTTAGGGATTGTCTCCAAAGAATTCTCAAAGAATTACTCATTATTGCTATCTAAGATAATTAGACGAGCCAAAACTAAATACTACGAAGATAAATTTACCCAAATAAAGAGCAACATTAAACAAACATGGAGAACAATTTCACAAATATTGGGATCAAAAAAGTCTTTAAATAACAAACCGACTCTCCTGTCTAATAACGATGGTCAGCTTTCAGCCTCTGATTCTGCTATTGAGTTCAATAGGTTCTTCTCTTCCATTGGTTCATCCCTTGCTAATGATATTCCATCTTCCAGTACTGACATTAAGGACTATCTTACAGGGAACTATCCCCAGTCTCTGTACCTAAAGCCTATTAATTCCATTGACGTCAATGAGATAATCCTTTCCCTTAAAACCAAGTCTGGTGCCCTTGAGGAGATACCAACTTTAATCTACAAAAAAGCCTCCAGATCTTTAGCCCCTGCTATTGCTTTCCTCTTCAACAAGTCACTTGAACTCCAAACCTTTCCAGATATTCTAAAAAAAGCGAGAGTAACGCCTGTCCACAAATGTGGTGATCTCACAGATGTTAACAACTACAGACCTATATCAATCCTGCCAAACTTGTCAAAAATTTTTGAAAAACTAATCTATAAGCAGCTTTACTCATATCTAGCCAAACTCAATATACTTAGCCCTTGCCAATATGGCTTCAGGCCCAAAAAAAGCACTAACGATGCACTTATTAGTATGCTTAACTCGATTCATACAGCTCTTGATAAAAATGAGTTCCCTGTTGGGTTATTTGTGGACCTGCATAAAGCTTTCGATACTGTCAACCACCAAAACCTTCTTCTTAAATTACATCATTATGGTGTCAGAGGACACTCCCTACAATACCTCAAATCCTACCTTACTGACAGGCTCCAATGTGTTTCTGTGAATAATGCAATTTCGCCCACCCTACCCATCAACATTGGTGTTCCCCAGGGCAGCATACTTGGCCCTCTCCTCTTTCTCATCTACATTAATGACCTTCCAAATGCCTCCCAACATCTCAAACCAATCCTATTTGCTGACGACACAACCTTCATTTACTCCAGTCCTGATCCCCTTGCTCTAAATGCCACAGTAAATACTGAGCTAAATAAAGTCCATCTGTGGCTAACTGCCAACCAACTCACCCTTAACATTGACAAAACTTTCTATATTCTGTTTGGCAATAAATCCTCTAATCAAATAAATCTCAAAATAAACAATACCCAAATTTGTAACAAATTAGATGGCAAATTCCTTGGCATTCTCATTGACCACAAGCTGAATTTCCAGGGACACATTCTAAACATATCAAAAAAAGTTTCAAAAACTGTGGGCATTCTTTCTAAGATCAGATATTATGTACCACGCCCTGCCCTGGTGACTCTCTATTACTCCCTTATCTATCCTTATCTCAACTATGGTATTTGTGCTTGGGGCTCTACTACCCAAAATCACTTACGTCCTCTAATTACTCAACACAAAGCTGCTATTAGGACAATATCCAATTCTGGCCCCAGACATCACTCGGTACCCCTATTCAAATCCCTGAATATGTTAGACATTAAGTCACTGCACATTCTCTCATGTGTACTATACATATACAAAACGCTAAATTGTAATGCCAATCCTGATCTCAAAAGCTTCATAGAAGGTTGTAACAGAACCCATGAGCACCACACCAGAAATAAATACAGTTTTGATATTCCTAGAGTACGACTTAATCAAACCAGAAATGCTCTACAAATCAAGGGGCCCAGGATGTGGAATGACCTTCCCAACCATGTTAAAGACAGTACCTCTCTCAACCAGTTTAAGTTAAAAACGAAGCTATACCTAATAAATTCCCTGTAATCTACCTTACCTCTCTATTGTCAACCCATGTATGTTTTTTGTTTTTTTTTTGTTTTACAAATCAACGCTGTTTTAATGTAATTTTCTGTAATAATTTGTAATTGTATTTGTGCTGTTTTTTCAACAATGTTCCCCCCTCTTTTATCTCTATTTTTATTTGTACTCAACGCATTTTTTTCTTTTTACCCATTAGTTTTAAGCTTTAGTCAGTAGTGTTTTTTCCTGCCCGAAACGCTTTGCGTAATAGTGGCTTTAGGCATTGTATGTACTAGCTCCTATCTATAAAGCCAACAAACTTTGTAAAATCTCTTTATGTATGTACCTTTGCCTAAATAAAAATTATTATTATTATTATTATTATTACTTTTTTTTTAGATATATACAAGAGTTGTTACATTCTTGTACAGCCATTGTACAGTATGCGTAGCGTTTCGGGCATGTCCCTGGAATACGATCCCCACCGTGAAGAATCGTCAAATTCTTGCTTTCTCTGAACAGCTACAGTTTTGTAGGAAATATTACGATTCAAATACCTAACAAAAATCACATTTTCCAGTCTTTAATACACTTTCGGGCTCCCGGCAAGCAAGGCAAGCAAGAAAAAACTTGCCCCTTGTGCGCTTAGCGTTTCGGGCGATCTAGTTGAAATTGAAATTGAAATTGAAATAAGTTTATTGAGGTAAAATACACACAAAGGGATGAGGTAGCTCAAGCTATTCTCACCCCATTCAGTACAACGTGTTAATATATACATAGACACACATCACAAATAAACATATTACCAAACATTCTGAGAGGTAAACATATACATTTCCTCCTTCACAAGTAGTATGTTATCAGACGTACACACAAATACTTTGCGATCTAGTGACAACACCGAAAAGTGTATACTGTTTTCACTATCCTGACATTAATTTTCGATGTACGTATTTCATTTTTGTGTTCACAATAGAATGTTCTAAAAGAACATACGTATAAAATGTCACCAAAGCATAAGTTAGACCAGCAACAAATAAAGAACTACGTCGATCACTAGCCGTGAGCGCCAAACAGCGAGGAAATGTTTCTACTCATTGCAGGGTTGTCAACTCCACACTTGTCCTACAGCGTTAAATTTGGTATTTCTGAGATCGCAATAAAATTCCCTATGAGTACATTTGCATATAAATGTAGAATCATGATCGCGGCCCACCCGCAAGCGGTGTTGGAAGTGGCTGAAGTGTTACAGTTACCACACACCCAACGGCCCATCGGTGAAACCCCTATTGAAAAGTGTACTCTTTTTCACTGTTCTGACATTAATTTTCGATGTATGTAATAAATTTTTGTAGCAATGTGTTCGCAATAGAATGTTCTAGAAGAAGATAAGTATAAAATGTCACACAAGGATGCATCAAACCAGCACCAAATAAAAAACTACGTCGATTACACTCCTCGTCTCAACAATGTACAAGAATGTAACAACTCTTGTATATATCTCAAAAAAAAAAAAAAAAAAAAAAAAAAAAATACAATGGTCTTACTCCGCGATGCAATGCCATGCCGTTCTCCCAAATAAGCCATGCGGCTCTTAGAGAAAACGAAAATTTCATGGCACGTATTTTTAAACTATCCACAAGTCGATCGGATAAAAAATTGATTACATAAAAATATTTTTTCCTGTGACTCGTAAGCGAGTCCGTTACGCAGACTCAAAAGAAAAATTGGCAATGCTCTCGAGCGCCACGAACGCTCTAATGTTAAAGTTAAATAAAGTTAAAGTTAATAATGAAGAGAATAATTTTAGCTTTCTGTGTGGATCATACAGAATGTTAATCATGTTACGACCCTGGGTTCTCCAGTGGAAACCAGAGGTCAAAACTTGAGCTATTAAACTTTCTGGTAGTACAGTTGAGTGCATCACGAACGGCAATTGTTTGTATCTTCCCTGCCAGACGTAAGACTATTATTGTTTCTCAAAGAGCATTTAAAGACTGAGCTGGGGGTTGATTATTAAATAATAACATAGGCACCAACTTTGCTTACTAATACTTTCTAATCATTTGTAAAGTAACAATACGTTGCATAGGGGAAGATCTTTAATGTGCTTAGCTGCACGATCAATTAGGCTCCTTCCGGCACCACGACATGGGAGGCCTAGCTGGTTGCTAGGAGGTTCTCTGGCTGGCGTTCGTGCGGACGAGACCTACTCTGTGGCTGCACCCCTAATCTCCTCCCTTCTCCTCTTACTTATTTCCCTTACCCTAAGTTCCTGTACCATTAAGTTAAGTATTGTATGGTGTTAAGTGTGCCTACTCTGGTAGTAAATATTGGTGAGACCTGGGGATAGTATTTGCCAGTGTTTTGGGTACCCCTAAGTGTTGTGTTTTGTATTAGGGTCCCACGTGGTATCACTACCCTAAGCTGCATCCAGCTTCAGTGCTTATCCAGTAGTACTTACCCTAGCTTGTTATTAGTGTAAACCTTGTATCCTGCCTATGTGGACCAAGGCTTTTAACGTAAGATAGTGTGGTAAAGTTATTATTATTATTGTTATTGGTGTGAGTGTATATGGGGGGTTGTTAAGGGGTTAATAAATAAGTACATGAATTACAGAGTATCCCTTCTTCCTGTGTGGGAGCGCATTGATCAACCCTTAGACTAACATATATGGTCTAGTAGCAAGTTATTACTACTGTGGATAGTTTATTTTGGGGGCCGGGCCTTTTAGCTCTCCCATATTTGATACTCTGTCTTCTAACTACCCTTACCCCATAATAGTACCAGTTCCCCATAGCAAGCCCACACACACATATTATTTATAACAAGTGGTTGGCCAGTCCGGGAGGAACATTATAAGTGTAAAAAATTAGATTCTTGAGTGCCAAAACTAAATTTTTTTGTTTTCCGCAGAACGGTTGTGTGTTAGCCTAGGGTCCAGCTCATCTAGCAAAGGACATTCTTGCACTGACTGGACACCTATTTGGATCCCTTCACGATTAAGGTTAGTGTGGCCTTGTGTTAGGGGCCGTGCAAATTTTTGTTTTTTTTTCCAATTTTTATTTTTTAATTTTTTCTTTGGCTGGGAGCTAAAATTGTTAGTGATGTCATCTGAAATGCAGAGACTGGCAATGGAGCCTTCAGTGGTAGAGATAAAGAAACTTAAAAAGTCTAATTTAGTATTGTTAGGCAAGGAATTTGGCCTAGAATTAAATGACGCGGATAAAAAGTGGACTTTGGTGAATGAAATATTACAACATTGTATTGATGAAGAACTATTGGCAAGTGATACACCTTTAAGCCAGCCTAGCCAAGTAGAAAGTGCAGCTCATAAGGATAGAGAATTAGCTCTAGAGTTAGCAAGAATAAAATTAGAGGAGCAAAGACTCAAAACCGAGGAGGCTAGAATTAGAGCGAATGCCACTGGACCTCCACCTGCCGGGGATTCAAACCCCAGGCATTATGAGAAAAAGCATAATTTGCCTGAATTTTCCGAGTCAGACCCTGAAAGGTTTTTCAACCATTTTCAGAGATTGGCCATGTCCATGAACTGGCCAAAGGAAGAGTGGGTGAAAATCCTACAGGGAAGACTTAGGGGTAAAGCACAAGATATTTTTATAAACATGCCTGACGACGAGTGTTTTGAATATGATAAAGTCAGGGAATGTATTTTGCGGGCATATGAAATTACTCCAGAAGCTCACCGCCAAGTTTATCGCAACCTTAGGCCTACTCACAACCAACCGCTCACTGAATTTGTTAGTGATCAAATTTGATTGTTTGATAGATGGATTCGCTCGGCGAAAGCCGAAACATACGAGGCTCTCAGGAACTTAGTTTTAATGGAGCATTTTATAGATATTATGCCAGAGAATGTTTCACAGTACATTAGAGGAAGGGTAGAGGTAAATTCTAAAATAGGGGATTTGGCCAAGTTGGCAGAAAACTACCAATTGGCGGGCAAAAGGCCCAATAAAAATAATTATACCCCACAGAGTAGCAAAACTTATACCCACAGCCAGTCCAGACCAGCTCATTCTAACCCTTTACCTAATGCACCTTCTGTTTCAGACATAACTAACCCTGTTAAAGTGTCTAGCCCCACGGCACCTAAGGGTGAACCGAAGGGTAACTCTGTTAGTAATGTCTCTTCTCCCCGACGTTTTTGTGGTCACTGTAATCGTCCAAACCACACTATTAGCCGTTGTTGGCAACTGTACCCGAAAAAAAGACCCAATGCTCTAGTTGTGACACAGGGCTTGAGGCTTTCGGAAGGGTTAGGGAGTAAGACCTCCAACCCACAGTGGTTGGACTTGCTTACCCCATTCTTATCGAAAGGGAGACTACTTTTGTCTGAGGGTTCTTCCTGGAAGGACGTGGTGATCTTCCGAGACACCGGTGCCATCCAGACTTTAATTTTAGAGAGTGCGTTGCAAGGTGCCAACACTCTTGACACTGGAGAGGTGGTACTGGTCGAGGGTGTCACTAGTGATACTCGAGCAGTACCCCTCCATAAGGTTACCCTGGAATCTGATTTCCACAAGGGTGTTTGTACAGTCGGAGTCACTTCATACCTACCTTTCCCTAATGTTGATGTAATAGTTGGTAATGATTTAGCAGGGGATAAGGTAGGGGACTCCAGACTGCCTATTATGTTGCCTACCCCTAAGGTTTGCCTGGATCCACCCGCCGCAGAGGATAATGTTGTGTACCCTGCGTGCGCAGTGACCAGGTCTATGAGACTTAAATGTAAGGGCAGCCCTGTGCTTGCCAAGGTGGTAAATCCCGAGGTCACGAGGAGCTTTCCGAGTGGTGAAAACCAAGTGGACCTCGCGGACACATTCATGGCCCGACTTGATGACTTGGCCGAGGACATTGTGGAGAGCCTGCCATCTCCATCTACCGAGAGTAGTGGGGAGGTGGAGGAGAACACTGTTGAGCCTCGGCCAATGGCATCTGACCAAGGCCTAGATGCCTCCTTGAGTGAGTTACAGAAAGCTGACCCCACTCTTGCAGATTGTCATGAGACAGCCGTCTCTATGGAGGAAATTGTAGACGCAGCAACTGGGTACTACTACAATGATCGGATTTTGATGAGAAAATGGAGACCACAGAGTGCTCCCTTGTCAAATGAGTGGGAGGTAGTCCACCAGGTTATGTTGCCGTACTGCTATAGAGAAAGAGTTTTGGCAGCTGCTCATGATGATCCTATGGGGGGACATCAAGGTATAAATATTACGTATCACAAAATTTTAAAGTATTTTTTCTGGCCCAAGCTGAAAAGCGATGTGGCAAAATTTTGTAATGCGTGTATTGTTTGTCAACTGGTTGGGAAACCAAACCAGACTCCATCTAAAGCTCCTCTAAAGCCTATTGTCGTGCCAGAGGAACCATTTTCTCATGTGGTAATGGACTGTGTTGGACCATTACCTAGAACTTAGTCTGGTAATATTTACCTAATCACAATGATGTGTATCACTACTCGTTACCCAGAGGCTTTTGCTGTAAGGAACATCCGAGCAAAAACTGTTGTTGCTCGTATGTTGCAATTTTTTTCCACTTTTGGACTGCCTCGGGTCGTGCAAACTGACAATGGTACTAATTTTAAGTCTGATATTTTTGAGAAATTTTGTAAGGAACATGGAATAACTCATAAGGTTTCCAGCCCATACCATCCACAGAGTCAGGGGGTAATTGAACGTTTCCATCTAACTCTGAAGCAGATGTTGAAGACATCGTGCGAGAGTTCCCACACCTTCTGGGATGAGAATTTACCGTATGTTTTGTTTGCGGCTAGAGAGGGATTACAAAGTTCACTGGGTTGTTCTCCTTTTGAGTTAGTCTTTGGCCATAAAGTTCGTGGACCCTTGCAAATGTTACAGGAGAATCTGTTAGGGAACGTAACGTTAACCGAAGGTTCGGCTTTCTTTGCGCAACACCACCAGAGACTCAAGGACTGCAAGGCGGCTGCATTAAAGTATCTTGGCAAGGCCCAAGAAAAGATGAAAGAACGTAACGATGCTAAATCTAAGTTACGGGTATTTCAGCCTGGCGACCCTGTCCTGGTATTAAAGCCTCGACTAGGGAACACTATGTCCCACAAGTACGAAGGCCCCTACATTGTGACAGAAAAGACTGGGGACCTCACGTACAAAGTGAGGCACTCTGACAAACGTAACCAGGTAATGCTCATACATGTAAATCGACTGAAGAAGTTCCAGGGCCCCAGGCCCATTGCACTAACCAATGTTTCCATTTCCAGTGAGAGAGGGGATGATTGTTCTGGGGACCCAACTAATCTCATTTTCAATAATTCTAGTTCTGTGAATGCTGTGGAGGAGGGACTGTCTCATTTGCAGATGGCCCAACGTGAAGAGGTGCAGTCGTTGGTTGATGAATTCTCCAGTCTGTTCGGGGAGGTCCCGACCCAGACTGATGCCATTTGCCATGATGTCGAGTTGACGGACTACACTCCCATTCGCCTTCAACCCTATCGGATGAGTCCAGAAAAGAAGGCCATCGTACGGAAGGAGGTCGACTTCTTGCTCCAGCACGGCCTCATCCGGCCGAGCCAGGGCTATTGGTGCTCGCCCTGCCTTTTGGTCCCCAAACCAGACGGCTCCTGGCGATTATGCACCGACTATCGGCAGCTCAACAAGGTGACCATTGTGGATGCCTATCCGCTGCCCCTCCTCGAGGACTGCATCGACGAGCTGGGAAATGCCAAGTACGTCTCGAAATTTGACCTCTCGAGGGGGTATTATCAAATCCCACTCACTGAACGTGCTAAACAACTAACTGCGTTCGTGACACCCGAGGGTGTTTTTGAGTATCAAGTGTTACCGTTCGGCTTGCGTAATGCTCCTGCCACGTTCCAGAGACTCATGAACTCTCTACTCGCTAAGGTGCCAAATTGTCGGGCGTATTTAGATGATATCGTGCTGTTTGACAGTAATTGGGCTGACCACATGGCTAGGTTACACCAGTTGTTTGCCATCTTGAAAAGGGCAAATCTTACCTTAAATGCTAAAAAGTGTCATTTTGGCCAAGGCACAGTGACGTACCTCGGTTATGAAGTGGGCCAAGGAAAAGTGTTACCTCAGCAAGATAAAATCAGTGCCATTCTGGAGTATCCAGTACTAAAATCTAAAAAGGACGTTCAAAGATTTATCGGTATGTGTGCGTACTATCGACGTTTTTGTCAGAACTTTTCCAGTGTTGCCACTCCTCTCACAGACTTGTTGCGGAAAGCCGTTAAATTTAAGTGGTCATCAGACTGTGCAGAGGCATTTAAAAATTTGAAATTGATCTTAGCTTCCGCCCCAGTGCTTGCTAGTCCAAGGTTCGACCGACCGTTTAAAATTCATGTTGACGCGTCTGACTCGGGTGCTGGTGCAGTGTTGTTGCAAACTGGGGATGATCAGGTGGAACACCCAGTATATTATTACTCTGTGAAATTCGACAAGGCGCAACGCAATTATTCAGTGGTAGAAAAAGAGGCGTTGGCGCTAGTGTTAACATGTAAAAAGTTCGAAGTTTACCTCACAGGTAATATAGTGGAAGTGTACACGGACCATAACCCACTAGTCTTCCTGACTCAGATGAAGGGTAAGAATAAACGCATCCTCAGGTGGGCGTTGTACCTACAGGACTTCAATCTTTCCATTACCCACCTACCGGGCAGACTCAACGTGATAGCCGACGCTCTGTCCCGGTTGCCTGAATAACATTCATCTGAGCCACAGAAAGCCATTTACCAACTGTCATGCTTTAGTTAATTTTTTTTAGGTTCTCCTGTGACATTAAATATTCCGTGTCCAATTTATTTACTTCCCTGTTCTTTTATTTTTTTTGTGTATGTTTTTTTTTTCTTTCAGAGAACTCCTTTGTATTTTTCTTGCAGAGAAATTGTTGTTTTTGATTGATTTTTTGTTTGTCATATGGTTTTTCTTTTTATTCTCTGTATACTCTTACAAAAAAATATGACTACTATTCTAGTAGTCACATTTTTTTTTCTCTGAAGGGGGAGGAGTGTTACGACCCTGGGTTCTCCAGTGGAAACCAGAGGTCAAAACTTGAGCTATTAAACTTTCTAGTAGTACAGTTGAGTGCATCACGAACGGCAATTGTTTGTATCTTCCCTGCCAGACGTAAGACTATTATTGTTTCTCAAAGAGCATTTAAAGACTGAGCTGGGGGTTGATTATTAAATAATAACATAGGCACCAACTTTGCTTACTAATACTTTCTAATCATTTGTAAAGTAACAATACGTTGCATAGGGGAAGATCTTTAATGTGCTTAGCTGCACGATCAATTAGGCTCCTTCCGGCACCACGACATGGGAGGCCTAGCTGGTCGCTAGGAGGTTCTCTGGCTGGCGTTCGTGCGGACGAGACCTACTCTGTGGCTGCACCCCTAATCTCCTCCCTTCTCCTCTTACTTATTTCCCTTACCCTAAGTTCCTGTACCATTAAGTTAAGTATTGTATGGTGTTAAGTGTGCCTACTCTGGTAGTAAATATTGGTGAGACCTGGGGATAGTATTTGCCAGTGTTTTGGGTACCCCTAAGTGTTGTGTTTTGTATTAGGGTCCCACGTGGTATCACTACCCTAAGCTGCATCCAGCTTCAGTGCTTATCCAGTAGTACTTTACCCTAGGTTGTTATTAGTGTAAACCTTGTATCCTGCCTATGTGGACCAAGGTTTTTAACGTAAGATAGTGTGGTAAAGTTATTATTATTATTGTTATTGGTGTGAGTGTATATGGGGGGTTGTTAAGGGGTTAATAAATAAGTACATGAATTACAGAGTATCCCTTCTTCCTGTGTGGGAGCGCATTGATCAACCCTTAGACTAACATATATGGTCTAGTAGCAAGTTATTACTACTGTGGATAGTTTATTTTGGGGGCCGGGCCTTTTAGCTCTCCCATATTTGATACTCTGTCTTCTAACTACCCTTACCCCTTAATAGTACCAGTTCCCCATAGCAAGCCCACACACACATATTATTTATAAAACCAGCACCAAATAAAAAACTACGTCGATTACACTCCTCCTCTCAACAATACAATGGTCATACCCCGCGATGCAATGCCATGCCGTTCTCCCAAATAAGCCATGCGGCTCTTAGAGAAAACTAAAATTTCATGGCACATATTTTTAAACTATCCACAAGTCGATCGGATAAAAAATTGATTACATAAAAATATTTTTTCCTGTGACTCGTAAGCGAGTCCGTTACGCAGACTCAAAAGAAAAATTGGCAGTGCTCTCGAGCACCACGAACGCTCTAATGTTAAAGTTAAATAAAGTTAAAGTTAATAATGAAGAGAATAATTTTAGCTTTCTGTGTGGATCATACAGAATTAATTTTGGTGGTAACATGTATTTATTTTCTCTTTTACTGATCAACTGCATCCAGCAGGACGTTGACACAGATACGTTCTCAAAGTAGTTAACTAATGAATTATATATGTATATAATTCATTAGTTATATATATATATATATATATATATATATATATATATATATATATATATATATATATATATATATATATATATATATATATATATATAACACAGAAGACAATGTCCAACATAACAGGCCAATTACACTGGATTAATCTTTGTGTTTAGATAGGAGATGCCTCGTATGGGCCAATAAGCCTTCTGCAGCCCCTATGTTTATCCCTTATGTATCCCCCCATGTTTTCACCTTCATTGTATTATCACCTGACCTAATGCGGGTATAAAATCAACTAGTATTGTAAGATCTGTTCACTTGAGAATGAACCATGGAGGTTCGAAACGTCGTGCAAATTATACAAATAAGTGTAATACACTCTATAGTAAATCACTTCTTTTCTTCACCTTAAAAGTACGAAAATGAGTTTTGGAGAACTCCTATTTCAATTAAGCCCTGATGCTAAGAAAATAGTTAGAGGGATAGAAGCCCTAAACCAGAAAATAATAAATACAGAATATGCGGTCATATTCAATGAAACATATATATATATATATATATATATATATATATATATATATATATATATATATATATATATATATATATATATATATATATATATATATATATGTCGTACCTAGTAGCCAGAACGCACTTTTTGGCCTACAATGCAAGGCCCGATTTGCTTAATAAGCCAAGTTTTCCTGAATTATTATATTTTCTCTAATATTTTTCTTATGAAATGATAAAGCTACCCATTTCATTATGTATGAGGTTAATTTTTTTTTATTGGAGTTAGAATTAACGTAGATATATGACCGAACCTAACCAACCCTACCTAACCTAACCTAACCTATCTTTATAGGTTAGGTTTGGTTAGGTAGCCGAAAAAGTTAGGTTAGGTAGTCGAAAAAACATTAATTCATGAAAACTTGGCTTATTAACTAAATCGGGCCTTGCATAGTAGGCTGAGAAGTGCGTTCTGGCTACTAGGTACGACATATATACATATATACATATATACATATATACATATATATATACATATATACATATATATATACATATATACGTATATATATACATATATATATATACATATATATATATATATATATATATACATATATACATATATATATACATATATACATATATATATACATATATACATATATATATACATATATATATACATATATACATATATATATATATATATATATGTCGTACCTAGTAGCCAGAACTCACTTTTTGGCCTACTATTCAAGGCCCGATTTGCCTAATAAGCCAAGTTTTCCTGAATTAATATATTTTTTCTAATTTTTTTCTTATGAAATGATAAAGCTACCCATTTCATTATGTATGAGGTCAATTTTTTTTATTGGAGTTAAAATTAACGTAGATATGTGACCGAACATAACCAACCCTACCTAACCTAACCTAACCTATCTTTATGGGTTAGGTTTGGTTAGGTAGCCGAAAAAGTTAGGTTAGGTTAGGTTAGGTAGGTTAGATAGTCGAAAAACAATTAATTCATGAAAACTTGGCTTATTAGGCAAATCGGGCCTTGCATAGCAGGCTGAGAAGTACGTTCTGGCTACTAGGTACGACATATATATATATATATATATATATATATATATATATATATATATATATATATATATATATATATATATATATATATATATATATATATATACACACACATATACATACACTAGTGGCTTTACAAGATTGTAATTACTATCCTATGTTTCCTCACAATTCCAATGTACCTTCTTGTATATAAATAAATAAATAAATAAATAAATATGTACATATATATTTATTTATTTATTTATTTATTTATTTATATACAAGAAGGTACATTGGGTTTGTGAGAATACATAGCATAGTTTTTACAATCTTATAAATCCTCTAGTACGCGCAGCGTTTCGGGCAGGTCCTTAATCTTACATAATTTTAAGAAGGTAAATTCTAGCAGAATTAATAAAATGATAACAAATACATTGCAAGAAAAAAAAAGAGATGAGAGAGATAAGTAAGTATATTAAAGCACATTGGTATATTATAGCTCTGATTGATTACATTGACAGCTTGATAGGTAATGTAAACAAGATTAATAGACACCATACAGCAGATTGACGGCACATATAAGAAGACAGGAATGATCACAATGGTAAAGATGTTCGGATTGGGTACATAAAGATTGGGAGATTGGGTAGCAATAGATACAGTGCAATTTTAAAGCAAAAGGTAAAAAACTATGAAGATGAAATTAGGTAATTTTTAGTATTGTTTTTGAATGACGCAAAAGTTGGAGAGCTTTTCAATTCAATAGGGAGTGAGTTCCATAGATTGGGTCCCTTTATTTGCATAGAGTGTTTACACAGATATATATATATATGTCGTACCTAGTAGCCAGAACGCACTTCTCAGCCTACTATGCAAGGCCCAATTTGCCTAATAAGCCAAGTTTTCATGAATTAATGTTTTTTCGTCTACCTAACCTAACGTTTTCTTCTACCTAACGTAACCTAACCTATAAAGATAGGTTAGGTTAGGTTAGGTAGGGTTGGTTAGGTTCGATCATATATCTACGCTAATTTTAACTCCAATAAAAACAAATTGACCTCATACATAATGAAATGGGTAGCTTTATCATGTCATAAGGAAAAAATTAGAGAAAATATATTAATTCAGGAAAACTTTTCTTATTAGTCAAATCGGGCCTTGCATAGTAGGCTGAGAAGTGCGTTCTGGCTACTAGGTACGACATATATATATATATATATATATATGTCGTACCTAGTAGCCAGAACGCACTTCTCAGCCTACTATGCATGGCCCGATTTGCCTAATAAACCAAGTTTTCCTGAAATAATATATTTTCTCTAATTTTTTTCTTATGAAATGATAAAGCTACCCATTTCATTATGTATGAGATCAATTTTTTTTATTGGAGTTAAAATTAACGTAGATATATGACCAAACCTAACCAACCCTACCTAACCTAACCTAACCTATCTTTATAGGTTAGGTTAGGTTAGGTAGCAGAAAAAGTTAGGTTAGGTTAGGTAGGTTAGGTAGTCGAAAAACAATTAATTCATGAAAACTTGGCTTATTAGGCAAGTTGGGCCTTGCATAGTAGGCTGAGAAGTGCATTCTGGCTACTAGGTACGACATATATATATATATATATATATGTCGTACCTAGTAGCCAGAACTCACTTCTCAGCCTACTATTCAAGGCCCGATTTGCCTAATAAGCCAAGTTTTCATGAATTAATGTTTTTTCGTTTACCTAACCTACCTAACCTAACCTAACCTAGCTTTTTTTGGCTACCTAACCTAACCTTACCTAGATATATAGGTTAGGTTAGGTTAGGTAGGGTTGGTTAGGTTCGGTCATATATCTACGTTAATTTTAACTCCAATAAAAAAAAATTGACCTCATACATAGAGAAAAGGGTAGCTTTATCATTTCATAAGAAAAATATTATAGTAAATATATTAATTCAGGAAAACTTGGCTTATTAGGCAAATCGGGCCTTGAATAGTAGGCTGAGAAGTGAGTTCTGGCTACTAGGTACGACATATATATATATATATATATATATATATATATATATATATATATATATATATATATATATAATGTCGTACCTAGTAGCCAGAACGCACTTCTCAGCCTACTATGCAAGGCCCGATTTGCTTAATAAGCCAAGTTTTCCTGAATGAATATATTTTCTCTAATTTTTTTCTTATGAAATGATAAAGCTACCCATTTCATTATGTATGAGGTCAATTTTTTTTCATTGGAGTTAAAATTAACGTAGATATATGACCGAACCTAACCAACCCTACCTAACCTAACCTAACCTATCTTTATAGGTTAGGTTCGGTTAGGTAGCCGAAAAAGGTAGGTTAGGTTAGGTTAGGTAGGTTAGGTAGTCGAAAAAACATTAATTCATGAAAACTTGGCTTATTAAGCAAATCGGGCCTTGCATAGTAGGCTGAGAAGTGCTTTCTGGCTATTAGGTACGACATATATATATATATATATATATATATATATAGAGAGAGAGAGAGAGAGAGAGAGAGAGAGAGAGAGAGAGAGAGAGAGAGAGAGAGAGAGAGAGAGAGAGAGAGAGAGAGAGAGAGAGAAGAGATAGAGAGAGAGAGAGAGAGAGAGAGAGAGAGAGAGAGAGAGAGAGAGAGAGAGAGAGAGAGAGAGAGAGAGAGAGAGAGAGAGAGAGCATTCATGGCGCTCGAGAGCATTGCCAATTTTTCTTTTGAGTCCCCGTAACGGATTCATTCACGAGTCACGAGAAAAATATTTTTATGTAATCAATTTTTTATCCGATCGACTTGGGGATTGTTTAAAAATATGTGCCATGAAATTTTCGTTTTCTCTAATAGCCGCATGGCTTTTTTGGGAGAACGGCATGGCATTGCATCACAGGGTAAGACATTTGTATTGTTGAAACTAGGAGTGTCATCGATTTAGTTTTTTATTTGGTGCCGGTCTGATGTATCCTTGTGTGACATTTTATACTTATCTTCTTCTAGAACGTTCTATTGCGAACACATTGCTACAAAAATGTATTAAGGACATCGAAAATTAATGTCAGAACAGTTAAAAGAGTATACACTTTTCAATAGGGGTTTCACCAATATGCCACGTGTTGTGTGGTAAGGGTAACACTTCAGCCACTTCCCACACTCTTGCGGATGGGCCGCGTTCATGATTCTACATATATATGCATATGTAATCGTAGGGAATTTTATTGCGATCTTAGTGATACCAAATTTAACGCTGTAGGACAAGTGTGGAGTTGACAACCCTACAATGAGTAGAAACATTTCCTTGCTGTTTGGCGCTCACGGCTAGTGATCGACGTAGTTCTTTATTTGGTGCTGGTCTAACTCATGCTTTGGTGACATTTTATACGTATGTTCTTTTAGAACATTCTATTGCGAACACATTGCTTCAAAAATGAAATACGTACATCAAAAATTAATGTCAGGATAGTGAAAAGAGCATACACTTTTCGGTGTTGCCACTAGATCTCTAGAAACGCTGAGCGCACAAGGGGCAAGTTTTTTTCTTGCTTGCCTGGAGCCCGAAAGTGTATTAAAGACTGGAAAATGTGATTTTTGTTAGGTATTTGAATCATAATATTTCCTACAAAACTGTAGCTGTTCAGAGAAAGCAAGAATTTGACGATTCTTCACGGTGGGGATCGTATTCCAGGGACATGCCCGAAACGCTACGCATACTGTACAATGGCTGTACAAGAATGTAACAACTCTTGTATATATCTAAAAAAAAAAGTGGTAGCTAGTCACGAGGAGCCAATCTCTCGTCATATTAGATGATAACATTCCAGCTTTTATTTACAGATTTTGCTAATTTACTTAACTTCTTGTAAGTTAGTGACCTTTATTGTTGTAGTTTGTAAGATATTAATGGGTGCCAAATATATAAACACACAATTATAAAGCCGTGAACATACAATAATTGTGTGGAGATAACACACACAAGTAAATGCAAATTACATTTTCATAGATATGCAAATGATCTAACAGGGGAAATACACTCATTCCTTTCAATGTTTGTTGAGGTTGTACAAGTTATGAGGAAGATTAAGACAGAGGAAGATAGCATAAGACAACAAATTGACCTGAACGAAATAAATGAAACGCCGAGCAAATGGCTAACTCAAGTAAGTGCAAAGTAATAAAACTAGGTGAAGGGAGTAGATCCGAAATATGGTACTAAACGCGATATAAAATCCATCATAAATCAGGTAGAGAAAAGTATCTGGGCTCGAAATCACAACAAAACTGACAGAGTAGGGGGAAACATGATTACCACATACAAAATTCCTTCGGAAATTGATATGTGCATATACTAGACTATTTTGTCCAGGTGGTGCTTGCACAGTGAGACACAGGAGGAAACTGTACCCAAACGATCCACAGAAACAGAAGTTTTTCATCGTCAGAGTAGATAAACAATTGTACACCGTAAGGAGTGATGGGGTGGAGGCAGATGCAAACACAAAACAGACATTTGGCCTACTAGGAGGATTGAACTATCCAAATTATGTAAATAACTATCATTCTATCTATCTTGAGATGATTTCGGGACTTTTTAGTGTCCCCGCAGTCCGGTCCTTGATCAGGCCTCCACCCTCAGGAAGCAGCCCGTGACAGCTGACTAACAGCCAGGTACCTATTTTACTGCTAGGTAACAGGGGCATAGGGTGAAAGAAACTCTGCCCATTGTTTCTCGCCGGCGCCCGGGATCGAACCCGGGACCATAGGATTACAAGTCCAGTGTGCTGTCCGCTCGGCCAACAGGCTCCTTACCCCTTACTCATACGTGTGTACTAAAACAGAGAAGCTGGGATGTGTAGTGAGTCTTCAGTGTTTATATAAAACAAGAAACATAACAATTACCAAATACTATATACATCGGGGAGAAATTTATTTGTTAATGCTTTATATATATGCAACTCATACAAATTATATATTACAATGTATTTACAAATTAATTTTGTAGAATGAATAGTAAAGGAGGTAACGTTATTTAAATTTAAATTTATATAATATTTTGGTATTATTTCGTTAGATGAGGTGAACCTGTAGTGCCCAGGTCTCCACCTCACATCCTCCTGATCTCCCCCACCCCCGAACACACTCTTCATTTCCTTCTTCACACACACCCTATATGTACGTCTCTATTATTAAAACTATCTGTAATACATTATACTAATCACTGTAAATCATCTTAACACCTTGCCAGACAGCCAGGGAAGGCACAAGTGTAGGACAGCGGTCCACGAATTAGTTCAGTATTCTCGGGATATTTACGTACCAGTGAGCCCAAAACATAGTTTTTGGTCATATGAAGGGTACAGCAACGCATTGATAACGCATCATAGTGAATTCTTATAACGTTGGATAAGAAAAAAATTGAAAAAGAACGAGATTGTGGCAAGACAGTGGCACCAGCTGGCTGAGAAGGGAAAAATTTGGACCACCACGTGGAGAGGAGCTCAGGCCTACAGGGACGTCAATTAAGGCGGACATCGCTTCATAAATCACCTATTTGTACTGTGGGATGCTTACGTGGAGGTGAGTACCTCTCAAAGTCAGTCATACAAGGTGTACAGTGCTTCTGATATAATAATTAACTTTGGACTTAGTTAAAATACGAAAAAGTAGCTCGAGAGTCTCAGCTTAGTACTAGTTTTTTCACACCTGTGTGTTACATTACACCGCCACCGACTAGCCACATAACACGCCAATGTAAACACATACACACGCACGCACAAACCAGCCTACCTCCAACCTCATCCCTCACCCTTGGGACTGACCTTTCGTTCCTCACCCACCTGATTGCCCTCCTTCCTCTCTCCCCCTGCTCTTCCGCTCTCCCCTGCTCTACCTATCTCCCTCTCTCCCTCTCTCCCTCGCTCTCCCTCTCTCCCCCTCACTCCCTCTCACTCACTCCCTTTCACTCCCTCTCTCCCTCTCCCTCCATCCCTCCAACAGTTAACCCCACCCACCACCGTGCCACCCCCATAATAAACACACGCACACACACACACACACACACACACACACACACACACACACACACACACACACACACACACACACACACACACACACACACACACACACACACACACACACATACATTATGTGTCTATTTAACACAAGGGGAACACGCACAAGGGGACACAGGTGGAAACTGAGTGCCCAAATGAGCCACAGAGATATTAGAAAGAACTTTTTTAGTGTCAGAGTGGTTGACAAATGGAATGCATTAGGGGGTGATGTGGTGGAGGCTCACTCCATACACAGTTTCAAGTGTAGATATGACAGAGCCCGATAGGCTCAGGAATCTGTACACCTGTTGATTGACGGTTGAGAGGCGGGACCAAAGAGCCAGAGCTCAACCCCCGCAAACACAACTAGGTGAGTACAACTAGGTGAGTACACATACACGTGTGTAGATATGTGGAGTCCCGCAGGGGCCAGTCCTTGGACCTATACTGTTTCTAGTATATGTAAATGATCTCCCAGAGGGTATAGATTCGTTCCAATCAATGTTTGCCGACGATGCAAAAATTATGAGGAGGATTGAAACAGAGGATGATAGTAGGAGGCTACAAGATGACCTAGACAGACTGAGTAAATGGTCCAACAAAGGGCTGTTGAAGTTCAACCCGAGTAAATGCAAAGTAATGAAACTAGGCAGTGGAAACAGGAGGCCAGACAAAGGATACAGAATTGGAGATGAAGTGCTTAATGAAACAGACGGAGAGAAAGATCTAGGAGTTGATATCTCACCAAACCTGTCCCCTGAAGCCCACATAAAGAGAATAACGTCTGCGGCATATGCAAGGCTGGCTAACATCAGAATAGCGTTCAGGAACCTGTGTAAGGAATCATTCAGAATCTTGTACACCACATATGTAAGACCAATCCTGGACTATGCGGCCCCAGCATGGAGCCCGTACCTTGTCAAGCACATGACGAAGCGGGAAAAAGTCCAAAGGTATGCTACTAGACTAGTCCCAGAACTAAGAGGCATGAGTTATGAGGAAAGGCTGCGGGAAATGCACCTTACGACACTGGAAGACAGAAGAGTAAGGGGGGACATGATCACAACCTACAAAACCCTCAGGGGAATCGACCGGGTAAACAAGGATAAACTATTCAACA